>NC_143134.1:108219848-108522878 GCF_059928025.1 Delphinapterus leucas | reverse complement strand
TTGAACTCGTTTGCCTTAAGTCCAAAACCTGGTCTGGGAAGAAGGACTTTACAAATCTTTCATGTTCTCTTAGAGTTTAACAATATGAAAGCAGAAACCTCTGAATGTGTGTTTCAGAAAAGGATTGAAAATAATCAGAGGTGCCTAAAAGTTATCACAGAAATTAACAGAAAGAATATGGGATTTGGAACCTAAACACTTGAATGAAGATTAAAAACAAAATATACAACGTAGTGTTTTGTATGTGTAACTACTGTTTTTAACTGCCTCTCTCCCCTATGGGCTAGCTACATAAAATTAGGCAAGATATTTCATCCTGCTAAGCTTCTGCTTCCATCTCTGAAATTGGGAATCAAAATATTCACTTTCTAAACCACAAGTTTCCTTCACAACAAGTGCTAGAGCCTGTTCATGCTGGCTCACAAGGCTGATTGTTTACATCCCTTTCAACTCCACTCTCACTTGGTAGACTGAAGTCCGCCACAATGGAAATAATTTTTCCAAGCCATCAGGAAATGTTATATAAGGGTTTTTTCTACCTGGAGAGCTAGTTGTTAAACATTTTCCCAACATACCTAATCCAACCTTGCTTCCCACTAGTATGTACATGACAGCTGATACAGCCCCTTCTGTCCTCAGCTGGAACTTTCCTGGCTTCGAATTAGCTCTTGTCAGAAGACAGGCAAAGGCAGGAAGAATGCAACTCCACTTAGTTTCCCAAGAAACACAGCTTCTACAACTTAAGATCCCCTCACTATCTCTTGCCAACACTAGCTTAGAGAACTGTCACCCACATGAGTTGATATCTTTCAGCTTCTTTGTGGTCCCTTACCAACCAATCCATCTCCTCTAGATGTCATTTTAAGGATAACAAACCAGTAATTAGTATGGTAGTTAGTTTACAAAGTGCTCCTGGAGCTTTATTTCATTTAATCTGCACAACTCTCCTACAAGGGACAGGTTTATTGTCCATATTTTTCAGTTGAGGAAACTAAGATTCAAGAGCAAGTGCAACCACCTGTGCATTTGAACCCCTCTCCTCTTCTACAACCTTGAGGTAATCGATCAAAATCTCTCTTTATAATTAACCCTTTCCTTTTAGAATCCTTCTCCTTATGCTATAAACATGCTCAGGGCTCACATACCCTTTAAAAAAAATCATCTGGCCTGTGGTTACTCTATATTAACCATTCAGTCTCTTTTTTTATTCTTTTATCAGCCAAACTCTGGGAAGACCAGTGAACACTTGCTATGTTCATGTCCTCTTCTCCCCTCCTCTCCTATTCACTAGCCAACCACTCTTCCAAAGAAAGACAGAATAGAGATTGCCTAAGATCATATATTCTCAAGTCACACAGACATGCATTAGGATCTGAGCTCTAACATGGGCTAGCTTTGTGATCTTGAATCAAAAACCTTTCCGTAACCTTTAGTCCCTATCTAAAAGTAGAATCACTGCACTTACCACAAGACAGTTGTGAGGATTCCAGGATGTATGTAGAGTTTTGGCACAAGTCCAGATAGTCAGGAAATGACAGCTATAACTTTTGCTTGGCATCTATAGACTCAACTCGTCTTCACATTTCACGTATGACCATTTTTCTCTTTAAGTGTCTACTTTAAGTGTCTGTTTATGCTTCCTTGAACTTTCCTGCCTCTCTCAAGGTGGTGTTCCCTAGGGTTACAGCATTGCTCTACTGCTTATGTTACTACACATTTGTTCTAAGTTATCTCATTGGCCTCCAGGCTAATTTATAGACACTGGCTCCCAAATAGGTGTCTTCTATCAGACCCCTTTCTTTCACTTCAGGGTCTTATGTCTTCACTTGGGTGACCAAAAGCATCTCAAACTCATTAGGTCCAAAATAGGACTCATCATTGTAATTTCTAAACCCACCCCTCGTTTGCTATTTTCTGTTTCAGTTGGTGGCACTACTGGTTATTTACCCAGTTATCCATGCCAGAACTTTATACATGAAACTTGACTTTTCCCCCTGATCCTTCTCGATCACAATTTTTTCCATCCTGTGTGTTTCTACTATCTGTCATTGTAGTGAGCAGAATCGTGCCCCCAAAGATATGTAAACATCCTAATTCCTGGAAGCTGTAATGCTACCTTATTTGGAAAAAAGAGGCATTTGCAAATGTGATTAAGTTAAGGATCTTGAGACGAGATCATTCTGGGTTATCCAGGTGGGTCCTAAACACCGTAACAAACATCTGTATAAGAGAAGGGCAGAGGGAGATTTAAGACATGCCAAGGAGAAGGTGATGTGAAGGCAGAGGCAGAGTTCGGAGCAATACAGCAGCAAGCCAACAACCCCAAAGAATGCCACCATCCACCAGAAGCCAGAACAGGCAAGGAATGGATTTCCCCCAAGAAACTCTGGAAGGAACATGGCCCTACCAACACCATGATTTCAAACTTCTGTCCTCCAGAACCCTCAGAGTTGCTTTGAGCCACCAAGTTTGTGGTACTTTGTTACAGTGGCCACAGGAACTAAGATAGCCATCTTTTCTTCATCCTCACTTTCATACCTTTGGTTCTCCCCTTTTCTCACTTGGATGACTGTAATAGCCTCTCTCTCTCCCTATTTTCAGTCTAGTCTTCCTCCAAGGTATTCTCCAGTACATGCAGATTAAGATCATGTCACCCCTCTGCATAAAACATTATAAACACCAGTATCTTTAACATTGTTTTTAAGTCTTTCACAATCTGATGTTTCTACCTTCTCTTTGGTACCAGGAACCGGTTTCCTGGAAGACAGTTGGTTCAGGCAGTAATGCAAGTGATGGGCAGTGGCAGTTGAAGCTTCACTCACTTGCCCGCCGCTCACCTCCTGCTGTGCAGCCCGGCTCCTAACAGGCTGCGGACCGGTACCAGTCTGCGGCCTGGGGGTTGGGGACTCCTGCTCTAGGCTCACCCAGTTGTCTCTGTTTCTTGCCATCAGGCTTTTCATGCTGTCTGTTCTTTCTGTGTTTATTTCCTTCTCCACCTCTTCTTTGTTACTCTCAACTTAGTACACATTTTAATAAATACATCTTTGTTTAATCTTTATTCCTCATAATGTTGTCAGCTTCTTGAAAGCAGACACCATGACTCATTTTTCTATCACTTACTTTCCGAATATACCGTACTTATTTTCCTAATTTCCATGTATTTCTAGCACTTGGGTGAAAATAGTAGATTGCTGAAACATAGCTAATACTGAAATGGTCTACTAATCCAACTGAAAAATCCCTGCCCATGGCCACTGTCATGATGACTTTAATGCCATCTTAAAAGGATTGTCCCACTCAGATCCAAGTCTGCTCTCAAGATATTATTTGTGCAAATGGCATGACCACACATGACGCATCACCATCAATCCATCTAGAATTTAACACTCCCTCATAAAATAATTAATAAAATTCTACTTCTTCCAGGAAGACTTCTTCAACTGATGAAAATGAAGCGATTCTTTTCCCACATCTAACTTATTTTGAAATCATATCCCTCCACTAGATATTCCTCATTCTGCTTTCTTTTTTTTTATGCATATATGCATGTTATATTTGTGTGTATGTACAGAGACACATGCACACATATATGATTGTGTATATTTACTTATAAGTGTATATTTATATGAATACAAACAACCATCTACATATATATACAAACAGGTATGTAAACAATATATATACAAGTTTGTATATATATAAACATATATGTGTTTATATGTATACTTGGCATGTGGATATTCATCTCACATTACTGAGTGAATGTATAGGAAAGCTACTTTGGAAAAGAATAATAATAGATGCAGCTATAAATCACAATTTTAAACCTGAAGGGAATTTAGCAGTCAATGTTTCAATCCCTTTACTTTAAAAATGAAAAAAATTGAAACCCAGTGAAGGGAATCTACTTACTTGTTGTTTCCTAGTGAAATAGGAACAAAATTGAGACAAGAACTTTGGTCAGCTGATACCATGGCTTATGTGCTATTTTCTTCCTTCCCGTCAACACTGAAACACAAGATTTAGCTCTGACATTCTCTGAAATGTCTCTCACTCCATTGCTTAAGATTCTAAATGATTCATTAGCTTTCTTGTACGTTTTGGCCAATTCCTAATCTCCATTAATTACCCTTGCCAGTTTCCACATGAAATTTTAGAATCCCATTCTGTAGGGAGTAAGAAAGACCTGCTAACCAAGTGCCCAAGTCAGGTTGTTCTCTTTCATGAGTATGACACTAATAAGATTTATAACATGACCAGGGTTTGCAATTGGTGGTGACAACTAGAGAATTGCCCCAATAAATATTTGACATGACTTTGAGAGCAAAAAAATATTTTAATTTTTGCTCAGTTTTCTCTGGGAAGAGAGGAGAAAGAGCCACTGGAGGGCAGGGTAATGGTGCCATAATTCTTCCTAGGGGAGATTATGGTTGTTCAACTTGGATAAATTTCTCTTCAGGTATGAAGAGGTGTCAGACTGGTCTATGAGTCACCGTTCTCCACATCAACAGTTTCAGGATCCTTTGGAGACTATCTTGTGAAATGAGTTATGAGTTTCTGGATAAGAAACAATTTCCTAAACTCAGTCATCACAATTTGGATAAAGTTTCTTTTCTGTGATGTATCAATTCCTGACATTTGGTTTGTTTGCCTTTCCCAGTGCTTCGAGGTTTCTTTATTTAATCCCCAGACGCAAGAATGCAAGAGTGTGAAGGAATCTTAATGCATATGCAGGTCTAACTTCAGTCAGTTGACTGCATACTCTTTAATATCCCTACCAAGAAGTCACTGGTCAAATTTCATGTGGATATATCCATAGACTAGGAGCTCACTGACTCATGAGGTAGACCAAGTTAATTCATGATAACTATGACTATGAAAACTCTCTTTCTTATCTGAGCTATACTTCCCATAATGCTTATTTGATTATCCTATTTCTGTCCTCTAGAGCCACGTGGGTTTAAATCAGATCCTTCCTCTATGATAAATCTCAGATATTTGAAGGCAACATTCACGTCTAACCATTCACAGACAGATCCCACTGAAGACCTCCAAAGCTCTCATTATGTGTCTTAAAAGGGGACCAGCATTGGACCCTGGTTGACACAGAGAGTCTAGATGCCCATTATCTTGTTTTGTATTCCCCTAGAACCAGACCTTCAGGCAAGGATTCAAGTTCAAGTACTTTATTAGGGAGGTGATCCTCAAAAACATCTGTAAGAGAGTAAGGAAGTGAAACGGAGGCAACGAATAAAGAATGAGTTATCAAGCAAGTTGCCACTGAGGACAACTGTATCTAAATCCTGCTAAGGCCAATGTGGATTATCCTTAGGATAATCCTGGAGGAGAGGGAGCTGGGAGTTGTATCTGCCTTCTCCTGTCAATCATTGTTTGAGGAATATTTGAGGGCTGCTCTTGAGGAATATTCCCTACCACTTCCAACCTAGTACTGCATAAGAAGAGGGTGCTCTGGAAGCCAAGGAAAACTATCAAGCAAAGAGATATAGGTTCTGGCAGTTGGAAGTTAGTCAATGAAAAAGATATAGGCTGAGGGGATACGGACCGGTATTGACAATTTCTGCTACTCCCATTCAATGTTAGCCTAAAGAAGGGTGACAGCCAACAGTGAAAATACAGCAAAAGGACCATGGGTCGGCACATAGAAGACTTCTATCATCCCTGGCTCTGTTCACCAGATGGAAGACATAAAAATAGAGGAGGGATACATTTTGTATAAAAAGTGGACCATATACTTCATATACCTCCTCTAACTCCAAATCACCAGAGAAGGCAAAACTATCCTGTCTGTTTCTATTTGGCCTATAAGCCAAGATAGAAAAGAAATGAAAATGAAAAGAAGAATAAAATTTCAAGACATCTGAAAATTACATGAAATTCAAATTTCACTGTGTATAAATATTGTTGGAATACAGCCACGCCCGCACATTTCTGTATTGTCTATGGCTGCTTTCACACTATAACAGCAGAGTTGAGTGGTTGCGACAGAGAACATATGGCCTTGCAAAGCCTAAAATGTTTACCATTTGCCCCTTTACAGAAAAACATTTCTGGCCCCTATGCTAGAGCCTTGGACAGAGCTAGTCTGCACTGGGGAGGTGAGAAGACAAAATCTTAAAGAGAGTTTTAGATTAGCATTAAAGTAACCAGGGCTAAGAATTCAGTAGTACAGCTAGAGTGCTCTAATATATGAAAATGGCTCAGAAGCAAAGGAGCAAGACCAAAAGATGTTGTTAATGAAACTTACATAGAGTATAGTTGAGGTAAGTGTTGAAAGATTTAAAACCATTTCATGTTTAAACTCTAGAGAGTGTGTATTCCCATACATACATCTTGGTTATACATGTTTACATTCTTTTGATATCTCCTCACACTTAAAAGGGAGCTGTATGACCTCACAGCACTTTCAAGGCTGTGCTCATCTGGTTCCTGTCTACAGCTCTGGCCGGATCATCTTTCACCCTTTGCATTGCTCCCCAGAACTCATACCCCCTCGTCTCCACTCCACTTGCTCTCCCTCAGAAATACCAGCTCCTTCCCTCCGCAGGACTCTGTTCTTGTTCCTCCCTACCTGCCACCCTTCTCCCCCAGCTCTGTGAATAGCTGATTTGTCCTTCTGTTTCAGGTCTCAGCCTAGATGTCACTTGCTCAGGGAAGCCACCTAAACTGGCTTTATCCCATCATCCAATTTTTTTCTTCAGAACATTGATTTCTACCTAAAGTTACGTGCATATTTATCTGATTACAGTTCCCTGAATACATAAAATAGACTGTGAGTTTCAGGAGGACAGGGGCTTTATCTCTTCTGTTCATCACTGTATCCCCTGCTTTTTAAAAGTTGCATGTTATTCCTTCTCTTAATTTTGCTGTGACCCTAAAACTGCTCTTAAAAAAATAAAGCCATAAAAAAGATAAATGACCATTTAAAGCAAAAATAGTAATGTATTTTGGGATTCATAATTAGAAATAAAATGTATGAGAAAAAAAGAACAAAGGTCAGGAAAGAGAGACATGAAAACATACTAATATAAGCTTTTTATACTATATGCAAAGTGATATAATGTCATTTGAAAATAGACTGTGATAAGTTATAGTATAAACCCTAAAGCATCCATTAAAATAACACAGCATAGAGCCTTATCTAATAAACCAACAAAAGAGATAAGAAAAAATCATGAAAAGTACTGACCCAAAGGAAATCAGAAAAGAGGAAACAGGAAACAGATCAAGCAAATATGAAGCAAATAGCAAGTAGGAGCCTGAAACCAAATCATATTAATAATTACATTAAATATAAGTTGTCTCAATACTCCATTTAAAAGGCAGAGATTGTCAGAATGGATAAAATTACAGGACCCAGTTATATACTGTCTACCAGAAATATGCTTTAAGTATAAAGACACAAATAGGTTACAAGTAAAAGGATGAGAGAAGATATACCATACTAATCAAACAAAAGCTGGAGTGGCTAAAATAATATCAGAGTATCATCAAAGAGACTATTTACTTTCAAGAGAGGTGATATTCATTCCTTTGTGTAAGCCTGAAATTAAAAAAGTATTACAAAGAAAAAATTGCATGTATTAGACACAATAAATATTCATTGAATAAATGAATATGTGGCTTTTAAAAAGTCAGAAATGATAGCAAAATCATAGACTTTTCAAAGACATTGTCATTTGGTAAAGTGGTGTTGGACCAACAGACCTGGGCATGAATCCTAGTTTTGCTGTTTAAATTAGTATGTAATAACCCTAGGCAAGATCCTTAATCTGTTTGAATCCATTTCCTTATTTCTAATTTGGGATAACAGTTCCTACCTATGTGAGAGGTTATGAGCATTAATGGGATAATGATGCTTGCAAAGTTGCTGGGTACACAGTAGGGCTAAATAAAGGGTAGCAATCCTGCCTCTGCTACTATCATTACAATTAGGCTGAAGTTGGAAAAGGTGTCCTAGAGGACAGATAACCTTGGCCTACAACCTGACATCACAAACAAAGACATAGAGGTCCAGGAGGGGAAGGGGTTTAATCACAGCCTCAATGCAAGCTTGGCTGCAGAGCCAGGACTGGGGTCCAGGCCAACAGTCTCCAGGTTCTTTATCCTTTCTACTTTACCAGCCTGCCTCTGTCTTAACACCAGACATTGATTGTGGGCATTCTCCAGAGATCTTGGAAGTTGAATGGAATGTCATGTGTAAAAAATTCCTTTGCTAACCAAATAACGTTTGTGTGAAACATTTTTGCAGCAAACCCAGAGATGGTGTCTCTCATTCCCCCAGCAGCCTGCAGCTCAAGCAGAGTTCAACGGGGCAGAGTGCAATATTCTGATTTTTCTAGCAATTTTTTATATACCCATTTCGAGCCTTTCCATGTCCTGGGACTTTAATGCTCACTCTGAATAAAGTAGAAAGATGACTAAGCCGTCCTGGCCCTGCACCCCTCCAACTTGAGTGTCTCATGAGAATGAGTCCTCTGAAGTCTCTGGGGCAAACCAAGTTCTGCCGAGAAAAACACTCCGTGAAAGCAAGGATTACTCTGCATTAAATAATAATTGGCCTAGAGTTGAGATCTGACTGTACTTCTGTGTGGCAGAGAATTAGCCTAAGAAGTGAGGGGAAAATATGATAGAGCAAGCCCATATGCTAGAGGAAGCAGTGGGCTGGGAATTCAGAGACACGAGTTTTAGTACTGAGGCTGCCAAGAGAGCTCTGAGTGGTTTTGGGGAGTTCCTGAAACCACTATGGATGCCAGTTTTCTTGTCTATAACAGGAGGAGGTTGGAATAGATTGCCTCCTTCTCTTCCCAGTCTATCTTGCTAACATCATTCTTTAGATAGGGAAGGGGAGATGAGAGAAAGCAGGCAGGCATAAAAGGCGAAGGGTCACATACAAGAAGAGCAAAGAGAGGGGCAGAAAACCAAAATAGAAGGAAGATGGGGATGAAATTAAGACTGAGTCAGGTAGGGGGAGACTGGATGGATTTTGCAGATCACTCTTGGAGATGAATACACTAGAGGCTTAGGAACAAGGCAGCAGAGAAGATTGGCTTGCATGCTTGAAGAGTCTCCATGAGAAATTGTGTTAATGAAATTTGCACATGGTCTGCCCCTTCCTCATGCCTTCTGCCACCTGGTAGATTATCATCCAGACTGGAGTGATTCCGATCTCATCTTATTTTCTTCCCAGAGAGAGGCAAGGGCATTGAGACCATCTGGTCTGGTGTTCCCCTGTGGATTACACCTCACCTAGGGGCCTGCTGTGGGAAGAATGGAGCCATGTCCCCTCAATTTCTTTCCTCTTGAAAAAAAGAGTCCTAAAAATCCAGAGTCCCACATGTACTATCCTCTTGTCCCCAGTCAATAGTACCACCTCCACCCCACCACAAAGCACACAGCTGGCAACAGTGCTGTTTCCATGGTGATAATGAATGGCAACAGGCAGTAATCAAGAAGGGTCGCTGGAGTCATAAGTCATTACAGATTGTATTTAAAGGGACACAGCTACCTTTAAAATGATAAATGACTTCTTCATAGCCTCCCACTGCCCCTGTCTCCCAGAAACAAAGGTTTGCTAGACATTTGTTTTTCATGTTTAACTTCTTTGTATTTCTTTCCATTTGGACAGTGGAATCAGATGGGACAGTTTTTTCATTAGGATATCCTAAGCACAGCTGCTCACATGCTAGGGTTTATGGCATTTGGGAAGGCAGCCTAGCCAAAAATGAAGTCCTTCCTCTATTCCTGGAAGAACCTGAAATTTCTACATGACAGATTCATCTGTCTGGTTCTTTAAAGACACTGGAGTTCCAAGTGTCTCATTGAAAGTCAAAGAGTCCTAGGAATCTGACATCCACTAACAATTAAGCTGCATTTCAGAATAGATATAGTAGAAACTCACCTTGAATTTGGACTCAACACATGGGCTTGAGTTCCAGCCATGTCCTCAAAATGGTGACCTGGGGCAAAGCCCTTAAACTTTTTGAACACCTATGGCTTCATCTTTAAATTAGAGATAATAATGCTTAGCTTGGAGGGTTGTTATGAGGATCAAATGAGATAATATATTTGGAAACAGAATACAAACCATGTAATACTTTCTTAATGTAAAATACTTTTTAAACATTTTAAAATACCAAGTTTAGGAGAGACTGTAGTAGTCATCTAGTTAAAAAAAAAAAATCCTGCTTTAGATAAGGCTGTAAAGAGGAGGTGTTTTACTGGGTGACTTTAAAGAAATCACTTGTCTTTTCTGAATGATTTGTTTCGTAATCTGTAAAATGGGGATGGTAACTTCTGCCCTGCCTGATGGCTAGGTTGCAGTGAACATCAAATGAAATAGCCCATATGTAGGTGTTCCATATGTAGGTGCTCCACAGTATTACCCAAATGTAAGCTATAGTCATTTAGAAAGCATCTTGTAAAGACAAGATCAGGTTAATAACCACATTCAACTTTTTTTTTTTCTTGCTGCAAACCTCCCATTTCAGACCTAAAGTAGTGTCTCATTAAAGTCCAATCCTCCATGAGGTTAAAAATAAATTCCTCGCTTCACCCTGTACTTTACACTTGTATCTTTACTGTGCCATCTCGGTCTTTGAAGCTAAATGTTCTCTAATGGTCTTATTGACAACCTGAGACCAAATAAACATGTTAATATGGAACAGACATTCACTTGATCTGAAGAGCAAGGTAATTGGTCCAAAACAGTTTTTGCATAACAGGTATTCCTCCTGGCAAAACATACAATTATTTTTGAGATCTCTTTGCAAACTAAGATTTAAACTAAATTGCATGCCATTAATATTTCTCTCTGACTGTTGGCCTCAGCTTTCTAATAAAGTAACAGCTGAGGCAGGGTGCAATTTAGATACACCATGATCCATCTTCTATATTAAGAGATATTAATGATAATATTAGTGATTAATTATGCATGTCACCTCACCGACGTCCTAATACAAGTGCAAATCAGCCACAGCAACCTAAGAAAGTGAAGGTGTGTGTCTGTGGCCCTCTTGGTATCTTTACTGCATAAATCTTATCATTAAATTCTCCTTTGAAATTATCTCACATTCAGTGGCTTATTGCAAAAACAAAAACAAAAACACTTTTCACTGCCTTGCATCTGGAACTTTAGAAATTTATATTTTATCTGAAAATAACATCACTAAAGGTTTTATCACACAGTTTCTTATATCGCTATAGAAACTTAATTATGATTTCTTTATTTCATCAAACTCTTCAGGTTAAAAGTGACACATGAACCTAAATCACTATTATAATTGTTAGTATTATCACCATTGTTCTCATTCAGTTTCTGTTACGGGAATTAATTTGGTCTCATATTTCAATGATATAAAGTGTAATTCCAGAGATTATTTTTATGTATTTTTGCATTTACATATCAAAAATCTCTATTCCTACCTCTGAGAGAGAGATGAGCCTATTTATCACATGTACTTTGTCTAGGAGGTGCCCTAGAGAAAATGCAACATTCCTCTCCTTTCCCAAACCCGCTACCTCACGTGTGCATTGCCCAGTGTTCTCCTGAAGGTCCCCCTATACCCAGATGTCCAGTGCAGCTCCATTTCTTTATTATTCATGCCCATTTACTTCTGTGGAGCAAATCATATGTCAGGAGGGCACATCATTCTTGAACTTCTCCTCTTGCTTTCTCACACTCCATCCTGCTTTCTCCCAACTTCCCATCTGTTAACCAGCAATCGCACCTACTGTTTCTGTTTCCAGCCTTGTTCTGATTACCTCATGTGTAAAGCAAGTTTTCTCAGTCCTGGCGTATTGACGTTTTGGGCTGAATGATTCTGTGTGGTGTGAGGGCATTGTAGGATGTCAAGCAGCATCCTCAGTCTCTACCCACTACATGCCAATAATGTTCCCCCTTCCCAGTCCCGACAACCAAACACGTCCCCTGGAGAGCACAGTCACTTGAGATCCACCAGTAGGAAGGGAGGTTAGAACCAAAAGGTTGACGATCCTGGCTACCAAGAAAAACTGGAAAACCCTGCTTAGTAAACAATATAGGATAATCAAACATGGATTAGGATTTGAGCCATTTCAAAAAAATAACTTGCTTGGAAAACAAAGTAACGTGGAAAAAGTTTAGAAGAACTCAGTTAAGAAAAGCTGCAACAACCTGGGACAGAGAAGATTAGGTTCAGAACTATGGCAAGGGTAGTAAGAACAGATACAGAAAGAAGAGGTTTTGATGTGAGAAATATTTTAACAATGAAAGCGGTAGGAATTAGTGAATAATCAGATATGGGGATAAAGGGATGGAGAAGAGTTGAGATAACCTCAAGCTATCTCCTTGGAAGATGGGAATAATTGCGATGCTGTAATCAGACATGGATTTATAGTCCACATTGATTAATGGTATCCAGGAAACATGACATTTCATTTCCTACAGAGTGAACAGCTAGAGAACCAACTGTGTATCCTATTTATCTTTATATCTTTGTATCTGTTCAATATCTAGAATTAAAGAATGCTAGTAATTGTCTTTTATTGAAAGCCAAGCAATGTGCTAGCCCCTATATGAGGTACATTGCCTATAATCCATAGAGCAACCTTTGAAAGATCAAGATTTTATCCCCACTTTATAGCTGAGAAAACTGAGAAGCTGAGAAGTGAGGAAACTTGTCCAAAGTAACAACAACAGATTAGTGATCGAGCCAGGTCTCAAATCTCACTCTGTCTGTTTTCAAAGGCAATGTTCTGTCCTTTGTGCCAACCTTCCTCTTTTTGTTTAACATTTTAAAAAAATAATTAATTAATTAATTTTTGGCTGCGTTGGGTCTTCGTTGCTGTGCACAGACTTTCTCTAGTTGCGGCGAGAGCGGGGGCTACTCTTCATTGTGGTGCGCGGGCTTCTCATCGTGGTGGCTTCTTTTGTTGTGGAGCACGAACTCTAGGCGCGTGGGCTTCAGTAGTTGTGGCGCGCGGGCTCAGTAGTTGTGGCTCGCGGGCTCTAGAGCACAGGCTCGGTAGTTGTGGTGCACGGGCTTGGTTGCTCCCCGGCATGTGGGATCTTCCCGGACCAGGGCTCGAACCCATGTCCCCTGTGTTGGCAGGCGAATTCTTAACCACCGCAGCACCAGGGAAGTCCCCAGCTGTCTCTTAGTTAGAAGTTTTCCCTGGTTGCATTTATCACCTCACCCCTCAGCCAGATGACTCCGCCAGCCCCACCCCCATTCTGGAATGAAAAAGCTGAGCCAGGGCACAAAGGGTTTGGGGCGCTCCCCTCTGCCTCCCCCTCCTCTTCCTCTTTCTCTTCCTTCTCTTATTCCCCCTCCTCTTCCTCCCCATCCCCTGGATTTAGGAATTTCTGTCTCTTACACAAAGGGATACTTTTCCCTTCTCTGGAACACAGGGCAACAGCTTAGCAACTGCCTGCAGGCATTGGGAAATTGGACTGTTCTTTCAAGGCCAGAATATTTGGGCTGAATGTCAGTGCATCTAAAACATGATCGATTAAAGTACCTTTCCCCACCACATGTGAGTTAAATGATTAGGTGCAAAATTGCTCGAAGCAAAACTGGAATATTTGATCAAAGCCAGAACGTTAGAAAAATGGCTGCAGTTGGTTTTTCTGACTCCAAGTCTGGTTGGTTTTCCATTTCTCCCAGCTGAAAGTTCAGCACATCTATCTGTTTAGGAGCCTCCCAGAAAAGGTGGGATTGCATAAGCACTGAGAGATCTTTGTCATCCTGTGTTTCATCCAGAACTGTAAGTAAACATGATCTGTTTGCTTTGTGAATGATCCCCTGAAAGGAAGAGTGGGGTGGAGGCTGGACGATGTCAGTCATGTCTGAATGACAGAGAGGTCTGTGCCTCTGGGCACTACTCAATATACCAAGCATGATGCTGCTGCCATGGTGGGATATCAGTCAGCAGTGGTCAAGGCTTTTAGTAGTAGTCAAAGCTTTCTAATGTTGAGAATAAAGATAATTATGGTGACAGTGATAAAAATGAGATGACTACAGTGATGGTGGGATATGAGCATATAACAGATGGTCCTCTGGCTAGGCAATTTATATGCACATGAGCAGTAGGCAAGCAAAAAAACAATTATGACTTTCTTAACAAAAGCCAGACTGGAGTCTTCAGTAGCGTTTCTAACTCATTCCCCTTGAAGCTTTATTTAAGGTTAGGATCTTGGCCTTGCAATGTCATTAAAATTAAGTCAACATGACATCCATCAGTGTCATAGCATTAAAAAAGGAGCAAGACGGACAAGAGAGAATATGTTTTCCCATTTTTCCACGGCCTCTAGTGTTAAAGCGACCTAAACTGTGCAGCCTATACCCAGAGCTCCAAAACAAGCTACAGAGAACAGAGTAGAAATTCCTCACCTCCTACTCAAGGAGGAAGTCTTGGTTCTTTCAACTAGATAAACACAGGTTAGTGGAAATGAATGACATATAAGTACAGGAAGGGGGAAAAAAAATAGGTCAGTGTCTGTTTCTTTTCTTTAAGGTATGAAGACCCTGCCCACTAATGAAATGTGGTCCTGATTTTTAACAAATGACGGTGAACTAGTAAAAGTTGTAGGCAGTGAGACTGAAAATTATTCTACTCTATGAGCAAAATGGGTCCAAAATCACTCTCTTCACTCTAACCTGAGACAGAAACATTCTTGCTCTTTGACAATAATGATGAATCAGTGCTCATGACATCTGACATTGCAAAATAGTTTCTAGCCACCACCTTGACTCCCAGAGGTATTACTTAGCCACGAAAAAGGACAAGAGAAAGCTCTGTTTCAAACAGATTTTCCAAGAGTTACCTTCCAAAAAGACTAAAGAATTTCCCCAAATTTGTGGTAAGGCTGCCTTCTAGCTTCACCAATCAGTGATGACAGCAGCCCAAATAAGATATGTTATCTGTGTGAGTAAATGACACAGATTACAACTATCCCAGACACTGGTCACATCACCCAAGCATCCTATCATCTCCCTTCCCCCCACCCCTGTCACGTTCTATTTAAAGATGGAACCAGGGAAGTATGCAGCCTACCCTAATTGCTCAGAGGTGACGATACTCAGTAGGAAAGAGTGTAAGGCCGGATCTTAACAAAACGGCACCGCGAAATAGAGGAAAGCTTCAAGTGAGCTTTATTAGGGAGCGCTCCCGGGCGAGGTTCACTGGTCCGAGAGAAAGGGGCCAGAGAAGTCGCACCCGGGCGAGGGTTGGGCAAGATTTTATAGGGGAAGAAGGGAAAGGGGTGTGGTGAATCTGGGAGGGCGCAGGGTATTCCTTATTTGGTGGTCTTTTCGGGTATCCTGGGGGACCGTTGGTCCCATCCCTCGAAAGGTGGGAAGTCTGGGCTGGGTTCAAAGTCCCCAGGTCAGTTCCTGGAACTGGGTGGTCCGGAATGTCTCCAGGGCAGTTTCTGGAACTGGGTGGTCCGGAGAGTTTCGGTCTGATGCAACCTGTGAATCTGATTGTGTTCCCCTGCCTCGGGCCAGTTGGCCTTACAAAGAGAGTGTATATTAAAGACCGGGCATACGAAATATAAAGATAATAAAGTCTGTGCTCTGTGCTCCTGGATTTGCCTTTCTTCTACCCTTCCTAACCTGTGGCAGAACCTATGAGAAATGAATCCATCAGAGCTTCCTGAGTTAGATTGACCTGGCTCCACCTCCACCATTTCCTGGCTAAATGTCCTTGGTCAAGTTACTTAAGTTCCTGGAGCTACAGTTTGCTCCTGGGTAAGGTAAACATAATGGAATTTACTCCCCTAACTGGTTATTAGCATAAAGTAAGATAACATATAAAGCATTTGCTTCCAGCTGTGACCTTAAATAAATCATTTTGCTTCACTGCACCTTGGTTCTTCATCTATATAATGGAGGCAACTACCTAAAAATAAAAAGAGCTACCATTTATGTTCACGTTATATGTTAAACATCATATCAAACTCACTCCTCAGGACACATACCAGTCAATATATGTCAATGACTGATTATATAATCATCTATTTAAATGGCTATTGTTCCAGT
Source organism: Delphinapterus leucas (assembly GCF_059928025.1). Classification (NCBI taxonomy): domain Eukaryota; kingdom Metazoa; phylum Chordata; class Mammalia; order Artiodactyla; family Monodontidae; genus Delphinapterus; species Delphinapterus leucas. The sequence goes on along the minus strand of NC_143134.1, from coordinate 108,506,838 downwards.
ACCATCCTTTAAAGATTTTAACTAGTAAGACCTGAAGTGAGATCTGGTGATTTTCTAATTTTGGCAAGTGCCATCTGTGATTTTTATTATTAGGCAAGCTATGAAAACCCATGGGCTGTTGCAAAGATTAAATGAGATGCTGAGTAAAATGTCTGACACACAGTTCGTGTTCATTGAGTGTTTTGTCTCTACCTCCACTTATAAAAATCTATCTTTCAAGTTTTATTAAAGTATAAAGTACACATAGAAAAGTGCACAGCTCATAAGTGTGCAGAAAGTGGGGATGCTGTGTAACTACCCAGATCAAGACCAGAATGTCACCAGCCTCCTCGAAGTAGCATCAGGCCTATTCCAGTCACTGTTGCCCCAAGAATAAATACTCTTCTGAGTTCCAGTACTATAGATGTTGCCTGTTTTTGAACTTTATATAAATGAAATTATACAGTGTATACTCTCTTTTATGTCTGGCTTCTTTGGCCTAAAATTGTGTTTATGAGAGTCATCTATGTTGTTGAGTGTAACTGTAGCCCCTTCATTCTTGCTGTTGTGTAGTATTCCGTTGTTAATTTAGTCATGCTTTTTTAATTCTATTAGATGGACATTTCATTTCTTTCATCTCTTAGGCAATCAGAGATAACTGTCTCATACACATGTAATTTGGTAAACATGTGTAGACATTTCTGTTGGGTATACATCTAGGAGTGGAATTCTTGGGCCTTAACATTGGCATATATTCAACATCAGTATATTCTACCAAATAGTTTTCCAAAGTGGTTGTACTGACTCTGTACATCCATCAGCAGTACCTGGAGTTCCCATTGTTATGCATCTTTGCCAACATTTAATACCATCGGTCTTTTACATTTTGGCCATTTTGGTGGATGTCCAGTGATATTCCATTATGGTTTTAATTTTCATTTCCTTGATGAGTAGTGATGTTGACCATCTTTTCCTATGTTCATTGGCCATTTAAATATTTTTCTCTTGTGAATTACCTGTCATCGTTCTCATATTAACACCCCAATTCTTAAAACTTACGTGCAGTCGATCCTCATTATTTATGGACTCAATTTCTAAACTCTCCTACTTTCTAAAACTCATCTGTAACCCCAGGTCAATACTCACGTGCTTTCATGGTCATTTACAGACATGTGCAGAGTAGTGAAAAATTGTATTCCGACATGCATGTTCCCAGCTGAGATCAAACAGGGTGATGCCCTGCCTTCTTTTTCTTTTTCTTTTTTAATTTTAGAACGATTTTTTTCCCCTAATTTTTATCGGAGTAGAGTTGATTTACAATGTTGTGTTAGCTTCAGGTGTACAACAGAGTAAATCAGTAGTACATATATCCACTCTTTTTTATACTCTTTTCCCTTCTTAATTCAGTTTCATCCTATAAAGTGTCCTTTTTGTAGTACATTTGCTGCCATGTTTGTTGCATTTTTGTGCTTTTGTTGATGATTTCACTGTTTGAAACGATACCTAAGCATAGTGTTAAAATGCTGTCTAGGTTACCTAAGCTCAAGAAGGCTCTAATGTGCCTTACTTAGAAAATAGATGTGTTAAATCAGTTCAGGCATGAGTTATAGGGCTGTTGTCTGTAAGTTCAGTGTTAATGAATTGACAGTGAATATTAAATAAGGTGTCTTTAAAGGGAATACACGTAAACCAAGTTTATATACTGATTGGTTGATGAAAATGTGATCAGAGGCTCAAAGCAACCCTACCAATATCTCCCTTAGGAGCAGTGGTTCAATATTCACCGGGTCAGCGTTTGCAGTGATTTTATGGAACATAACTACTGTGAATAGTGAGGATTAACGGTATTTGGCATCCGTTTCCTCAGAGCAACCTGTGGGCTTGTTAGGATGGGCATAATGTCCCTATCTGACAGACAAGGAAAGTGAGGAGCAAAGAGGCACCATATCTTATCCAGCGCTGCATATCTTATCCAGCGCTGCACCACTAGCTAATTCAAGTTCCGGCCTGGTATCCAGGTGCCTGGACTCCCTGCCATGTATCTTCTCCATGGATTGACCTTCGTGGTAGGCTCTCTCCAGCTCTGTTTTGTGGACACCACAACAGGCATCTCCAGATCAGATGCACATTGGAACTTATTTCCTTATCAGTTTTGCTTGTTGAATCCAAAGGTTCTCTTAGAAACTTCTTTCTAAAAGAATGGGCTACAGTTCTGGTGGTTTGTAATTGATTACATAAATAGCAGCTAAACAAGCTAATGCTGGACTGGAGGTAAGCTCTTAGTACAAGCCCCGTCATTTATAAGTCATACAGCCGTAAATAACTTGGTTACTTTGAGCCTATTTCCTAAGCTATAAAATAGGCATAATAGTTCCTGCCTTCCTTTCCTCAGAAAAGTGTCCAGTTTCTCAAATTCAATGAGTATGGGCCAGACGCTCTACTAAATACATGGGGAGATACAAAAGAAAATAAACACAACTGCTTCCCTTGGGAAACTGGCAACTTATTAAAGAGGATAGAGAACGTGTTTAAATGACTATCATAAATGGTATCAAATACTAAAGAAAGTAAGCAGTTTTTGAAAGAGATGAGGGAACTGCTACTTCTATTTAGCAGGTATCAGGAACTGCTACTTCTATTTAGCAGGTATCCTCAAAAGAGGAGAGGCAAAGTGTGGGCTATGTGTAGAAGCAGCAATACTAACAAGGATAGCTGGCATTTACTGAAGGTTTGTTATGTGCTTGGCCATTCGTATGCATCGTATTCTGTCCATCCAGCAGAACACATTATGGTAAATTCATATGATGGGATGCCACACAGCAGGGTTTCTCAGTCTTGGCACTGTTGATACTTGGAGCTGGGCACTTCCTTGTAGGGCACTGCACTGTGCATCGCAGGAAGCTTAGCAGCCTCCCTGGCATCTACCCACTAGATGCCAGTAGCACCTCTGCCCAGCTGTGAAACCAAAATTATCTCCACTCATTGCCAGATGTCCTCTGGGGGTGGGTGGTCAGAGTTGCCCAGGTTGAGAACCAATGCTACCTAGTAATCCATGTGGTGAGCTAAAAAAAGGTATGGTTCTGTGAGTTAGACAGACTTGTTATTCAAATGCTCTACCCCCTGGGCAATTCTGGGATTTCTCTGATCCTGTTTTCTCAGCGGTAAAATGCAGGTAATAATGAGAACAGTTATGATAAGTGAATTAAATAAGATGTGTAAAGGGCTTCCTGTGGCACAGACAGGTGCTGGAGAAACAGTAGGGATTATTTTTATATGTGGCTCTACAGTAACCTAAGAGTTAAGAATTACTTCTATCTCCATTTTCCAGAAAATCAAACTGGGCACAGAGAGGTTGAATAATTTGCTGAGGGTTACTTTGCTATCAAGCCTGCCTGGATTGCTTTCACCGATAATGATGTTCCAATAGATCAGGGTGGGGCTGGCGAGGGTGTGGGCGTAGGGTATAAATCAATCCAGAAGGGTAAGGCATTGTATGGGGTGGGGGGCAATAACCATTGTGAGAATCCAGTGAGATATTTTAGGTACAAGCAGGGAGAGAGATTCTCATTATTTTCACTGGAGAGAGAACTCAGACCAGGTGGAGAGTGAAGAAGAAAAAGAATGGAGGAGAGTGTATTTAAACTGAAAATCCAAACCAAAGGTATAATTTTGTCAACTCTCATTATAAACACTTAATCATTTACAAAATAACTCTTAAAAACATACCTAGAGATTTGATGAGTCACATCTTGAATTTTTAAGTGTCAGATGCCATGCCATCAAGAAGGGATAACTGTTACTATCACATTTTATTAATTCTGAGATGCTAAGCAAGTAGCAGATGGAAGAAAAAGAATCATTTCATTAAAGGTGGCCACAAGCAGAGCAAAGGGGAGGTTTGCTTTGTTTTAGGCAACAATGGGGAGCTCCTGGGCTCTCGTCATGGCCCTGCTGGCTGCAAGCTCTGTGACCATGGGCATGTCACCTCTCCTAACCACACCCTCTGAACCTCAGTGTCCTTTATGTGCAAAATAGAAGGAGAGAATTGCACAAACGTGATCGGGTCCCTTTCTGCTCTGACATGCCATCAGTTGAGTTCACCCCACATTCTCCAGCTCGGTGGCACCCTTTCTTGACTGTCTGCTTTTAAAGAGACCCCATGTTGCAGCCCTGGCTTGACAGTGCACTGATCTTTTCAGAAGGAAATACAGCCCACGACATACTGCACACACCAATCCAGCCCACTGATGAGTCTTGCTCCTTCTCTGATGAGAAACCAAGCTTGTGTCCTGCCTTTTACCTTTCCTTCCCCCTACATCCCACTCAGCTAAGAACTGTTTGGTTTCCAGAGCCAAGGTGGGCAGCTACTAATTGCAGGGGTGAGTTTTCTCTCACCATCTGTATCTCACCACCTTGCAATTATAAAAGTTTTCTCTCAGACAGGCTTAAAGCCCTTAGGCATCCCTTGCATTTTAGGACAAAGAAGGAGCACAGAAACATACAGACTTCTTTACAGGTGAGGAAGCTAAGGGCCAAGGAAAAGGAATACCACAAACAACGGAGTTGGTACTGGGGCCCTGGGTCTCCCAACGCAACCTGGTTTTGATTAGTCCTCTTCTGAACGACCACGTGTTAGATGACTTACTTGGGCCTTATTTCTTTTGCTGAGATGGGAAACAGAGAGACTTCAAGTTTAAAATGTTTTTGATGGAAGAAGAACAACAACAACAAAAAGAAATGAAAATTAGTGATTAGCTCGTGTTGGGGGATGAGGCATGCTTGTTCAGTGTTAACTGACATAAAACCCTACCTTTGACAGCAAGTACTTAGGACGCTGCCTGCTGGATTGTAGTTTCTCATTAAGCATCTGAATCAACAGTTATGACCAGAATATGTTCTGATCCAGGCTTTCAGGCTGGGAAAACACTGACCTCAGTTTGGGTCTGGAGCTCCACAAAAGCAGGAATATTGGCTGTTTTTGTTCCCCAGTATATGCCAAGTGCCTCGCACAGAGCCTGACACAGCCGGTACTCAGTCTATACTTGTACAAAGGTTTTCTGGTTCACGCACAGCTTGGTTGAGTGAACATATGATAGGAAAAACAAGCCGTTCAACTTGCAACCAGCAAACCTGACTTCTACTCTAAATATGTTGCTACTTACTTCTCTCTTGGACAAGGCATATTTTCTCAGGAAAGCTCAGTTTTCTCTAAATAGGAATACATTATTACCAATTTCAGAGAGTTGCAAGGATTCAACATATTAATGGATGATAAAAACCTTCAAGTTAATAGATGATAAAATGTAAATGTGAGGTATCCAGACTACATGAAACAGGTTTTCTTAACCTGGGGATTGGCTTCAGGGCAATCTCTCAACCTCTGTGATTATGTGTAAAATTTTATGGGTTTACTTATTTTTCCAACAAACGGGTCTTTCAGCTGTCATGCAAGTCTCAAAGACATTCACAATATCCAAAATTGAAGGACTACCCATAGAAAGCAATAGTGGTTATTAAAACTTATCTGGCACATCCTGGTTGCTGTGCAAATTCTCCGAGCTCCTGGCTCCTCATGCAGATGGGTCACTACTCCTTGTCCCCTTACCTGGGCTCCCAAGCTCCCCACTTACAGCTTTGCTTTCATAACTGCCTGTCTTCTTAAACAGTGCCCACTAGTAGTCCCTCAACTTGCTCAGTCTCCCTCTCTGGTCTGCTTCCATTCCCGATATCTGGTCTGAACCTCAGATGGCCTTAAGCCTCTGCTTCATCCCTATCTTTAACTCCTTTTGTAAAGTTTCTACTGCCTTGCTCTGATTCTAGAGGCCCATAACCGTAGTTGTCATCTATCTGTGTAGCTGCCTGTTTTAATTCAGCATCATCTTTCTTCCCTGCCTGTCTCCCCTCACCCTTACCTTCAACAAAGACTTTGGGTACCTACCATATACTGTGCCATACACTATTAAGGAGTTAATTAATGTGTTCATCCAACAGTGATCATCTGAGAGCTTATTATATGTCAGCAATGAAGAATAAATTCTATTTTTTCTCATAGAGCTTACGTATCAGTATTGGGGACAGAAAGATGAATAAGATATGGTTGCAGCCTTCACGGTGGACACAGAATGTCTCAGGTCTTGGCAGCATTGATTTCTAGACTAAGATTTTCAGCCTTTGCTTTGCAGACAATGGGGAGTCGTTGAAATTTTTAAGCAGGAAAATAACATGTTTAAAGTGATATTTTAGGATGTTCAATCTGGTGACATCTACAGGGTAGACTAGAAGTGGCAGAGCCTGGAGTCAGGATGTCTATAACTGTAATTGTCAAGGAGAAAAGCAATTAATGTTTAGGCTAGCCTGGTGACTTTGGAAATAGAGAGGAAGTGGAGAGCTACTGAAGGCGTTACGAAGCACCAGTATGATGGCGTGCAGAACAATAGAAGAATGAACAAAAGACGATTCCAGCCTCTTAACCAACAAGCAGCAGAACTCCTCTCCCATCTCCTCTGCTCTCCTGCCTGTTTTCCCCACCCCCAGGTAGTTCTATGGCTTTTAATATCTCCTTGGCATATATTTTAAGCTTCAACTGCCCTGTCTCCATCCATCGCCCACACTGTGATTAGGGGACTTATCTGAAGAGGCTGAACAGTCATGGAGGAAATTGCAGGCTTGGACTGCTCAGGTGTCACTCAGAAAAGACTGTCTCAAAGGTCATCCCCTCCTCCCCTGGTGTCTAATGACCCCTTCATTTCCCTCCATTCCCCTTCCCCAGGTGTAGTTCAATGATTCCATGGGGAAAAGAGAAAAGAATCAACAGGATGATACCTCTGTTTGGTCTGCTGCCTCACCAGGGCCAGCAAGGATCTGAAGAAAAAGTGGCAAGGACACCCAGGGAGAGCCAGCCAGCAGGAGGAGAGAGGAGGGGGGAGGGAGGCACCATCCTCTGACATCAGAGTCTGCTGAATGCATCTGGTAATTACCAGTGAGCAATGGGATGCCCAACCCTCCAGAAAGGCCAGGCTCTGGGAGAGTTTATAGCAATGCTTGAGGCTTCCTTTTTGATCCCTCCTTACTTCTCCATGTGTGATTCTCCCAAAGAACCCTCCACCCCACCCAGCAATACCTGAGCCTTTCCTGTCCAGGGCAGAAAATATATCAACTTCAGACTCCACATTTGGGGTGTCTTGGCTAAGTCATGGGTACCTAGGCAGTTTCGGAGTTGTGCAGTTTCCTCCCTTCCCCGACACCCAACTTCTCAATAAACCAGCACTTGTAAAATGGATTGTCTTTATCCACCTTTGCTAGAAACTGCCGGATCTAGCAGTTTATCCATAAGAAGAGTATTCCTGACACAGTGGCCTCTCTTCTCTCTACTTTCCATACTTCAGACTCCCTCAAGGACTGCTCACCAATGACCTTCAGTCACTTTTGGGGGGTTCTAGAGACCAGCCCTTGCCTGTTTCAGCCCCAGGAGTCTCCTGTTTACCATATCCCGAACAGAAGGGTTGGAATTTTAACAAATGGGCAGATCACAAAAAAATACGTTGCAATTCTTCATGAATCTTTATTGTTACTATCTGCCTGGAACATTTTGCTATCTGGTTCCTGGTTTAGGAATGTGTTAGGAGTAGAGAAGGCAGCCAGGCAACAGTGTCAAAGCATGATCCCCTCAATAGTGTGGTCACTTTTAAAGCCACTCCACCTGTAAAGTGCTTTCCTATGCATCATCTGATTCAGACTTCACAGTAACCCTACCCAGGCTCAATCCCTTACTCCTACTGTGCAGATGAGTGACAGAAGCCTGGGGTAAGTCATAGGATTGCTCCACGGAATTGGTACAACTGTGACTCTCAACCAAAGCTTCTCTCTAACTCTTAATGCTTTTCCCATTCAGAAATTCCTTAGGGAAGTGGTGGGTGAGGAAGGGACAAGTTTCCTGACCTGATCATTTTTCCTAGTGCTCATTCTAAACAGTCCACCTCTCTGCCTCCAGTGTATCTGGAGATCATGACAGACAGACACACACACACACACACACACACACACACACATTGGTAAATAAGGGAGAATAAAGATCAGTACTCTGTTGTACAGTTAAGCCTGTGCCTATTATGAAAGTAAGGAGGAGAGGAAGAGGAATCTCATATTACCTACCTTCCACGTGTGTCAGGTACTGTTCTTTCTTTCTTTTTTTTTTTTTTTAAATTTATTTATTTTGGTCTGCGTTGGGTCTTTGTTGCTGCACGCGGGCTTTCTCTAGTTGCGGTGAACAGGGGCTACTCTTCATTGCAGTGCGTGGGCTTCTCATTGCGGTGGCTTCTCTTGTTGAGGAGCATGGGCTCTAGGCGTGCAAGCTTCAGTAGTTGTGGCTCATGGGCTCTAGAGCGCAGGCTCAGTAGTTGTGGCGCATGGGCTTAGTTGCTCCATGGCATGTGGGATCTTCCCGGACCAGGGCTCGAACCCGTGTCCCCTGCATTGGCAGGCAGATTCTTAACCACTGCGCCACGAGGGAAGTCCCAGGTACTGTTCTTGATGTGTGATCTCATGTAACTGACTGTATTAGTCAGCGTTCTCTAGAGAGCAGAACCAATGGCAGACAGATAGATGCCAGATAGATGATAGGTAGATAGATATTATTTATTAGAAGCCCCATGATCTGCCACCTGCGAGCTGGAGAACCAGGAGGGCTACTGGCATTATTCAATCTCAGTCTGAAGTAAAGTTCTGAGAGTCAGAGCAGCTGATGTTGTAGGTCCTCCCAGTCCAAGCCTGAAGGCCTGAGAGCTAGGAGCACGGAAGTCCCTCGGCAGAGCAGCTGATGTTGTAGGTCCTCCCAGTCCAAGTCTGAAGGCCTGGGAGCTAGGAGCACGGAAGTCCCTCGGCAGAGCAGCTGATGTTGTAGGTCCTCCCAGTCCAAGCCTGAAGGCCTGAGAGCTAGGAGCGTGGAAGTCCCTCGGCAGAAGAGGGAAGTCCGAGCTCAGGCAACGAGAGGAAACTTACCCTTCCTCTGCATTTCTGTTCTCTTCAGGCCCTCAATGGATTGAGTGTCGCCCACCCACATTGGTGAGGGTGGCCTCCTTTATGCACTCCATCAATGCTACTCTTCCTGAACACCCTCACAGACACACCCAGAAATAATGTTTTACCAGGTATCTCAGCCTTCCTTAGCCCAGTCAACTGACACATAAAAGTGACTATCACACCTCCACAATGTTCCTTAGATTCACAGTCATTCACTCCCCAAAGGTCAATAATTGGTTGCCAGAGGTGCACAAAGTACTAACAGACAATTATAGAACAGTGTCCTAAGTGCTGTGCACTCAGGGAGTAGTATGTACCCAGAGTAGGCACCCAAGAGCAAGGCTTGAATCATCTTATTATGCCACTTCACCTGTAAAGGCACTGATGCTCAGAGAGGTAAATTTTATATGTACTGATATGGAACAACCTCCCAGATACTTTGTTCAGTCAGGGGTAAGATAGTGTGCCTAATATATTACTATTAGTGTGGGGGGAAATTTTCATTTATGTATATTCTTGTATACACATCTTTGGAAGAAAATACAAAATATTATTAACTGAGAATGCATTCAAGGAGGATCCTGGTAGCTAGAGAGAAAGGGAGATTTAGGTTTTACTGTATAGCCCTTTGTAGTATTAGAATGTTTTTGTCTGTGTATATGTATTATTTGAAAATAAAAACATAAAGCATGCCCACATTGATGATTGATTGAAATGAGGTTCAAACCCAAGTCTCAACACAGCTCAATAATTATTTGGTGAAATAAGTATTACTGGAAATATAATATGGAGGAGCTTAGACTAGACCACAGAATAATCAGAAAGGCATGTGGGCTTGACCCTGGGGGTTCCTCTTGGGTACAAAAACCTTCTCTGTGTAGGCCTTCCTTGAGTTACAAAGGGCAGATTCAAACAGTTCCTAATTAGGGAAGTAAGGGAATGCAGAACCGAAGAAAAAAGCGGTCAATAAATTATAGTGCAGCTATAAAGCAGAGACCTAGCTCCCCTCCAGTGGATATACATAACAATCTGATACATATATTCGAGTTCTTCTACAGGAACTAAGGACCCCCCACCCAGGTGGAGAATAGTAACTCCAAGCTAGGCACAGAATTCCTAGAATACCACCTGTTACCTCACCACCAACCAATCAGAAGAAGACACTCACCCTGCAGCCCTCACCCCAGATTTTGCCTTTAAAAACTCTTCCCTGAAAGCCGTCAGAGGATTCGGGTCTTTTGAGCATGAGGCCCCCATACTCCTTGCTTGGCCCTTGCAATAAACCTTTCTCTGCTCCAAACTCCAACATTTTGGTTTGTTTGACTTCACTGTGTGTTGGGCACATGAACTTGGGTTGACAACAGGCTGTGGGTTCAAATGGACAAGGGTACAGAGGTGTGAATGACACTGGTGTGTTCTGGAAAACTGGTCTTGCTAAGGCAGCTGGCATGTGACGGGCATCCAGGGCAGTGAGGCTGGGTGGAGAGAAGGGGTCAGATTGCGGAAGTGCCTGAAGCTTGTGCTCCCTCTTTAGACAGGACTCTGGCTGTCACCAGGAGAATGTTATGTTTGGGAGCCACTTTTCTAAATGTGAGCATTATTAGCAATTGTGTCAAACTGCCTTTTCCTAAAGGTCTCCCCATGGCTGCCAGAGCTTTAATGCTAATTGGACAGATTGTCTTTGGATTTGAAACACAAACTGTGATTAATGAAACAACTGTTAACGAGTTTGGCCTGAGGTGGTTTCTCTACCTTTGCTTCTCCTGCTGATACAGATTTGACAAGGTCCTGTAGTGCATTTTTTGGCCACTGTGCCTGGCATGGGGAAATTGGCAGCCCGGTCTGAGAAGGATGGAAATTTTGACCTGGATGCCACCTTCAAAATCTGTCCCTCTACTCCCCTCATTTTATGGATGAGAAAATTGAGTGTCAGAAAGGGAGAGAGTCTTGTCTAAGGCAACCCAGGGAGTGGGTGAGAGCCAGGCTACAATGTAGCACCAAGGTTTTATTCTGTAAAGATGTTTAACTCCTTTTTTCTCTTTCCTCTGCCCTTTCCAGTTTCTTTTCCTTGACTCCCTCAGTCATTTTAATGATCAGACTTGCATGTCACAGTTGTGCTATGTCACAGATGCATTGTTTTTCCTCCATCTTCCTTAACATAGGTCTTATTTACTCATCACTGGTAGAGGTTGGTTTGGTGATATAGAGATACAGACTTCAGAGTCATGGGAAACAGAATCTGTAGCTCATATCTACTGTCCATAAGCTATGTGATCTCAGGCAGTATCCTCAAATCTAAAACTAGCAAAATGATACTTACCTTATAGGATATTGCAAGAATTAGGTATGTGATGTATGTAAAATATTCAGCATGAGCCTTGGTGATAGTGTGGGCTCACTACATAGTAGTCATTTTTCTTACCTACTTTCACCTGCTTGCAGACTCTAGTTTTGCTCTCCACCCTTTAGAAGCTGTCACAATGCATCATATAAGATTTGTGTTGGTCTGTGATTTTTGGTTCAGGCATACTGGCAGTCTGAACAAATGCACACTGCCCCCCTTTTGTCTGTAATACCTAGAAATTCACAATTATTTTTAACAGGAAATAAAGACAAAGCTAACTCAATAGAGAAAATAAGCTAAAATTAAAAGTATATTCCTAAATTCCAGAAACAAACAGTCATAAGTACTCTAAGGGAATGCCAAAGAGAACTTAAGTAATATTTGGTCCAAACATTTGCTCTTTGGGATAAAGGCTATAGTTTTAACACCTTTGCAGGGGTAGAAAATATAGCTTTGGTTCTATTTCTCCCTATAGATTTATCAATGTATTTGAAATTTCTTATTAAGAAGATACAGGGGGGGACCTTCAAGATGGCGGAGGAGTAAGATGTGGAGATCACCTTCCTCCCCACAAATACATCAAAAATACATCGACAACACATGGAACAATTCCGACAGAACACCTACTGAATGCTGGCAGAAGACCTCAGACTTCCCAAAAGGCAAGAAACTCCCCATGTACCTGTGTGGGGCAAAAGAGAAAATAGAGACAAAAGAATAGGGGTGGGACCTGCACCTCTGGGAGGGAGCTGTGAAGGAGGAAAAGTTTCCACACACTGGGAAGCCCCTTCAGTGGTGGAGATGGAAGGTGGGCGGGGGGGAAGCATCGGAGCCACGGAGGAGAGTACAGCAATAGGGGTGCAGAGGGCAAAGCGGAGAGATTCCCGCACAGAGGATCGGTGCCGACCAGCACTCACCGGCCTGAAAGGCTTGTCTGCTCACCCGCCGGGGCAGGTGGGGGCTGGGAGCTGAGGCTCCTGCTTCAGAGGTCAGATGCTAGGGATAGGACTGGGGTTGGCTACGTGAAAACAGCCTCAAGGGGCTAGTGTGCCACAGCTAGACGGGAAGGAGTCCAGGAAAAAGTCTGGACCTGCCTAAGAGACAAGAGACCATTGTTTCGTGGTACGTGAGGAGAGGGGATTCAGAGCACCGCCTAAATGAGCTCCAGAGACATGTGTGAGCCTAGGCTATCAGCAGAGACACCAGAGACGGGCATGAGACGCTAAGGGTACTGCTGCAGCCACCAAGAAGCCTGTATGCAAGCACAGGTCACTAACCACACCTCCCCTCCTGGGAGCCTGTGCAGCCCGCCACTTCCAGGGTCCTGTGATCCAGGGACATCTTCCCCGGGAGAACACACGGTCGCGCCTCAGGCTGCTGCAACGCCACGCTGGCCTCTGCCACCGCCCTGCATTCTGTGCCCCTCCCTCCCCTGGCCTCAGTGAGTCAGAGCCCCCTAATCAGCGGCTCCTTTAACCCCATCCTGTCTGGGTGGGAACAGCAGCCCTCAGGTGACCTACACGTGGAGGCGGGGCCAAATCCAAAGCTGAACCCCTGGGAGCTGTGCGAACAAAGAAGGGAAAGGGAAATCTCTCCCAGCAGCCTCAGGAGCAGCGGATTAAATCTCCACAATCAACTTGATGTACCCTGCATCTGTGGAATACCTGAATAGAAAACGAATCATCCCAAAATTGAGGTTCTGGAGTTTGGGAGGAACTGTAGACTTGCGGTTTGCTTTCTGCATCTAGTTTGTTTCCAGTTTTATGTTTATCTTAGTTTAGTATTTAGAGCTTGTTATCACTGGTAGATTTAGAGCTTGTTATCACTGGTAGATTTGTTTATTGATTTGGTTGCTCTCTTCCTTTATATATATATATATATATATATATATATATTTCCTTTTTCTCTTTTTATGAGTGTGTATGTGTATGCTTGTTTGTGTGATTTTGTCTGTATAGCTTTGCTTTCAACATTTGTCCTAGGGTTCTGTCTGTCCGTTTTTTTGTTTGTTTGTTTGTTTGTTTTTTAGTATAGACTTTAGCGCTTCTTATCATTGGTGGATTTGTTCTTTGGTTTGGTCACTCTCTTTGTTCTTTTTTCTTTTTAAATATTTTTTAAATAATATTTTGGTTATTTTTTATTTTAATTATTTTATTTTATTTTTTTCTTCCTTTTGTTTTCTCCCTTTTCTTCTGAGCCATGTGGCTGACAGGGTCTTAGTGTTCCGGCCAGGTGTCAGGCCTGAGCCTCTGAGTGGGAGAGCTGAGTTCAGGACATTGGTCCACCAGAGACCTCCTGGCCCAATGTAATATCAAACAGTGAAAGCTCTCCCAGAGATCTCAATCTCAATGCTAAGACTCAGCTCCACTCAACGACCAGCAAACTACAGTGCTGGACACCCTATGCCAAACAGCTAGCAAGACAAGAACACAGCCCCATCCATTAGCAAAGAGGCAGCCTAAAATCACAATAAGTTCACAGACACCCCAAAACACACCACCAGATGCAGTCATGCCCACCAGAAAGACAAGATCCAGCCTCATCCACCAGAACAAAGGCACCAGTCCCCTCCACCAGGAAGCCTACACAACCCACTGAACCAAATTACCCACTGGGGGCAGACACCAAAAACATTGGGAATTATGGACCTGCAGCCTGTGAAAAGGAGAACCCCCAAACACGGTAAGTTAAGCAAAATGAGAAGACAGAGAAATATGCAGCAGATGAAGGAGCAAGGTAAAAACCCACCAGACCAAACAAATGAAGAGAAAATAGGCAGTCTACCTGAAAAAGAATTCAGAATAATGATAGTAAAGATGATCCAAAATCTTGGAAATAGAATAGAGAAAATACAAGAAATGTCTAACAAGGACCTAGCAAAACTAAAGAGCAAACAAACAATGATGAACAACACAACAGATGAAATTAAAAATTCTCTAGAAGGAATCAATAGCAGAATAACTAAGGCAGAAGAACGGATAAGTGACCTGGAAGATAAACTAGTGGAAATAACTACTGCAGATCAGAATAAAGAAAAAAGAATGAAAAAAATTGAGGACAGTCTCAGAGACCTCTGGGACAACATTAAACACACCAACATTCGAATTATAGGGGTCCAAGAAGAAGAAGAGAAAAATAAAAGGGACTGAGAAAATATATGAAGAGATTATAGTTGAAAACTTCCCTAATATGGGAAAGGAAATAGCCAATCAAGTCCAGGAAGCACAGAGAATCCCATACAGGATAAATCCAAAGAGAAACACACCAAGACACATATCAAATTATCAAAAATTAAATACAAAGAAAAAATATTAAAAGCAGCAAGGGAAAAGCAACAAATAACATACAAGGGAATACCCATAAGGTTAACAGCTGATCTTTCGGCCGAAACTCTGCAAACCAGAAGGGAGTGGCAGGACATATTTAAAGTGATGGAAGGGAAAAACCTACAACCAAGTTTACTCTACCCAGCAAGGATCTCATTCAGATTCGACAGAGAAATTAAAACCTTTACAGTCATGCAAAACCTAAGAGAATTCAGCACCACCGAATCAGTTTTACAACAAATGCTAGAGGAACTTCTCTAGGCAGGAAATACAAGAGAAGGAAAAGACCTACAATACCAAACCAAAAACAATTAAGAAAATGGTAATAGGAACATACATATCGATGACTACCTTAAGTATAAATGGATTAAATGCCCTAACCAAAAGACATAGACTGGCTGAAAGGATACAAAAACAAGACCCGTATATATGCTGTCTACGAGAGACCCACTTCAGACCTAGGGGCACATACAGACTGAAAGTGAGGGGATGGAAAAAGATATTCCATGCAAATGGAAATCAAAAGAAAGCTGGAGTAGCAATTCTCATATCAGACAAAATAGACTTTAAAATAAAGACTATTACAAGAAACAAAGAAGAAAACTACAGAATGATCAAGGGATCAATCCAAGAAGAAAATATAAAAATTGTAAATATTTATGGACCCAACACAGGAGCACCTCAATACATAAGGCAAATGCTAACAGCCATAAAAGGGGAAATCAACAGTAACGCAATAACAGTAGGGGACTTTAACACCCCACTTTCATCAATGGACAGAGCATCCAAAATGGAAATAAATAAGGAAACACAAGCTTTAAATGAAACATTAAACAAGATGGACTTAATTGATATTTATAGGACATTCCATCCAAAAATAACAGAATACACTTTCTTCTCAAGTACTCATGGAACATTCTCCCGGATGGATCATATCTTGGGTCACAAATCAAGCCTCGGTAAATTTAAGAAAATTGAAATCGTATCAAGTATATTTTCCGACCACAATGCTATAAAACTAGATATCAATTACAGGAAAAAAATCTGTAAAAAATACAAACACATGGAGGCTAAACAATACACTACTAAATAACCAAGAAATCACTGAAGAAATCAAAGAGGAAATCAAAAAACACCTAGAAACAAATGACAATGAAAATGCAACAACCTAAAACCTACGTGATGCAGCAAAAGCAGTTCTAAGAGGGAAGTTTATAGCAATAATATCCTACCTCTAGAAACAAGAAACATCTCCAATTAAGAACCTGACCTTACACCTAAAGCAGTTAGAGAAATAAGAACAAAAAACCCAAAGTTAGCGAAGGAGAGAAATCATAAAGATCAGAGCAGAAGTAAATGAAAAAGAAATGAAGGAAACGATAACAAAGATCATTAAAACTAAAATCTGGTTCTTTGAGAAGATAAACAAAATTGATAAAACATTTAGCCAGATTCATCAAGAAAAAAAGGGAGAAAACTCAATTCAATAGAATTAGAAATGAACAAGGAGAAGTAACAACTGACACTGCAGAAATACAAAGGATCATGAGAGATTACTACCAGCAACTGTATGGCAACAAAATGGACAACCTGGAGGAAATGGACAAATTCTTAGAAAAGCACAACCTTCCAAGAGTGAACCAGGAAGAAATAGAAAATATGAACAGACCAATCACAAGCACTGAAATTGAGACTGTGACTAAAAATCTTCCAGCAAACAAAAGCCCAGGACCAGTTGGATTCACAGGCAAATTCTATCAAACATTTAGACAAGCCCTAACACATCCTTCTCAAACTCTTCCAAAATACAGCAGAGGGAGGAATGCTCCCAAACTCATTCTACAAGGCCACCATCTCCCTGATACCAACCGGACAAAGAGGTCACAAAAAAAGAAAACTACAGGCCAATATCACTGATGAACCGAGCTGATCTCCCTGTGCTATGCGGCTGCTTCCCACTAGCTATCTACCTTACGTTTGGTAGTGTATATATGTCCATGCCTCTCTCTCGCTTTGTCACAGCTCACCCTTCCCCCTCCCCATATCCTCAAGTCCGTTCTCCAGTAGGTCTGTGTCTTTATTCCTGTCTTACCCCTAGGTTCTTCATGACATTTTTTTTTTTCTTAAATTCCATATATATGTGTTAGCATACGGTATTTGTCTTTCTCTTTCTGACTTACTTCACTCTGTATGACAGACTCTAGGTCTCTCCACCTCATTACAAATAGCTCAATTTCATTTCTTTTTATAGCTGAGTAATATTCCATTGTATATATGTGCCACATCTTCTTTATCCATTCATCCGATGATGGGCACTTAGGTTGTTTCCATCTCCGGGCTATTGTAAACAGAGCTGCAATGAACATTTTGGTACATGACTCTTTTTGAATTATGGTTTTCTCAGGGTATATGCCCAGTAGTGGGATTGCTGGGTCATATGGTAGTTCTATTTGTAGTTTTTTAAGGAACCTCCATACTGTTCTCCATAGTGGCTGTACCAATTCACATTCCCACCAGCAGTGCAAGAGGGTTCCCTTTTCTCCACACCCTCTCCAGCATTTTTTGTTTCTAGATTTTTTGATGATGGCCATTCTGACTGGTGTGAGATGATATCTCATTGTAGTTTTGATTTGCATTTCCCTAATGATTAATGATGTTGAGCATATTTCTCTTTTTTTTAAGTCCTTGTCTGCTAATTTCAATATTTGATTGTCAGTGTTTCTATTGAATGGTTTTTCTTTTGACTACAGATCATATTGTTACATTTAATATATGTCTAATAATTACAGGTATACCTCATTTTATTGTGCTTTGCTTTATTCTTTGCGGTTACTGTGTTTTGCCACAATATTGAAGACTTGTGGCAACCCTGCTATCAAGCAAGTCTATTAGCGCCTTTTTTTCCTACAGCATTTGCTCACTTCATATCTCTGTGTCACATTTTGGTAATTCTCACAATATTTCAAGCTTTTCCATTATTATTATATTTATTATAGTAATATGTGATCAGTGATCTTTGATGCTGCTATTGCAAAAAGATTGTGACTCACCAAAGGCTTAGAAGATGGTTAGCATTTTTTCAACAATAAAGTCGTTTTTTATTAAGGTATGTGCATTTTTTAACAAAATGATATTGCACACTTAATAGACTACAGTATAGTATAAACATAATTTTTATATGCACTGGGAAACCAAAAAGTTTGTGTGACTTGCTTTATTGTGATACTTGCTTTATTTCAGTGGTCTGGAACTAAACCCACAGTAACTCCAAGGTATACCTGTCTTTTATTGTAAACTAGATATTGTGAATAATAAACAGTGAAGATTCTAGATTCTGTTATCTTCCTCTATATAGTGTTGAGTTTTGTTCTGGCAGACAGTTAAATTACTAGCAGATCAACTGAATCTTAGAGGTTTAGATTCCCGTCTTGGAAAGGTGACCTATTGCAGTTTTTTTCTGAATTCTAAAACAAATCCCTAATCTGAGACCTGTTATTTTCTTCTGTGTCATCCTTCTAATATAAGCCCAAGGTGTTTACCAATTCCCTCTTATGTAACTTGACCTAAACCCAAAACTCTGCCTTCCATGTGGTAGGGAGCTGCTGAAACCTCTGATCAGAAATCTAAGGATTCCAGGTGCTATTTTGCCTGTGGACCACTTACATTTTCGTGCCTCTGGCATGCATGTCAGGAGTCAGCCAAGGATTCGAGGGAAGCTAATAATCAGATTGTAGAATTAATTTTCTGTGGCTCCCCCGCTTCTAGCATTTCCCCCTTTCAATTCCCCGTTGCTCTGGCACTCCCAAACTCTGTCTGATTTTTTTAGGCAAATAAGACTGTACATTCTGTTTGATCTCCAAGGCATGTGATTGGAAATGGTCTGTTTCACTTCCATGCCAACTTATATAAGCTTCTGAGTTCTTTCCTTCTTTTTGCTGGATGTAAATGATGATGTTGGTGAGGCTCAGAGAATGGCAGAGTTTCAAGATAGAAAAAAACTGAATTATCATATGAAGTTGAGCCACCTATGACCTTGGATTGTTATGTTAGTGAGAAGTAAACATTGATTGGATTAAAAACTAAAATTTTTGAATCTATCAATTACTATAACAGAACCTACCTTGGTAGTAATACCTTACAATAGGTTAATAAGTATGTGCATGTATATTTATATACATTTACTTATATACACATGAATTCTTCCTAATGTTTTTACTCACAAATTTATTGCTAAACTCATATTAAATAATATATATAAAGAAGAGGTCTATGTTCCAGTTTTGCTCAAAACTTAATCATAACAGTAAGTGCAAAGGCACATGTTTTGTTTTGTTCTCTTTTAGGAACATCATTGTGTGCCTTCTGATGACTCAATTCTCCCTCCACTTTTCTTTGTTCAAACTGCCAAGGACTATTTGTCCCTATAGCTTGTCATGAGGTCACTTGGCTCTCAAATGCATCATTTATTCTGAAGTCTTTAGCAGTACAGTTTTCTCATTAGCCTGCAACATTCAAGATAGTGTGACACTCCCCTTCACTGAATCATTTTCATGATGTCAAATTAAATTCTTAATTTATCAACTAAGTCAATAAATTAATTTCATAGTCCATGAAAATATCTTTTGAATACAACCCATTGCTGAGAAAGAGTAATTTTGTCATAATAAATGTTAAAGGATTAATGAATACAGTGGCAGATGCAGAGCAAATATTGTCATTGTGACATTAGGATGTGAAAGCTACATGCTGTCAAACTTGCGTACCAACACACTAAAAGTTAAATGCTGCCACTTGGCATCATAATCTAGCATTGACATAATTATGAAAAACAAATAGAAATACAGGTTTTGAAATTAGATGGTAGTCTTGATTGTAACATTGTAATTTAGAAACATCTAAGGAATGCAAAATTATTTTTAAGTCATTATCAAAATGGTAATTAGCATGTGGACCCAAAGACAAAAATATTCTCTGTGACTTTGTTTATGATATTAAATAATTAAAAACAAGGTAAATGCCCATCATATTAAGAACACTACCTCTGGAGTTAAGCTTTCTGAGTTCTAATGCTAACCACTGCTTCCTAGATGTGTGATCTTGGGCAAGTTGCTTAAACTTGTTTCTGTTCTGTAAGTAATAATGGCAATTGTGCTGAATAATATCTGTTCATATTTACACTCTCCCTGCTCTTCTAAGTTCTTCCCTGTATTACAAGGCCTAGAAGATTAGAAACTACATTTCCTCTACATCCTTACCAGTAGTATCCCAATGTAGTTTCCACCAATGTAAAGCACTTCTGCAAGATGATACGGTAAATGAAAGGAAGGGTCATTCTTCTTTTGATAGCCTCAGTGGTGGCAGCAGACTGAGATTGACCCCTACAGTGATGCTGGTAGCAGCAGACACGGGAACTTCCCTTCCATGGAATTGGTGGCCATAGCAGGCTCTTGGAGCTGTTGTGCAGTGGCCAACTCTTGCAACAGTAGCAGCTGAAGACCTAGTGAGGCATCTTAGGACAGTAGTGGCTTCTCACAGTTCTTTATGTCTGGATAACACTGCCCTTTGCGGGGGAGGGGGAGTGTGGTTCTGGTCCTTGTAACTATTAAATAGCTCAAATTTCTGTATTTATATGTTTGATGTCTCTTTGCCTGAAATACCTAAACTGGTTTCTGCGTTCTTAATTCCATATTGACTGATAAGGTTATTGTATCAACAAAATAGAGCTGCCATGAGGATTTACATAATATGTGTAAAAGTGCATAGAATATGTCCTGAAGCATAGAGTCATTCATTAAATGGTAGGTTCTGCTGTTGGCAAAGTCATTATACCCTTGAGGATGTGTCTCATGCTCTTGTTTCTTCATATATCAAGTTATTTATGGTTATCTCCTAGATATTGAAAATGTTATGGTATGGAGATGGCAGATTCTTCTGGACTCGTTGAAAAAGTGAGGGGTTCTGTTTGTTTGTTTTAATAGAAGATAACATGGTTGGGTGCAGAATGCAAAGTTCAGTTCTTTTAGCCGTAGCTAGCTTATTTAAACTCTGCTCCATGCATGAGTGATTAAGCTGTCAGACAGAGATTTGGGAAGAATTTATATACAGAATTTGGGCTGTCCATCTCTGGCTCTGTCCTTTCTAAGATCTGCCCCTCACTTTTCCAGCAAATATGATTGCTCCAAACTCTAACTTCTGTTTTTGAAGCCAGAAAGGCTGTGTGCCTTCTATCAGAGTTGTAACTGCTCTGCATGGAGCAGACTATGGACTGCCCTCATGCTGAGATAAGCTATGAAAAGGAAGACCTCATTTTTCCTCCAAGTGTCAAGTCCCCTACAGGATACACCTACTTCTGCTCCCTCTCCATTGCCTTGAAGTAGCTGCTTTTTAATATTTTGTCCATTACTTATTATTATCCATGGGAGGGCCAGTTTGATAGAGGTTTATTTGCCCATTAGTTGAAACAGCTGTTGTTTATGTACACTATTAATATTTTATTGGTATAAATATATATGCATATTTTATTTATCTACTGTTGCATAATCAACTACCCCAAAACTTAGTGGTTTAAAATAATAACATATTTTTTTCCTCGTAATTTTTTTGGCTGACCTGGCTCAACTGGATGGGTCTTTTGTTCCATGTGGCCTTGGATGAGTCGCTCACTCAGCTGAATTCAGCTACCACTGGTCTAGACCAGAAGTTCCACGAATTCATTCACATATCTGGAACCTCAATGTTCTTTGACATGGCCTTTTCACGTGGCTAGCTTGGATTTCCTCATGAAATAGTGATCTCTGGGTAGTTGGCTTTCTTACATGACAGCTGGCTTTGTGGAGGGAAGACTCAGAAGCTTTCAGACTTCTTAAGGCCGGGGGTCAGAAGCCCTAAAATGTCACCTCTGCTGCATTCTATTGGTCAATACAGGTCACAATCCCAGATACAGGGGGAGGGTAAATAGACTTTACTTCTTGATAAGAATGGTGCCATGAGCATGCAAGAAAGGGAAGGATGTATGACAGCTATTTTTGCTAACTGTACACACACACACACTCACATACATAACATGCTGGCAGACTAAAAGAAGAGGGAGCTATGAGAGGCTGAGTCTTCAATTTTAGCTGCTGTGTTTTATTTCTCAAGTGTAAGGCAAAATAACAATCTAAATATTTGTTAATTCTAAGCAGCTGAGTAGAGGATTGTTTGCAGTATTATTCTGCTGTGCTTTTGTTTGTTGGATTTGTTTTGTTTATTTAAAACTCTTCCAAATAAAAGGTGCATAGGCTTCTTGAACCCCTGAGGCTTTGTCTGTGGGGTTGAACAGACTCCTATTGATTGGCACAGATCCATAGGTCTCTAGACACCTTCCTACTCTTAACAGTCAGTAATTCTACCTATAAGGAGGGAAAGGACTGGATGAGCTTTCAAAGCCCATCTAAGCTCTGTGGTTCCTTGCTCTTTCTGCTGTGCCTGGGATCATTTCATTCCCAACATTGCCCCTTAATCACTCTCCTAGTCATTCTGCTCCAAAGCAGTTTTCTTTATCATGATGTTTTCATATCCTGCACTTTACTCATTACTCCCCTTCCCACCTCATTACCAGAATGTGCTGCTTGAGTTTTGCTCACTTAAAAATAATCTACCGTTACAGCTCTGTAGAGATTACCCAACCAACGGGCACCTACCTCCTTCAGCTTCCATCAAGCTGAAGAGAGTGATTAGAGAAATTGCAGAGACCAGGATACTCTCCACTGGTGTCACACTGGTGATTTTCATCCTCTAGTCCTACAGAGGAATACCTTCAAGTGGACCCATCTTGAAATGAAAGGCAAAGAGTTCTGAGAAGCTTTGCTGACTTAGAGAAAATTCATTTGTTAACCAAACTTTGTGACCACTTAAATAGAAATAATAACCTAATATAGGAGAAATCCTACAAAATAAGTGCAAAACATAGGGGTCTAAGGTGTTCACTCAGCCTTATTTGTAAGAATAGAATATTAAGAAAAAACCTAACAGTACTTGTCTGTGGAATAAAGTCATAAATCCTAGTCCTTGCAAACAGAGGATTAGTGCTTAGCCATTTTAAAAATTGAGGTAAAATCACATGCCCTGACAGGGAAAAGTGCTCATAATATTTTAAATTAAGACCAAAATTTGCAGAACAGTTTTTTAGAGTTTTATGATATGATCCTATTTCTCATGAAATAGTATTTTTAGATGAGTGTATGTATTGTTATAAATACAAGAAAGAAAACAAAGAATAATAACTTTCCTATATTGAAAGTCTCCTATATGTCACACCCTGTGTATGTAGTGTGCACATACCAAATTATTTCATCATTCTTCACAACATAAGGCTGGTTTAATCATCACCGCTGTACACATGTGGAAACTAAAGCTCAGAAAAGTTAAGGAACTAGTCCCTGGTCCTCTAGCTAGGAAGTAACCAAATGTGTATATGCTTCTTGGTTTGCCTAACACAAGTGCCTGCATACTTAACCAGTTCACAGTATCACTCAACTTCTCACTTTTCAATTTCTCTCACTATCAAAATGATAGTACTCCCTGTCTTTACCCACACTCTGCTCTCCTCCTGTAATATTTTTGTCAGATCTCATTTTACCCTGATTAAAAGTTTTTGGGGGGAATCCTAACATATGGTAACATTTGGCTGAGGAATCTTAAACGTGCCTTTTAGTAGCTAAAACATACATATAGTTCAAAATACAAAATAATATATTACCCCATTCACCAGCAACCCAGTTCTCTACATGAAAGGTGACCGATGTTCTCTGTTTTCTGCATGCATTTAAGTATCTATAATAATACTTTAGCTATGAGGAAGTTGTGGGGGGCACTTTGAATTATAGCAGAGTTCTCATCAGGGACTATGGAGGTCAGACAGAAGTGACACAATGTTTTTCAAGTGCTGAAAGAATAATAAAAAAGTAATACCTAAAGCAACCACTAAAAAAATAAACATACTCAAAAACACTATAGCTAAATCAAAATGGAATTCTAAAATGTTCAAGTTACCCACAGGAAGGTAGAAAAAATGAAAGAGAATGCAAAACAGAGGTAAATAGAAAACAAACCAAAAAGCAAGTGGAGGACTTAAACCCTCATTTATCAATCATTATATTCATTTTAAATGATCTAAACACTCCAATTAAAAGACAGAGATTGACAGACTGGATTTTTAAATGGGTATTATCTGTGTGCTGTCTACAAGAAACTCACTTCAAATACAATGATACAGGTAGGTTAAAAGTAAAATGATGGAAAAATATACATTATGCAAAACATTAATCAAGAGAATGCAGGGACAGCTATATTAATAACAGATAAATAGACTTCAGAGCAAAGAAAATTACCCCAAACAGACAGATCTTATAATGATAGAAGGATCAATCCACCAAGAAGACATATCAGCCCTAAATGTATGTGCATCAAACAACAGAATTGTAAAATATATGAAGAAAAATTGATGGAACTTAAAGGACAAATCCACAAATCCACAACTGTAGTTGGTGACTGCAACACTTATTTCTTAGCAATTGATAGAAAACCAGACCAAAAAAAAAAAAAAAGCAAGGATATAGAATAATTCAACAATACCATCAAAAAGAGTATCTAATTGAAACTTATAGAACACTACACCCAACACCAGAATACACAATTTTTTTTTCAAATACCCATGATAATTATACCAAAGTAGACCACACTCTCAGATGTAAAATAAATCTCAACAAATTTAAATGAATTGATATGCAATAGAATGCATTCTCTGCACAAGAAAATAAAACTAAAAATCAATACCAGAAAGATAATAAGACTATCTTAAAACATTTGAAAACTAAACAACACACTTCTAAATAATGCATTGTCCATGTTGTTCTTATACTAGCAATGAATACATGAACATCGAAATAAAAAATACCATACCATTCACAATCACTAAAACACCCCAGATACTTAGGGTCAAATCTAACAAAACATGTATAAGACTTGCATGCTGATAACTATAAAACTGTAATGAATGAAATCAAAGAAAATATAACTAAGTCACCATGTTCAGGGATTGGGAGACTCAACGTAGTTAAGATGTCAGTTTTCTCGAAATTGACATATAAGTTTACCATAATTTCTGTCAATGTCTCAGCAAGATTTTTTGTATATATAGACAAGATTATTTTGAAGTATATCTGAAAAGGGAAAAGAATAATTAAAATAATTTTGAAAAAAGAAGAATAAACGGAAGGAATCAGGCTACCTGATTTCAAGATTTGCTATATAGCCAGTCATCACAGATGTGTAATGTTGGTGGAAAAATAGACACATTGATCAATGAAAAAAAATAAAGAACTGGGAACTGAATTCACACAAATATGGCCAATTGATTTTTGACAAAGGTGTAAACGCAATTCAAGGGAGAAAGGATTGCCTTTTCTACAAATGGTGCTGAAGTAATTGGACATCCACAGGGAGGAAAAAAAAAAAAAAAGAACAAGAACCTCCACCTAAACCACACATTTTATATAAATTGAACTCAAAATAGATCAGACTTAGATGTAAAATATAAAACTATGTATCGTTTGGAAAAAACATAGGAGAACATCTTTGAGGTCTGAGCCTAAGCAGTGTTCTTATACAAATGTGTAGGCATCTAAGAAAAGAACTATGGAATTCATGGAACACCTAATGCTACGTGAAAAGTTCTTTAGCTAGATTCCAAAAGTACCATCCATAAAAAGAAAAGGAGAAAATAATAATAAATTTATCAATTGGTCTTCATCAGAATTTAAGACTTTTTTCTGCAAAAGACCCTGTTAAAGGCCGAAAAGAGAAGCTACAGACTGAATGAAAATATTTGCAAGCCACACATTCAGCAAAGGACTAGTATCTAGAATATATAAAGAACTCTCATAACTCAACAGAGAAAAAAAATCCATTCAGAAAATGGGCAAAAGTCATGAACAGATCTTTTACCAAATACAATACTCAGGTGATGAATAGCCACATGAAAACATTTCAGTGTCACTAGCCATAAGAGAACTACAAATCAAAACCAGCCTGTAATATCTCTACGTGTCTACAAGAATGACTAAAATGAAAAATAGTGACATCAGGTGCTGGTAGGGATGTGAAGAAACTGAGTCACTCATACATTGCCGGTGAGAATGTAACATGGTACTATCACTCTGGAACATATTTTGACAGTTTCTTTAAAAAACTAAATATGTAGCTACGAAAAGACTCAGTGGTTGAATTGCTGGACATTTATTCCAGAGAAATAAAAATGTATGATCACACAAAAATCTGTACACAAAAGTTCATGGCAACTTTAGTCATAATAGCTCCAAACTGGAAACAATCCAGTTACCAATCAATGAGTGAATGATTAAGCATACTATAGTACATGAAGAAAAATATATGGAACTTAAATACAACTCAGTAAGAAAAAGGAATAAATGATTGATACACAAATTTCTTGATAAATCTCTAGATAACTATGCTGAGTGAAAAATCCCATCCCTAAAGGCTATATACTCTATGACTCCATTTTATACCTTTCTTGTAAAGAAAAAAAGATAGAAATGGAGGACAGATTGGTGGTTACCAGGGGTTAGAAATAGAAGGAGGGGGAATGGAAGTGAATATTGCTCTAAAAGACCCCATTAGAGTCCCTTTTGCTGATGGAAGTGTTCTGTGTCTTGACTGTATTAATGTCAATCTCATGTTTGTGATATTGTACTATAGTTTTGTAATGTGTTATCATTGGAGGAAACTAGATAAAGTATACCTGGGATCTTTCTGCATTATTTCTTACAACAATATGTGAATCTACAATTACTTCAAAATAAAAGTTTAATTAAAAATATTGTTGGGCTTCCCTGGTGGCGCAGTGGTTGAGAGTCCGCCTGCCGATGCAGGGAACACGGGTTCGTGCCCCGGTCCGGGAAGATCCCACATGCCGTGGAGCGGCTGGGCCCGTGATCCATGGCCGCTGAGCCTGCGCTTCCAGAGACTGTGCTCCCCAATGGAAGAGGCGACAACAGTGAGAGGCCCGCGTACCAAAAAAATTTTTATATATATATATATATATATATATATATATAGTTTTACTATCCAAGAACATGGTCTGTCTTTATACTTGTTCAAGTCTTCAAGAACATTCTACAGTTTTCCTTTATATAGATCTTGGCCATTTTATTATTTATTGCTATTTTTTTAATTTATTTTATTTTATTTATTTATTTTTGGGTGCATTGGGTCTTCACTGCTGTGCATGGGCTTTCTCCAGTTGCGGTGAGCGGGGGCCACTCCTCATTGCAGTGCATGGGCTTCTCATTGCGGTGGCCACTCCTGTTGTGGAGCATGGGCTCCAAGTGCACAGGCTTCAGTAGTTGTGGTGTGTGGGCTCGGTAGTTGTGGCTCACAGGCTCTAGAGCACAGGCTCAGTAGTTGTGGCGCACAGGCTTAGTTGCTCCACGACATGTGGGCTCCTCCCAGACAGGGATCGAACCCACGTCCCCTGCATTGGCAGGTGGATTCTTAACCACTGCACCACCAGGGAAGTCCCTATTGCTATTTTAAATTGAATCTTTTCTTCTATTTTTTCTGTTTTAACTGTGTGTTATTTGTATTGTGAAAGTTATTGTTTTCAGTGTATTAATATTGTTCCCATCCACTTTATTGAATTATCTGATTATTTGTAAAAGTTTTCACTTTATTCTCTTAGGTTTTCCAAGTATACCATCATATTATCTACAGTAGTGATACTTTTACATATTCATTCCCAATGTTTATATCTGTGATTCTTTCTCTTGTCCCACAGAACTGTCTAGCACCTTCAGCAAAAAAAAAAAAAAAAAAAAAAAGATTAATAGCTGTGGGTTGTGTTGTCATTGTTATTTCTGTTGATGGTGAGTTCTTTGTTTCTAACTTTAATGGAAGTGTTTTTAGAGTTTAGTGTTTCTCTCCACTAAGCAGGATATTTATCATATTAAGGAAATACCCATCTTTGAAAAATATTGCTAAATATGATCACATATTCTGTCTTTTAAAAGCCTCTAATGAAGCACATTGTGCTTCAGAAAAATAGAAAAAAATAATGCAAGCCATAAATGCAAGATGCATATATGTTTAATTTTTCTAGTAGCCACTTTTAAATAGTAAAAATAAACAAGGGAAATTTTTTTTTTTTCATTTTTTTGGAGTATAGTTGATTTACAATGTTGTGTTAGTTTCAGGTGTGCAGCAAAGTGAATCAGTTATCATATACATATATCCACTCTTTTTTAAGATTCTTTTCCCATATAGGCCATTACAGAGTATTAAGCAGAGTTCCCTGTGCTGTACAGTAGGTTCTTATTATTAGTTATCTATTTTATATATAGTAGTGTGTTTATGTCAATCCCAATCTCCCAATTTATCCCGCTCCCCAAAATTAATAGTAGTTTAATTTAAATCAATATATCAAAAAATACTATCATTTTAACATGGATTCAATATAATAATTAATGAGATATTGTATATTCTTTTCCAAGACTAAGTCTTTGAAATTTGATGTATATTTTACAGTTTCAGTACATCTTAATTGGGACTTGCCACAGTTCGAATACTCAATAGTCTGGGTTCGGTTCCTGTCCTCTGCGTTTCCATCATAACTTGTTTCCATCATTCTCCCACTAGACTGTGTTCTTCTTGAGATAAGGGACTCTTGCTTCCCACATCCGTAACACATAGCACAGTATACATAGTAGGTACTCAGCAAATACTTTGTAGCACAATGAAGAGGTGTTATGGCATGAGATACAAGCCTTCATGCAGAGCAGAGGAAAAACAGTATGTCTGGTGTATCATATGAATGAGAAAGAGAAAACTCTGAACACAAAAATGTAGGACAGAAGACTTGGATAGAAGTGGATGGATTATCAGAAAAGAAAGTAACCTGTTAGACCCACATTAAAACATGTAAATCATGACATCTCAGAACCTAGGTTGTAGTATTAGAGGAAGAGGAAGAAGTGGCAGAATGCATAGGTGTCTGTCCATGTCTTGTTGGAGAAGGGAGATGATGAGATCTACAGCTTTCAGCTTCAATGCCCTGGGCCACTTTAAATTTAAATGTTTTTTTTGTTGTTGTTCCCTTGGTTGGGGTAATGGTGTGAAAAAATATCATCTACCAATCACCATGCTAAAGCTTTAGAGTACCTTGCCCCATTGGAGTGACCCTTTCTCAAGAAAGATCACTGTCTGTCAAAACCTGGAAATCATATTACTAAGGTTTTTCAGTGCTAAAAGTCTCTCTCTGTCTCTGGACTTACATTTTTATATTTCTCACTTTCTAAGACATGTTTCATAGCTCCCAGCCCATCCTGTCACCTCTCTAATGGAAGAAAGATGCATTAGCTTTCAAACACTGACAGCTAGCATGACCCTTGTGATACGTATCCTTGTAAAATTACTGAATAATAACCACAGTAACAATAGTAATGGATACCATGGACCACATACGTACTATGTGTCAGGCACTGAGCTGAGTACCGTATCCACATCATCTCATTTAAATGTCACAAATTTTACAAATAAGTAACGGGCCCAAGGAGACATAGCTCATAATTAACTGCGCTGGGACTTGTTCCTAATACATCTAACTTCAAAACCCATGAATTCATACATTATATGTTATTGCATACAATGTATCAAACAATATAGAATACTATTCCTGAAAATCTCAGTTATCTATCTTTGCTTTTGGCCAATGCCAGAACATTTGGATTGCACTCCAATTCACTCCTCTTCAGGAAGAACTTCATCTCCATCACGTTGGCCTTTGGGTTAGACTGAGGAGAAATGCTTCAGTGTGCCTGCTACTTTCTTTCCCATGAGAAGAGAGGCAAAATGACTGACTCAGACCCGTTCACATACGGAGACCACAGCAACTCACAGTCAGATATCTTCTGTGTAAGGGTCAATTAAGATGTGTACTTGACAGGGAACTCTGCTCAATATTCTGTAGTAATCTAATTGGGAAAAGAATGTGAAAAAGAACAGATACATGTATGTGTATGACTGAATCACTTTGCTGTACACCTGAAACTAACACAACATTGTTTATCAACTATAATCCAATATAAAAATTTTTTTTAATTAATTAAAAAATTTAAAAAAGATATGTGCTTGATAGTAAACCAAGGAAATAAAGCACAGATGGAGGAATTTGGTCACAGTGATTGAAGGCACTTTGACAGCTGCTGTACTGATTACATCACCGGACACTTGGCTTTCAGTGAAGATTGTATCTTGATAACCCTTGAAGAGTAATATAAAGCATTTGTCTTTGTGATAGAGTCTTTAAAGGCTTTAACATACATGGGTTAGAAATATTGGCAGAACTTAGATTAGTGGTCCAGTCAGCCCTTTGTATCCACAGGTTCCACATCTGTGGATTCGACCAACCGTAGATCAAAAATATTTTTTAAACAATTCCAGAAAATTCCAAAAAGCAAACGTTGAATTTTCCACCCACTGGCAACTATTTACACAGCATTAACTTTGTATTTACAACTATTTACATAGAATTTACATTGTATTAGGTATTATAAGTAATGTAGGGATGATTTAAAGTATCCAGGAGGATATGTGTACATTATACGCAAATACTACACAATTTTATGTATGGCACTTGAGTATCCACAGGAGATGGGAATAGGGTGGGGGGGATCCTGGAACCAATCCTGTATACTGAGGGACCACTGTACTCAGCTTTGACTACACATTAGAATCCCAGGTTGCATACCCAGAGACCAGTTTCATCAGAATCACTGGGGGTGAGATCCAGGCATCGCGTTTATTATAGTCCCCTTGGATGATGCCAACGTTCAATCAATAAGATTATCAAAATATATGTTTCTCTTACCTTATCTTACTTACCAAATATAAAGTACACTTCTACTGCTTTATTGTCAATGTCTAAATTATTTGCATTGCAGAAAGAAAATGTAGTGTGTTCAATACCAATTTTTAAAAAATATTTGATAATTTATTTATGACCATATATGTCACAAAAGCATATGTGTAGATAGTTATATATGTATACTTGGTACATTTTAGAAATATTATGTTACCAATTTTTGCGTATAACATATTTATACATATGAACAAATACACACATACATATGACAAACCTTGCTAATTTTGTTAACTATTTTTGTCTATTTAATCTATTGCTTTCTGATAAAGATATTTTAAAAACTCCCACTAATGATAGGACGTTTGATAATTTTGCAAGAAAATGAAATCACTTTTGCTTTTATATTTTGAGGATCTGTTGTTGTGTGCATCAGTATTCTTTAAATTATGTTTGCTTAGTAACTTTTTAAAATTTACTCTTAAGTAATATATTTCTTCATCTCTAGTAATGCTTCTTTGCTTTGGATTTCATTTTGCTGGTATGTTGCCTCATTATGTTTCATTGCATTAGTATTTGCTTAATATATCATTTACTTTACCTTTCAAACTTATTGTGTAATTTTTGTTTCAAGTGATTCTCTTTTAAGGAACATTATAGCTGTAGTTTTGAAAATCCATTCTGATAATATATCTTATAATGGCAAATTTTATTCATACACATTAATAGTAATTACAGATATATTTAGACTTGTTTCTACCTTCTTTTTTTCTTTCCCTTTTTTCGATTCTGCTAGGATTGATATATTTTCCATATTTATTATTCTCCTCTGATCTTTCAGGAATGTATTTTTTTCACATACATAGATACAGTCAACCCTCGAAATCCTGGGGTTCCACATTTGCAAATACAACCAACCTCAAACTGAAAATATTTGGTAAAAAAATTCTAGAAAGTTCTAAAAAGCAACACTTGAATTTGCTGCATGCTGTCAACTGTTTATATACCATTTACATTGTATTTACAACTACTTACATAGCATTTACTTTGTACTAGGTGCAATCTAGAATTTATTTAAGGTATTCGGGGGGATGTGCATAGGTTAAATGCAAATACTATACCATTTATAAGGGATTGAACATCTGTGGATTTTGGATTTCACAGGGGTACTGGAACCAGTCCCATGCAGATACCAAGGGATGACTGTAATTATAAATTTTTAACCATGACTAAGATTATTCAAAATTTTAAATGTTTTCCTGAACATAGGAAATATCTTAGAACACATTATTTACTGCTGAACTCCAGCCCGTCATGGTAATTATTGTTCAGACTTTGAATTACATTTTTTACACAAACATAATTATTATTAATTTTACATTTAAAGTTAATTAAATGTACTGGTATTTTTTTCAATTCTGTACTCACAGAAATTTTCCCATTATTTTGTTTTTTTTAACTTTTAACATTGTTTCTTATATCCCACATCTTTATTTGGGGTTACCATTTCCTTATTATTAAAAGACATCCTGCATTTTTTCTTCTTGAAAGAACCTGAGAGTGTTAACCTCACTTAATCTTTGCATTCTAAAAAAATGCTTTGTCTTTCCTTCAAACTTGACTAAAAGTTTAGCTGGGTCTAAAACCCTGAGTTAATACATGCTTTCCTTCAATACAGTGATATATTACCCTTTGATCTTAGGGCATCATTATTGTCAAAATGAGAAAGAAAATATCTTATCAGTCTAAATACTATGATTCTGTGGTCACTTTGACATTTATCTCTGGTAATTTTTAAGACTGTATTTTTGCCTTAGTTCTTCTACCATTTCATTCAATGAGTATGTATTTACTTGGTATGATTTATTCTTCTGTGTGGATCTTTGACTTGTGGACTTGTATTTCGTCAGTTCTGTAAAAGGCCAGTAATTACCTCTTCAAATATTTCTCCTCCTTTTTCCTTCATTCAGTCTTCTGGAACTTTTACAGGGTCTAAGTTGGAGCTTCTCAAGATATCCTTGATATCTCTCTTTTTCTCTTTTTATTTTATTTTATGTTTTTCAAGGGGAACTGTATTTATTTATTTTTAAAACATCTTTATTGGGGTATAATTGCTTTACAATGGAGTGCTAGTTTCTGCTTTATAACAAAGTGAATCAGCTGTACATATACATATATCCACATATATCCCCATATATCCTCCCTCTTGCATCTCCCTCCCACCCTCCCTATCACATCCCTCTAGCTGGTGACAAAGCACCGAGCTGACCTCCCTGTGCTAGGCAGCTGCTTCCCACTAGCTATTTTACATTTGGTAGTGTATATATGTCAATACTACTCTTTCACTTCGTTCCAGCTTACCCTTTCCTGTCACCATGTCCGCAAGTCTATTCTCTACCTCTGCGTCTTTATTCCAGTCCTGCCCCTTGGTTCATCAGACCCATTTTATTTTTTTTTAGATTCCATATATGTGTGTTCACACATGGTATTTGTTTTTCTCTTTCTGACTTACTTCACTCTGTATGACAGAAACTAGGTCCATCCACCTCACTACAAATAACTCAATTTTGTTTCCTTTAATGGCTGAGTAATATTCCACTGTGTATATTTGCCACATCCTCTTCATCCATTCATCAGTCGATGGACACTTAGGTTGCTTCCCTGTCCTGGCTAGTGTAAATAGAGCTGCAATGAACATTGTGGTACATGACTCACTTTGAATTATGGTTTTCTCAGGGTATATGCCCAGTAGTGGGATTGCTGGGTTGTGTGGTAGTTCTATTTTTAGTTTTCTAAGGAACCTCCATACTGTTCTCCATAGTGGCTGTAATCAATTTACATTCCCACCAACAGTGCAAGAGGGTTCCCTTTTCTCCACACCCTCTCCAGCATTTATTGTTTGTAGATTTTTTGATGATGGCCATTCTGACCTGTTTGAGGTGATACCTCATTGTGGTATTGGTTTGCATTTCTCTAATGATTAGTGATGTTGAGCATCCTTTCATGTGTTTATTGGCAATCTGGATATCTTCTTTGGAGGAACGTCTATTTAGGTCTTCTGTCCATTTTTGGATCAGGTTGTTTGTTTTTTTGATATTGAACTGCATGAGCTGCTTCTATATTTTAGAGATGAGTCCTTTGTCAGTTGCTTCATTGACTAATATTTTCTCCCATTCTGAGGGTTGTCTTTTCGTATTGTTTATGGTTTCCTTTGCTGTGCAAAAGCTTTTAAGTTTCATTAGGTCCCATTTGTTTATTTTTGTTTTTGTTTCCATTTCTCTAGGAGGTGGGTCAAAAAGGATCTTGCTGTGCTTTATGTCATAGAGTGTTCTGCCTATGTTTTCGTCTAAGAGTTTTATAGTCTCTGGCCTTACATTTAGGTCTTTAATCCGTTTTGAGTTTATTTTTGTGTATGGTGTTAGGGAGTGTTCTAATTTCATTCTTTTACATGTTGCTGTCCAGTTTTCCCAGCACCACTTACTGAAGAGGCTGTCTTTTCTCCATTGTATATTCTTGTCTCCTTTATCAAAAATAAGGTGACCGTGTGTGTGGGTTTATCTCTGGTCTTTCTATCCTGTTCTATTGATCTATATTTCTGTTTTTGTGCCAGTACCATACTCTCTTGATTACTGTAGCTTTTTAGTTGATTCCTTGTTGGAGAATTCTGGGTGAGGTTCTTATAATTCCACTCCAAATCACCATTTTTATTGTTTATTAACTAGCATTTATTCCATTCTTTATATTTTTGATTTAAATGTATCCATTTTCAAAATTTCTAACTGGTTATTTTTTATGTCCACACTCTCCAATTTCATTTTTTTTTTTTTGCTTGTTTCCTAATTTCCAGTGTGATTGATCAAGTTTTCTTTTTTTTTTTTTTCTGTGATTAACCTACATATTCTTATTATGAACCTTTGTCAAACATTTTGCAGAATTTATTTAATTCATGGTGTATTCATGTTTTGATGCTTGGTTTTGCTGGCTAATTTTCTCAGTATTAACTTTCCTCATATGTGAAAGTGTGTGTGTGTGCGCATTTTTTTTTTTTTTTTTTGTGGTATGCGGGCCTCTCACTGTTGTGGCCTCTCCCGTTGCGGAGCACAGGCTCCGGACACACAGGCTCAGCGGCCAGGGCTCACGGGCCCAGCCACTCCACGGCATGTGGGATCTTCCCAGACCGGGGCATGAACCCACGTCCCCTGCATCGGCAGGCGGACTCTCAACCACTGTGCCACCAGGGAAGCCCCGGTGTGTGCATTTTGATGTTTGTTTTTCTCCCTATTCTTCTTCTCACCCCTTCTTGTATCATCCACATATTTATATATAAATATGATTTGAGTGGCTACTATGCAACAGTCCTTACGTAGCTCTGGGGGATATCTAGGCTACAAAACACACAAAAGTCACTCCTTGCATAGAGCCTGCATTCCAATGGAAGGAAATAGACATAACACATGTATAAATCATATAGCGTGTAAATGATCTCATAATTGACTGCATCTGTTCCTCCAGGGCTCCCAGTCCAGAGTGTTGGTTAGGGGCTCCTGCTCTACTGTGCTATAGAGCATGATTATTTAGAGTGAAGACCACAATGGTGATGATTCACAAACTGTAACCTGTCCATGATGAGAAAAGTATAAAAATTTAGAGAAAGGCCCTGGAAAATTTTATATCCATTTGACAAAGCAATTTTATTTCTGTCAAATGTAACACAACAAAATTTGATCTTGTATTTGTATGTCTACATTTTATTTCATTTTTCAATTTAGTTTAATTGTATTTTACTAAAAAAACAACAACTCTGTGTTGAAATAAGGGGAGAAAAACAACAACAACTGTTCTTTGCGCACAGAGTCTGAGAAGCATAGGTGTAGAAGTTCTTCAAGGTGGAAATTAGCTGGTAGGGGCTTGGTTAACCTCTTGATAGAAAGGCTATGGGCTGTGTCTGTGTCCTGCCTCCTCCCTAAGTGTGCAGCTTTGTGGAAATCACAGCCTATAGTGGCAATTGGAAGCTTATGTTTTTCATCTTCTCTTTGTGAAGCAGGCATCTTTGCCCCAAATTTAAGCAATCAATTTGCCATGGAACATTTTAGTTCCAGTTATCTGGTGGTCATAGAAGGGATTCTCAGACTATATCTAACCCTCCCACTGGACATAAATACAAGGTTCTTTTCATTCTGAGACTTCTGCTTTGTTCAAACTGACCCCTGAAAGAAACAGTAAAAGGAGTACCCGACTGACTGCCAAAATTCCTAATTTCAGACGTTTGTTTGGCCGCTGAATTAATGGTGAACTTAACAACTATTCTC
This sequence comes from Delphinapterus leucas, assembly GCF_059928025.1. NCBI lineage: Eukaryota > Metazoa > Chordata > Mammalia > Artiodactyla > Monodontidae > Delphinapterus > Delphinapterus leucas. The sequence continues at coordinate 108,470,949 of NC_143134.1, read as the reverse complement.
TTTCACTGTTTACCCTTTATAGTTTTTACAATGAGTCTGAGGATTATTTTCATAAAGAAGGAAAACCTATTCAGAAATGTGCAGTGACTTGCCTGAGGCAAGCTATTCAGACAAACCCAGGTGTGTCCCAAAGCCCATATGTGCTATCTTATAGAATACTTAAAATGGATGGAGACCTCTCCTTGGGAAGGTCAAGGGTGGTAAAACTCAAACACTGCTATAAAATACTAGCATTCTTTTCATCGCAGGGATTTGGAATCCTGTCCCAGTTGGAGACACCCTGCACGCTGCCTGTGGCTGCTGTAGTTTTGCTTGCAGATACTTGGGTGTGACAGCCAACAGACTACTAAACTCTTCCCCCATTGTCAGAGCTTAGAAGCTGTGACTGACAGGCACTAGACAAGGTAGGGGAGAACACATGGCCTTGACAACAAACAATGTGTGTTTACCCAGATGTGGCTTGGAAGCTGCTGGGGAAGGGATTTGATTCACCTGGATGCAGATCCATACAATCATGATTTGCTCAATATTTCCCCTCTCCTTCACACCCCTCTCCTTTACTGCCTTTTGTCTTTTGCAAATCCTGACGCCAACATCTAGCTACATTCTCTCTTGAATACAGGTCAAATTTCATTTCAGAAAGATTACAATGAAAAAGCAGAATTATGTAGAATAAAGTTCTGTACTTCGGTATATGATTCCTAGGAACAAAGCTTTCTTAATCTAGTTACAACAAAATTTGAGCTCTTGTACAAACACTTTTCTTGAATGTAACGTTCATTCTTAAAGTAGTATTTCCTTATGTATGCATCTCTCATGGAAGATTAAAATGCATGTCCAAGGCTTATTCTGTTTGATCTTTACAAGAGCAGTTGATGATTAAAATATCAAAATTATTCCTATTTCACAGATTAAGAAATTGAGATTCAAAGAAGTAAATCAACCAAGTCTCCACAACCCTTAAATTGCAGGAACTGGGGATTTTGGATTCTAAATATGCTCTCTCCTGTGTAATATTCAATTCTGAATATAGCTCTATGAGAACTATTTTTCCAGGAAACTAAGAGTAAAAGCTAAGGGATTTGTATGTTTTGCATCCTGCCATCAAGGAGCAAATGCCAAGCAAGTCACTCAGTATGTACTAGTATGAGTAATATCTTTAATATCTTTTATTTCCTTTCCATCTCAGATATCCCAAATAACAAAACCAAATTGGGAATGAAAATATTCACATTGGGAGGCGAAAAGGGAATGGGGATGGTGTCTTTTCTCCCATTTTGGGTTGAAATATTGGGATTTCAGTGTAGACAGGGGAATCATCTCTTTTCGACCTCCAGGTCTAGGAATACAATGTTTTTACTAGGCCAGTGAGGGCAGAATCATGGAAACAAATAGCTATAGAGTTGGACAGAAGTAGCCCTACCACTTATTATACCTAGAACATGTTGCTTAAATGCTCTGCACTACAGCTTTCTTATTTATGTAAAGATAGTGGTCATAATGATATATATACTAGGCTGTGCAGATTGGGTGAAGTATGTCCAAGCAAAACTCATTTTAAACTGTAAAGAGTTGTTCAAATATGAGTTCTTATTTTGTCCATTTTGTACTTTTCCAAGCAGCATAAATTCTATTCTAAGGATGGGTTAACTTGTGGAGGTCCCAAACTGTGGACACGTGTGGCAATAGCAATTGCAATTAAACATAGTGTGACTTTGGGGAAATCATGTAACCTTTTTATTGTCCCTGTGCTCTCCATAGAACAACCAAACAACATCGTCGTTACTCTCACCTTGAGATGAGCAAGGTTTTATATAATTAGGACTATATAATCACACATTTATGATCCTGTGTGTGTGTGTCTGTGCAGTCTCCTTTTGCAAATGCAATGTAAATTCCTTGAAGTCAAGAACCATATTTCTTCTAGTCTGTAACTTTTACAGCATTGGGGAATGGAAATACAATTACTGACTATCAGAGCAGGAAGAGACTTTAGCCTCATTTAGTCTAACTCTCCTCGTTTTATAGGTAAAGGACTAGGAACCCAGTGTACAGAAAATAGATGATTTGCCTACCATCACCCAGCAGAGGTTGGAATTAAACCAGATGTTTTGATTTCAACTCCTTGTTTTTCCATTATACCTTACAGTAATATTTGATATATAATTTTCAAATGAATAGGAATAACTAAAAGACATTTAGTGTAGCATCTCACATAGTAGAAAGCAAGTTCAGTGATCGAAGAAATTTTAATAAATTATATACTCAAGAACTTTGGTTTTTTATGCTAATATAAGAATATCCAAAGCATAGTAGGTTGTTTTTTTTGCAAAGTTCTTTGAGAAAAGACTTTTTTAAAAGACAACGGCTATTAGAATATAATAAACAGCAAGTAAACATGAACAGTTAAGTGAACAAAGAATAGAGGATGGTGTCTTAGGATTTCAACCTCAAATCTGATTACCTGTCTTACTTAGCCTTTTATAACCTATGTAACCTTAGATAAAACTTTTCAGTCTTTGCAGCATGGTTCCTCTTCCTAAGTTGGACATAGGATGACCTGCTCAACCTACCTCAAGAGGCAGCCAGGAAGATCAAATTTTTTGGAAACACAGAACGTGGGTTGACTCATGAATGACTCATTTTAAGCACCAGCCATTCTTCTTTCATTTGGGGAACAGTACTCTCCTTTTTTGGGGGGGTGGGGTGGGGGAACTACATTTCCCCTCACCCCATCAATATAATTACCATTGGAGCTACCATGTTCTGATATAAACCTGACCCTCCAGCCAAAATTAACAGGTTGAGAGGTACACACCTCACTCAAGCTGAACCAGAATTCTCTCCACTAAGATTTTAGCTGAGAGTCAGCTAAGAGTTACTGTGGCTAAAACGCTGTTGAGATCCCTCATCTCTCTCCAGTATTTCCTTTGTTCACTAGCTGCCAGCCACAACCTCCAGGTATTCCAAATTGTGCTCCCATCTGTTGGCTTTTCCACTTATTTCTTCTCCCAGCTATGTCCTGCCCTCAGATATTTGCAGAGCTGACACCCACTCGTCATTCGTGCATCAGCTCCAAGGTCACCACTTCAAAGATCTCCTCTAATCACTTCACTAAAGTAGCATCACTTGTCTTTCTACATCACATGACTCTGTTTTATCTTCTTCATAGCTCATGTCAGTAGCTAAAACTATCTTATTTGCTTATGTGTTTATTGTCTGATTTCCCTGTAAGAACATAGACTCCTGAAGGGCAATTTTGTCTTATTCACCCCTGCCTCCACAGCCCTCAGAATAATGCCTAATATGTACCCATTAATTTATAAGTTGGTAGGAAGTCTCTATGTTCATAATGATCTTTAAAGTAAGCAGCACTGTCCTCCTTTTATAGTGGAAGAAACAGAAACCCCAAGGACATAGTCATTTGTTCAAGACCCCACAGTTATGAAAGGAGTGGTCATCTCCCACCTGGTCAAGATGGTTTCTCTAGAATCCATCTAGTGGAAGCTCACTGATTTTATATTAATAAGACTGTATTTTTTGGGGGGGAGGGGTGAAGGCAGGGTGGTTAGTTGGGTAAAGGTGTGAAAGATCTGAGCAGGTATCACATGCCAGTCAATGCATTTAGAACCGTTAGACATCACAGATAAACGCTACCATATAACCACAATGTCCTTTTCTCCTGGTGTCCAGCCTTGTTTTTGGAGCAGTTTCTGCTTATAAGTCCGGGGCTGAAACATTCTGGAAAGCCCTAGGTATCACTACTTTGTAGCTACCAACCTTCTAACACTGATACTGCTTCCTCATCAGTAGGCCGGGATAAGCATTAGTAATAAGGGAGAAGAGAGTAGAAGCCTCCTTCTGCTTTCTGCTTCTCTGCCAGACACCAGTGGGCTTTGTTTTACCAGTGAAATACATTTTTTAACGTGTCCATGAAAGAAAGCCAATAGTTGGCAGAGCAAGAGTGACCCCTACACAGGCTTCTTCCTGTGGGGATTGAAAATAAGATTCTGTTTGTTTGATTTTCCACAAGGTCAGACCTAGCTGAGATTGGCAGAGGTAACCATTCCCACCTTTACTCTGCTGCCAGATCAGGAGAGAAGCTGAGCTCTGGCCCGTTTTTCACATTGAATGAACCTCACTCGAGACAGGTAGACGAATGAATCCAAGGTCACACAAAGGCTCATATATGACTAACAGTCTGAAATATTTGACTTAATGCTTGACACTTTGAATTATTAACTCATTTAATATGGGCAGCAATCCTGCAAAGGAAACATCGCTACCTAAAAGGAAGTTGAAAACAAGAGAGGTTAAATGACCAGTCCAAGATCACATAGCTGGGAAATCACATAGAATTTGGGCTTATAAATAGTGGACTATTTCTGTACTCCCACTTGGGTCAAACCATCCAACCACTGTTTCAGAAAAGAGGTCTCCCTTGTGATCATCCCACCTTTATATACCGTCACAGGAGAACGTTCTCATTTCACACACCTTTATGAGCGTCACCACCCAAAACTGGGCTCTACAAAGATCCCTGCATTTCCATGGCAACTGCCACTTCTGTCCCCAATCCTCGTTCCCCATTTCATATTATTCACCTCAAAGCAATTTTACCGACAGGTGTGATTCCAGGTTACAACAGAGAAGTAGCGATGGCAAAAACCAGTCAGCAGCAGATCCCAGGTCCAGGAGGCTCAGCTGTCCCCAAAAAGCCCAGAAGCCACCATCAGGACCATTTTGGCTTAGGGGAAATGGCTAGGAAACGGATGATTCTCCAACAGTCCTCCCCTTCAGGGTAAATGGAATTCTCCCCACCTGTGCACCTCGTGACCCGAGATGGGTAGTTTAACCTCGGCAAGCTTCAGTTTGTCCTCTAATGGCGAAATAATAATAGCAATACCTATATCATAAGGCTACCAAACAGATTAAATACTTCAATGCATATGAAGTATCTAGGGCAGTGCTTGGTATTTAGTAAATGCTCAACAAATTATAGTTCCTCGCAGCTCCATTTTCTCTCAATTACTGTTTTTTTGGGGGGGCCTGGAACAGGCTAACCCCTATGCATATTGACAGACTGACTTTCTGAGTCTTCTTTTTCCCCTTGAAGGCTGATTTTAGCATTCATTTTAATTTTCCTAGATAGACACGTGTGACTTTTTTGTCTGATTGCCTATATCCTCTGGAGTTTACTGTGCCCCTCTAGAAATGGCATGGGACAATGTAGCTCACCTATTTCCATCACCCATAAGAACAACCCTCTCCCAGGCAGAGCTGCTGGGCTTCAGCCAGATGGTCATTCCCTAAAACCCAGGCCAGCAGATGTCCCTGGACTAATTTATCCTTAGGAGACCCCTGTACACAAGGACATGTATGCTTGGCGTATCTTGCAGAAAAGAATCCAATGTATCTATTTCTGTATTTCAGCATCTGGCTCAAGCCTGAGACAAAGAGAGTGCTCAGGATGCGTTTGCCAAGAGAAGTTCTATGTAAATCCCTACATGGCTAGAGCCCCTTAATAACAACAAACAGCAGTATCAGTTTAATGAGTATTATAGGTAGACCCTGTGCTGAGCACTTTACAGACATGACCTTAGGAGAGTCACAGAACAAACCTATAAAAATATCCTATTGGGGCTTCCCTGGTGGCGCAGTGGTTGAGAGTCCACCTGCTGATGCAGGGGACGCGGGTTCATGCCCCGGTCCGGGAAGATCCCACATGCCGCGGAGCGGCTGGGCCTGTGAGCCATGGCCACTGAGCCTGTGTGTCCGGAGCCTGTGCTCCGCAACGGGAGAGGCCACAACAGTGAGAGGCCCGCGTACCGCCAAAATATATATATATATATATATATATATATATATATATATATATATATATATATATATATATATATACTATTGTTACCCCCATTTTAACAGATTAGAAGACGCAAACTCAGAGTAGGTAAGAGTAACAGAGCCAAGATTAAACCCAGGCTATCAGACTCCAGAGACTGTGATTTCAAGGAAACTGCAGTGATTATATCTCTTTCCTGCATTCACTTAATGCCATAGCTCTCCCACTATTCTGGCTGCAACACATGGGAAGCTAGGCCCTCCAGTGATGGGGAGCTCAGTACTTCACAAGGCAGTGTAGCTTTAGTCTTGGATCATGCTAATGGCCAGAAAGTTCTCCCTCATATTGAGTTCAATTATTTCTTGGAGTTCCTTCCCTCTATCAATTCTGGCTCTGCCCTCTAGAGGAACACAGAAACAAGGTCTCATGTCTTTCCCATATGTTAGCCCTTGTGCTATAAATAAATCAGTCTCCTGCTTATTCCAACTCAGAAAGACGGAGCTAAAGCAGGGGAGGGGAAGGTATGTTAAAAACTAGTCAGTTTTTCAAAAATCTATGATAATGATACTAGCTAACACTTATTAAGCACTTGATATTTCTTCTGAAACACGTTTTGCCCTCCATTCCTGGGTGCATGCCTCTAAGTTTGCAAACAAAGAAAATTTCCCCATTGCTGTTAAAATAGCCATCATCAGACTTGTGAACCACACCATCTATGGGTGACTACCTAGTAAATCCTGCATCTGTATTCCATGCAGGTAAATGACAAGGCTGGGGATGATTTAATGGATTGTGACTCTGTTGCATTGATTTCTTTCCTACTAAAATTGTATTGTGCCAGAGTGAATGCGAACTGAAATTTTTAGCGTTAAGAGTGGGCTCTGACATACTGGGAAGAGAGAGGGCTTGGAAAAATTAGAAGAATTATCAGTTGAAGCCCCTTCTTGGAGACTGGCCCTAGACTCCCTTTAGCTCTAGGACTGATAATAGTATTGAGTGGGGACAAAAGAGGAACAAATAATGGGTGTGAGTCAGGTAAAGTAGAACCATGCACGCCCTAGAGACTTTGTCCTCAGTGTCTGTAGCACATCTGCTTGGTGCCCTACCCATAGCTCCTTGGTCCCTGTCAGAGGTCATCTGGAAGTTCAGTGGACAATTCGTGTACACACCATCAGTTCCTGCCTCTAGCACCTGTTTGTCTCTCCCTAAAGCCTTTCTCCAGCTTCAGGAATGGGACCAACCCACATGTGGTGCAAGGGGTTAAGGGCCCCAGGAGCAAACGTAACCAACAAGGGATGGAGTTTGGTGGTTAGATAAGCCTCCTGGCTTCTCAGGGGAACAGCTGTGAGGTGTGTTCCACAGTCTCTGAAAGGGCTGAGTGTCAGTTGACACGGATTGAGTGTCAGTTGTCCCCTCGATAACGTATTCCCTACGGTCTTTCCCTTTTTCCTGGCTCATTTTCTCCCTCCCTCCCTTTGTTTCCTGGGATTACCTCTCTGGTTGACTATTTGCATTCAAATCCTTGTCCCAGTATCTGTCTGTGGAGAAACCCAACCTAAAAGTATTCCTGCCAAGAGTTACATGGTGACTGTAACCTCCTTTGTAGGGCTGTTGGGGGAAATAGCATTGGCAAGGTTTTGGCACAGAGCCTGGCCTGTGAGTTCTAGGCAAAACAACAGCAACAGCAACAACCAAAACCATGCAGAGCATCCTCCACTTTATCCATCGCGTCATCCTTTTTCTCATTTTCCTTTTCTTCCTGCTGCTGTTTCTCTTCCTCACTCTCTGAGAGTGAATGAGAATTTTACCCGAGAAACAAATTTTACTAGTCATCAAGCAGGATATTTAAAAACATTAACTCAAGACAAATCAAAAGTGGGGGACACTAAAGTAAGTTCGAATTTGGGAACAAATTTTCATAACCTTGATTAAGACAAGGGGCTACCATACCTGGGGCTCACTTTTACTGGGTACTGGCTCTACCTGAATATGAGTGGATTACACTGAGCAACATTTATAAGTGGCAGATGAGCCATAGTGATACTCTATAAACTGTATGATCTACAAAGGCAGAAATAGACACGTTTAAAGAGTAGCCAAAAACAAGAATCCTTGGGCTTCCCTGGTGGCGCAGTGGTTGTGAGTCCGCCTGCTGATGCAGGGGACATGGGTTCGTGCCCTGGTCTGGGAAGATCCCACATGCCGCGGAGCGGCTGGGCCCGTGAGCCATGGCCGCTGAGCCTGCGCGTCCAGAGCCTGTGCTCCACAACGGGAGAGGCCACAACAGTGAGAGGCCCGTTTACGGCAAAAAAAAAAAAAAAAAGAATCCTTATGATATTATCAGATTTGGGGGTCTTGGGCAAGGGTCAATAAATATGGCTCAACACCTGTTTTTGTGAACAAAGTTATCAGAACACAGCCATGATCCTTTGTTTCTGTATCATCTATGGCTGCTTTGGTGCTACAGGCAGAGTTAAAGAGTTGCAACAGAGATCAGAGTCCACAAAGCCTAAGATATTTATTATCTGGCCCTTCACAGAATAAGTTTACTGACTCCTGGTCAAGGAGTCTGGACACTGGTCAAGGTCAAGGACACTGCTTTGATTTGACACTGACCTTGACCTGGTCAAGATCAAGGACACTGCTTTGATTTTTTTTTTAAATGTAAAAAGTACCAGGAAAGCATAACTAGGAAAATTATTTTAATATATTTTTTGTAATTCCACACCATGAATATTATATGCTGTCCCATAATTTCCCAGCCATATTTTTCTTTCCTTTGCTTTTTGGTCCAGAGAACACTTTAGTGGGCAATAGATCAGGCCATCCAAAAATAAAAATAAAACCAGCCTTTCTTTTTTGAATTATAAAATAGATATGAAACTTTAGGTTGGAAATGGCAAGATTTAACCAGGCAATATTGTTGACCAATGGGTAGCCACCACACCCACACCTCCATCCTAATGGGAAAATAAAATATATTCCAAGAATTGTCCAGGCCTTAGCAGCTCTATATATAACAAACATGAAACATGATACTTTTAAAAACAACCCAAATTATACATAATGCATGCTCATATTCTTAAACTGATCTGTTAGAGATGCTAAAAAAAGATTGCATATATTTCAATTTTCCCAAAATGTCTCTTTCTCCAACACCAACTATTTTTTCTCCCTTTCAGAGCTCCAGAAATTCTGGAGACCTTCCTAAAATAAAACTAAAAAAAAAAAAAAAAAAATTTTTTAACAAAATTAAAAAAAAATAACCCCGGTCTGAACATATTATTCCACTGTCTGAAAACCTTTAAAAATTATCTTTTTCCCAGATTAATTTCAAAGACTTTGATATCGTATGTCACTTAAATTTTCAATTTTGTACCCTGACAGCAACATCTGCACAGTGTCACTTTGCATACGCAGTGCCATACTCTTTCACTGCCATTCTCCTGACCATGTATTCTTTCATCCCCAGGCTTTTGTTCACATCGTTGTCTGCTTAGAACAACCCCCTTTCCCTATATTAATCTTTTTTAATGTCCTCCTTTATAACTCCTGTCATCCAGATATCACTTACCCCTGGAGGCCTTCCTGAGTTCTCTTAGTCAGCATTAATTTCTACTCCATCCTTCTGCATCTCAGATAATAGTCCTGCCATCTACCCAGTTGCTTAAGCCTGAAATCTGGAATCATTCTTGTCTTCCCCTCCTCCACCTCTCATAGACAATCTACATCCCAGCTTTGTCCATCCAATCCTCAACATACATATTGAATCTGTCATGCCTGTTTCAAGCTGCTGTCATCTCAGTGCTGGACAACTGTTTATCTTTCCCTCACATATCAATTCTTGTTTGCCTCCAATCCATTCTCCACTCTAGTAGACTAATCCTTTTAAAAATACAGATTGGATCATATCACTCCTCTGCTTAAACTTTCTGGTGGCCTCCCTTTACATTTGGAATGAAATTCAGATATCTTAAAGAGGCCTGCAAAGTAATTCATGATCTGGCCCCTAAGATCCCACTCCAACCATTCTCCAACTCATTCTTATCCTGTGCTAAATGCCAGCCAACATCAGAAACTTTGTGATTTTCTTCCCTACATCTGAAATACTCTTTTCCTCACTCCTTGCTTGTCCAAATTCTTTGTTCATAGCAAACAAAAAAATTAATTCATTTGAGATGATTTTCATATCTCCTAAGACCAAATCAGGGCATCCTCCATAACCTTGCTTCATAGCACTTGGTTTTCTTCACATGCAAGAAACTTGAAGCTAGACTTACTGCAACTTGCCATTATATATTTATTCATAAGTAACTTTAGAATATTTGCCTTTCCTACTAGTCTGTAGTCTGTAAATTTATGAACCATGTTATCTTGTTCAATACTCTATTCCCAGTGCATCTGTGTTTAGTACACAACAGTCCCTTGTTAAATATTTGCTCAAAGGAAAGATGAACAAATGAATAATTGAATGAATGAATGAATTATATATCATACTGGACATATATCACAGAGTTGAACTCCAGTTATTGCATTTACAGCAGCTTATCTGATACCAAATTTGTTTATGTGCAGTCCTGTTTCCCTTTCTGAATTGTAAGCGCTTATGGGCAGTTAGCATCAATTATTCAGCATGGAATGTTCCCAGTGATCCTGGAAGCTGGGCCTTCCATGAATATAAGTTCATAGGAATCAACTGCCTTACTCATTTGACTATAATGTAATCTCCTTGAGGATATAAGCTTAATATATACAGTTTTTAATCTCTAGTACCTGGCACACAGTAGATGGTGAATAGATGCATGCAAAAAAAAATAGATGCATACATGCATATATATTTATCAGAAAATCAGCAAGTCAGCCCTCCACCAATGGGTTCAGGAATACAGAAGCAAGAACAGACTTTTGGCCTTTTTCCTATTGATTTTCCCCTTTTAGCATTGCTGGATCACTTTCCTCCAGGTTCATTTCAGTTCATTAAGTGTGTGTTAGAGTCTACACTGTGTAGTCACTGAGGTAGGCCTGGAGGTCAGAATACTAGTAGGACCCAGCCCCGATTTAAGGAGTTCATATACTGAGAAGGTAGAGAGGACCATGAGCATTTTAAGATAATGTAGGTGTTATAGAGGCTGACGCATATGCCATTTACAGGGTCAGTGCACTGAGCTCTACTTGCAGTGAGTATTGGCTGGTAAGGTTCACACCTCCTGTTGAGAGAATGACACTTGGATGCCCGAAGCCACCCACCTCCACTAGTGAGCAGCTCACAGCCAAATGGACATTAAGGACAGACAATGCTGTGGCGTAGTTTTTGCTCTAGAATCCTGTCCTGTGGATCAGGCCAAGGCTAGGCTGTGCCTCAGACCACTCTTTCCCCTTCCTTACCCTACTTTAATACTCTCCCTGTGTAAATTGCATGGACCCAAACCCCTATCTCAGGCTCTGCTTCTGGAGAACACCTCCTAAGCCATTGTACAGTAGGTGCTTTGATAGGGTGAGTGCATGGAGCTTTGAGAGCACAGGGGAGAGGTATCACACGTGGTCTAGAGACAAAGGGCCTGAGAGGGCTTCCTGGGAGAGAGGCATCCTGAGCTGAATCTTTCTATAGACATGAAATATTTTAAATCTATAGAAATGTATCAGACTAATACAACATTATAAAACACATACTCCCCACCTGGAAGTAGCTAATACCAACATTGTTTCATAGATGCTTCAAAACCTATACAGAATTAGAGATTACCAATATAGTAGAAAACTTCTTTGTGGGACTTTTCAATTCTATGCTCTTTTTTTTTTTTTTAAATCTCTAGAAACAACACCTAGCCTGGTAACGATGTTAGAACTTCACAATTATATTTATGTATTTGTACATATCCATGAGCAATACATATCATGATATCATTGTTATAGGAGGTACATATGTTAGAATCATACCTAAACTTTGACAACTTTCTCTTTTATCCTGAGTGTTATATTTTTGTGATCTACCCATCCAGATCTAGACATTCATTTGCATTGCTGGGTAGCATTCCTTATCTTGCCTTCTCTTTGCCTCCTTTCCTGCCTTCTATTAATTGAAAAATTTTGTCTTTATTTCCTCTTTTTAAATTGAAAACTATACATTCTACTTGGCTTAATTTAGAGATTGATCTTCAATTTTAAACATGCATGCTGTATTTAATAAGTTTAAAATTGATCATTTCTGTTTTCTACATGAATATTGTGAAGCACATACGACCCTTTAACTGTGTTTTCCATGTATTGACAAATATTTTATTTCCACCGTTTTAAAACCCCTCCATTATTTGTGTATGTGTACACACAGCTCTTGAGGTTTGTGTTTATTTAGTGCTAACAGTATGCTTAATACTGTTTACTCAACTTTGCTTCCTGCATCTTATACCTTCCATTCAGATTCAGCTTCCTTTTTCACTTCAGTTCAACCTTTAATAGTCCTTTTGGAGAGGTCAGTAAGCAGACAAACCACTTCAGTCTTTTTTCTGTCTGAAAATGTCTTCATTTTGGTATAAAATATATTGGGTATAGATTTGTTTTTACTTTTCTTGACTAGGATCCTCTATGTTGATTTGATCTGTTTTCAAAACTGGACGAATATTTACTATACGATTCCTCTTATATGAGGTATATAAAGTAGTCAGATTCATAGAAACAGAAAGTAGAATGGTTGTTACCAGGAGCTGGGAGGGAGGGAAATGAGGATTTGTTGTTTAACAAATATAATTAAGATTTATAGGATGAAAAACTTCTGGAGATCTGTTTCACAGCAATGTGAATGTATTAATACCTAGCACTACTGAACCGTACACTTAAAATGGCTAAGATTGTAAACTTTATGTTACGAGTTTTTTACTACAATAAAAAAAAATGGAAAAAATTAGCCTATTTTTTCTGTGAACATCACTTGCCTCTAGATTTACATTTTCTCTATTAAATGCATGTTGGATATTCACAGTTTTTAGAGATCTCATGTTACCCTTCTTCTTATATCTGTGAACTGCATTTTTTTGCAGTTTGAGGTAATTTCCTCAAAGCTATATTCCAGTTCACGAATTCTCTTCTCTTCTAGTCTACTGTATCATCCATCCGTTGTGTTTTTAATATCTACAAATACATTAATTTCTAAACTTATTTTTTTTAAATCCACCTATTATTTGTTCCATATTCTATTGTTCTTGACTTACATGTACCACTTTCATTTATCTCCTTTGACCACTTTAAATACACTTTAAAATCTCTTTCAGATTGTCTAGTGTTCAGGTTCATTCAGTGTAAATTCTTCCATTTGCTTCATATGTAGACTCTCCTTCGTTGTGGCTTGTTTCCTTGTGTGGTACACAATTTTTACTAGGAAGTCGTCTCAGTAGGGGTGTGTATAGTGGGAGCCGCTTGTGTATTGTCTTATAGAAGCAAACTGATAGTTTGAGATTCTTTTTTTATATATAAATTAGTTTTTCATTTGGAGTCTTAACACTCCGGAGATTATGTGGATTTAAAGTCTACAAGTATATTTGGCTTTGGCCAAGGATTCTGACTTCTCACAGGGATCTGATTTCCACTTATAGCCCTGGGAGGGGAGGGCTAGTGGTAAAATCCCTATATTATACATAGGGCATTTTTTAAGGCTTGTGAGTTTTTTCAGGGTTTCAGTTCACCCAGGAGAGCAGAGCCCGTACTCATTTATATGACCTCTCCCTACCCCTGTGAGTTAGGGATCAGTCTGTATTCATAGCTCCAACTCCAGGCATTGTGGATTTCCCTCTCTATGCTTTCTGACTGGATGTGTATTGTTTACTTTTTATTATATAGTATCTAACATTTTTATGTTTGTAGTGTGGGAGATACGATGAATCTTTCCAGACATGCCCAAGCCTCCATTTACTGGATCTGAGCTAAGTTTTCAAACATGAGTGAGACAGTCAGGCAAAAAGAAGAAGGAAGGGTATGTCAAGGAGAGAAAATAGCATAAAGAAAGAAGTGGGGAAAAGCATCATGGGCTCCATCTTGGTGACTTAGCGTAGGTAGAACCTGGGGCTCTTGGCTGCCTCTATCCAGGCTGCTCTGAGAGCCAACAGTTACTAGAAGGAGAGAATACACAGTGGCAGGTATGAGGTCCAGGCGAATCTGGTCTCAGAGATGATATGTCTGCCATGAAACTAGGGATATGGAGGTGCGGGCAAGTAAGTCACTGTGAAAAAAAAGCCAAGTGAGAACATAGAATAAACGAGTCTGATGTGATCAACTCTCAAAATATCCTGGGCTTAGGGCAGGCTCACCTGGACCTTCCTGAGCACAGCAGCACCTGGCCTGAGCAAAGCACATACTTCACATGTGAGTGTGAAATGTACATGTGCATGTGCATCACTCCAAAGGGAATTCAAAGTTGGAAATAATCTTTCCAGCAGAACATGCTACTTCTCCAGTGTCCTCATGCCTGGCCTTTCATGGAGGATGTGGGTGGTATAAAAACTTGGCTCCCAAACGTGTGAGGAACTTGGTGCCAGGGAGGGAGCAGTTTGAATCTGAAGTACCTGGAAGATCTGGAGAAGGAAAGAGGGGACATATGTTGGAGAAACACACTATTCTTGCTACTCAGGGAACCTGCTCCTGGAAGAAGGCAGTGTGGGCCTTGCAACTCACCAGGAAAGAGAAAGCCACTTTGTGAGGAGAGTTTAAGGCAGTGGGTTTCATCTTAGCTCCTCAGAACCCCAGGGTTTTGCAGAAGGACCTCAGGGGTTCTCTTGGAGTAAGAGCAAGGCTGAGCTAGAACATCCTCCCAATTCTACTTCCAACACAGTTGCTTCTGCTTTTAACTGGGATGGTGGCTCAGAGAGAAACAGGAAACTTTTTTATGGCTTTTTTTAAATCCTTTTTTAAAGTTGAGATCAAATTCACATAACATAAAATTCATAATTTTAACCATTTTAAACTGTACATTTCAGTGTCTTTTAGTATATTCACAATGCTGTACCACTGTTATCATTATTTAATGACAGAACATTTTCATCACCCCAAAACAAAACCTATTTTCATTAAAGTCACTCATCACTTCCTATCCTCCCCTTCCTCCAGCCCTTGGAAACCACTAATACTTCTGTCTCTATGGATTTGCCTATTCTGGACATTTCATATAAGTGGACTCCTATAATGCATGTCTTTTGTAACCAGTTTCTTTCACTTAGCATCATGTTTTCAAGGTGTAACATGTATCAGTACTTCATTCCTTTCCATGGCTGAATAATATTACACACATACACCACATTTTGTTTATCCATTTATCACTTGATGGGCACTTGCCTTGTGTTCACTTTTTGGCTGTTATGAATGATGCCACCATAAACATTCATGTGCAAGTTTTTGTTTGAACATCAATTTTTAATTGTCTTGAGTTGATAGGGTTTTAAATGAAAATAGTTCCACAGCTTCTCCCTGTATGCCCCAAAGATGCTTTGTACCACTAACATTTTTATGTTTGTGGGAAATGGCGTAATTAATGTGTCTCAAATGGGAGTGTGAATACTTCTGTGGGTTTGTGATGTGGTACCAGTGGATACACAAAGCCAAAGGACAACCATGGTGCATTTTATGAAGTAAAATTATTTTAAAGATTGGGGGAAGACAGAAGGAAAATAAAGTTTTATATTAAAACAGACAAATATCCATTATTTCATTTGTGGTTTAACACCTTGGAAATCAGAATGCCTTTTACAATCAATGATATGTCACAGTTTAATTTACAGTGTTTTTTCTTTCTTTCTTAGTGATAAAACAATGATGTGTTTCATAATAAATGCATCTTAGATTTTATGGATTATAGTAATATGGAGTATAATCTACAATTCACATAAATCTTTAAAGATAAAAATGGGAGATTTGGGGCTGTTTCAAGCTAGCTGCAGTTTCTGCAGGGTTCCCTGACCACCCCATCGTCCCCTGGGGCTATGGAACACAGTGGTTCAGGCTGTGCCCGGAACATCAGGGTGCCGCGAAGCCTCACGGAGATGGCTTTGCATGGCCCACTCCAGGGTGCTTATCTACCGTCTCCTTCTCTCTGGCTTTGACTTGTCTTCCACCTTCACCACAGGCTCCCAGGATTCACAGCCCTCTCCCTAACACTCTACTTTACTGTCGGATAATCCCCCTTTTCTTATCTCCCTTCAGTGTAGCTGAGACAGGCTGACATTTTCAAGAAGCACTCTAGAAAAAAGCCAAAGGAAAAGGAAAAAAAAAAAAATTAAAAGAAGGAAATAAAAGCAGTACAGAAATTGTCTAATTTTCCATGATTGCATTTCTGATAGCTACCATCCTATAAGAGTAAAAAAGAATGTTAGTGAGACCCCTCAATTTCAGCAGAAGTTAATGACTCTTAGGAAGCCTTGTCTCATGTTCCAACTCAGTCCAGGATAACCTCTAGCTGACATTCACTCACAAAGTTAGAGCATTGGCTTGATGATTTCTCAGATTCCTCCACTGCTGACATCCTACAGCTTGGTTCTTTCGAAAAAGTTCTGGCCCAAGCGAAGTGCCACATCTTTGTCCATAAAATGGCTTGGAAATCACTTGAATAGCTAGGAAAGTAAAACTCTTGCCAAAATCATAGAGAGAAAAAAAGAAAACATAGCTCACTGGGTTAACTCATGAAAATTAGCTCTGCATTTTCAAAGCACTGCAGTCACCGAGAAGGCGTTAGTTCAGAGGTGAGTGGTGTAAGTTAACAAAGTGTTGCTGACAACCATCCAGGTTACTTTTATTTTATTGCACAACAGTCTCTAAGAAAAAAATAATTTCAAAATTAATGAACAGATTTTCCCAAATCCTAGAAAAATTACACAACAACAAAACCCAAAAAACTTATCTTTGAATCTAAACCAGAGAACTCAATGTTCCAGTGACTGGGTGAGTACTTCTGAAATCAGGAGGAGGAATCCACTGTGCCTAATAACCCCCCTCCCCCATGAAATGCTTTCTGGTCTTTGGATTTAAACTTATGATAAGGGTGTGAAGACTTCTCCTTGAGAGCTGATTAGTTTCGACATCTGAGAGTGGTCCTAAGTACTGTATTTTGTCTTGCGAGAGAAGCACATTTAGCAGGAGGAAAGAAGCATTGCATCATTGCATTCCTTCTGGATAACAGACTAAAATAAAGCTAAAGACAGGTTGAGGCATGTTACCAAAAAATCAGTCGACGTTGTGAGTGCAGTCAAAACCACGTCTGTGGGAAAGGTTGAAGGAAGTGGGATTATATAAGCTAGAGAAGAGAATACTTGTGATTTGGGGGTAGGGACAGAAAGGAAACAATCTACAAACACATGAAGATATATTATGTAAAAGCAAGATTGGGCTCATCCTTTGACATCAGGAAGACCGCTATTTGTACTATATGAAGTGCACTGTACAATTTTCTAATAGTTAAATCGGTCCAAGATATTACGGCGTGCTTTGGGAAGATCTGAGTTCTTCAAGAAAGGAGGTATGCAAGAAATTAGGTATTCAAGCACCATCAGTTGTAAGAGCTCCCTGATTGAATTGTAATAGTTAAGTGATAGAAGCTCATTTTGAACATCCCTTTAAACCTGAAGTTCTAATGACCACCGGCCTATGACAGGGGAATGGAGATTCTCAGCTGTCTCACAAGGAAGGAAAAATATAGACTCTGACAGCCTTTGGGGTGCTTGATTCAAGTTGAGATGTAACATAGCAAGATTTCCCAGAACGACGACGACAAAAGCCCAGCCTGTCTCACTTGGGCAATGTCTTACTCATATAAATTAGGGATCATGTGTCACCCCTTTTCAGCAGGTTTACACCTCCCTCCTGACTCTGCAGGTTGCAGCCAGCCCTCTGAAAACTTACTGTTCCCCGCATACCACTTGGGAGAAAACTGCGGACCAAGATATAAAAAATGTTCAGACCAGCTGAGCTCTTGCATGGTGCACTGCGATTTGAGCAAAAATGTTCTCTTTCAAGACGGATGACCCTCTTGCCAGCAATTGCTTGGATCAAGTGTTCATTCTGGGCTTGTTACCAGCTCAGAGCATGGAAATCTTGCAGGTAATTTCTACCCGCCGTCCAATCTGTTGCTTGCCCACCCTCACACCAGCTCACATTTGGTCCTTCCCAAGATAGATGCAACATTATACACACCACTTTATGATCCCTAACACAGCAGGTGCAGTTAGGTACATCCAATACCATACTAATAAGAGTTCTAATGAAGAACCAAAATAACGTACCTGTCACAGAGGTTATATCACCCCCTAGGAAAATTAAAAGTGGAAAATCATCCCACACATGGTCTGTTTTATCTTTGTCTCCACTTCGTTCCCTCTGCCTGCCCCAAAGTGTCTCTTTGTTATGTGTGTTAGTTCTTACAGAGTGGTTTCAGCGGGCCTGGGTTTGGTTGCTAAATCACCTGGCCATTTGCTGTGTCACTGGTGGGATGTGCACTGAGCCAGGAAATAGAAGAGCTGGGTAGGAGTTCCAGCATCCCCTCTGCTTCTCTGTCCAGCAGGAACCTTCATTTTAAGAATCTATCCCAGGACAAACTTAAATGATGCTTCTGTGAGGTTAACGGATGCAAATTTACCCAGAATGATCTGCAGTGCTGGCTACTACAGATTCAGAAATAAAGAGCAAGCTCCTGCCTTAAAAATATTGATAGTCTGGTATAGAGGTCAGCAACCTTTTTATGAAAAGCGTTAGATAGTAATTAGTTTAGGCTTCACAGGCCAAAAAGTCTCTGATGCAATTGTTTAACTCTGCTGTTGTAGCTTAAGAGCAGTCCTAGACAATATGTAAACAAATGACCACAACTGTGTTTCAATAAATATTTATAAAAACAGGTGGTGGGCCAGATTTGCCCTTTAAGATGTCATTTGCAGGCCCCTTATCTAGTTGGAGAAACAACCAGGTGATCCTACCATTGCAGTGTTCAAGAGTGAGTGACATGGGGACTTCCCTGGTGGTCCAGTGGTAGAGAATCTGCCTTCCAATGCAGGGGATGCGGGTTCGATCCCTGGTCAGGGAACTAAGATCCTAGTTCCCTGCAGTGCAACTAAACCCATGCACCACAATTACTGAGCTCGCACACCTCAACTAGAGAGGCTGCGTGCCGCAAACTATAGAGCCCATATGCTCTGGAACCCGCACGCCACAACTACAGAGCCCATGCGCCCTGGAGCCTGTCTGCCGCAACTAAGATCCAATGCAGCCAAAAATAAATTCAATAAATAAATCTTTAGGGGAAAAGAAAAAAGAGCAAGTGATATGACAAGAGCAAAGCAGCGGGAGGTAGTTAGGGAAGGCTTCCTAGAAGAAGTGAGGTTTGAGTCATAAAGTGAACGATTAGGAGCTGTTTGATCACTTGCCTGCCTCTCCTTCCTCTTTCGCTACCATCTTCCCAGGTGGACTGCTTATCTGTGATTAGATTCTGTTAGATATATATATTTTTTTAACATCTTTATTGGAGTATAATTGCTTTACAATGGTGTGTTAGTTTCTGCTGTATAACAATGTGAATCAGCTGTACATATACATATGTCCCCATATCTCCTCCCTCTTGCGTCTCCCTCCCACCCTCCCTATCCCACCCCTCTAGGTGGTCACAAAGCACCCAGCTGATCTCCCTGTGCTATGCGGCTGCTTCCCACTAGCTATCTATTTTACATTGGGAGTGTATATATGTCCATGCCACTCTCTCACTTCTTCCCAGCTTACCCTTCCCCCTCCCCGTGTCCTCAAGTCCATTCTCTATGTCCGCGTCTTTATTCCTGTCCTGCCCCTAGGTTCTTTAGAACAATTTTTTCTTTTTTTTTTTAAGCAACAAGGATGTATTGTATAGCATGGGGAATTACAGCCTTTTTTTTTTTTTTAACATCTTTATTGGAGTATAATTGCTTTACAATGGTGTGTTAGCTTCTGCTCTATAACAAAGTGAATCAGCTATACATATACATATATCCCCATATCCCCTCCCTCTTGCATCTCCCTCCCACCGTCCCTATCCCATCCCTCTAGGTGGTCACAAAGCACCGAGCTGATCTCCCTGTGCTACACGGCTGCTTCCCACTAGCTATCTATTTCACATTTGGTAGTATATATATGTCCATGCCACTCTCTCACTTCGTCCCAGCTTATCTTTCCCCCTCCCCGTGTCCTCAAGTCCATTCTCTACGTCTGCATCTTTATTCCTGTCCTGCCCCTAGGTTCTTCAGAACCGTTTTTTTTTTTTTTTTAGATTCCATATATATGTGTTAGCATATGGTATTTGTTTTTCTCTTTCTGACTTACTTCACTCTTTTGACGTCTCTGATAGCTGCAACTGCATCTTCGCCATCTCTGTATCTCCAACGTCAAGCTTAGTGCCCGTACGTAACCAGGGCTTCATGAATGCTTATTGGATTAAAAGGTATTTAACTTTTACTTGTGTTGACCAGTCTCCCCTCTGCATTTTGGAAGGGGGCATTCCTGCTTCTCTCTGTGCTACAGCCTGGGGAGGACTTTGTAACTAGGCAAGGGAGTCCATATAGCTTACTGGCAAGGGAGTCCGTATAGCTTACTGCTTTTGGTATCATGCTCTGCCATTCACTAGCTAAGGTGACCTTAGATGTGTCACTTAACCTTTCTGTGCCTCAGTTTCCTCTTCTGTTAGAATATTGATATGACTTACCCCATGTGATTGTTGCAAGGATTATATGAGTTTATAAGAGTACACTGTTTAGAAGGGTTCCTGGCACAGAGCAACTATTCATTAAATGCTGGCTATTGTTAACATTACAAAGCTAAGCATAGTCTGTTTGTAATAACCTTGCACCTCCATGATGGGAGGGGGAAAGAGGGACTGCCGGTGTGTGCTGACATTCACTTGGAAATTCTAACCAACTTCCTGGCTCCAGCCTTATTTGTTTGTTTGTGTTAATCTCTCTGCCCTCAGCTGCTGCACAAGGAGAGGAGTTGATTGGCAGCTTAGCTGTTTAAAATCAATATAAGAAACACTTGGGGATTAAAGCAGTTTAAGCAAGGTACTGGCTGGGGTTGGGAGCTAAAACTGTTCTTGAAGGAAACAAGCAAAGGAAATGAAGGAAGTGGGTCACAAATGAAACGGGGTGAAACTGTGTGAGTGGAGGTGAGACTACAATAGAGCAGCATGACTGCTTCATCAGAGAGAGATCTTTCCTTTTTATAAAAAATAGAATAAAATAGAATCCAAAGCGCTAATCCCAAAATTGCCCCGCCTAGTACTGATTGTTCTGCTGCTTTAAATACACCTGTCTCTACCCTCTGCTCCCTGCCGCCGTACTCCCCCACCCCCCACACATGTACTCACTTTCTCCTTTTCTTTTTTTTTAAATGTCACCCTTTTTTTGTTCTTTTTATTTACTTTTATTTATTTATTTTTGGCCTCATTGGGTCTTCGTTGCTGCGTGCAGGCTTTCTCTAGTTGCGGCGAGCGGGGGCTATTCTTTGTTACGGTGTACGGGCTTCTCATTGCGGTGGCTTCTCTTGTGGAGCACGGGCTCTAGGCACGCTGGCTTCAGTAGTTGTAGCACGTGGGCTCAGTAGTTGTGGCTCGCGGTCTCTAGAGCACAGGCTCAGTAGTTGTGGTGCATGGGTTTAGTTGCTCCGCGGCATATGGGATCTTCCCAGACCAGGGCTCAAACCCGTGTCCCCTGCATTGGCAGGCAGATTCTTAACCACTGTGCCACTAGGGGAAGCCCACTTTCCCCTTTGCTAACCTCTGCAGGAACTTCCTTGCCACGTAGAGATGGAGAGATTACATGTCAGCTTTGTTGCTGAGACCGCAGAAGACCAAATCCCACTGGAACTGAGTCACAGAGACTAGGTGCAAGAGTGTCATGTGGACATCACCCCAACAATCTTGTCTACACCAATCAGACATTTGATGCAGTTAACGCAGTCTGTTCTCACATAGTAGGGGCTCCATTGAGGGGAGCTAAAACTGTGTTCAATCTTCAGTAAGTCCAAAGTATTCTGAAGTAGATAAGAGAGCCCCTCTGTGCCCCTCTCCTACTTGTCTCAGACATGCATTGGAACCTCCATCTCTTGCTCATTCTCCTTTATTCCTCTTATCCTACTTGGTTTGTACACTAGGCGTTAAGCTTTTATGGATTTGACAGTACTTAATGCATCTTCCTTGCCACAACTGTTTCAATATGGACCCTAAGACCTCCTATGCTATTTCCACCACAAACTGGTCCCCTACTGGGTTAACCTCAGCCCTAATAAGGAATTACATGTGCATAGTTTACAAGGGTGTTTCCATACTTTTGACTCTAAATTTCTCATATAATGTTGGTGATTTTCATGCTCAGAGAGCCAGAAAAATCAGACACCTATGCTGTTGGGGTATCCAAAGATCTTGGAGGGCTTGGAACCCACATCAGAGAAGACCAGTCTTACAGGAAAGCGTCTAACTACATGTGGAACATTTAAGCAGGATGTGATTAGTACTGTGGGCTTTATTCCTACACACTTTGGGGTCTTGTCTTCAAGACGCAATCTACACCTCCCCCCTTTGAAAGAGAAAAGGGAGCTTTCTTAACATAAGAATACTAACTAATATATGTCACTGGAATAATAGAATAGAAAGTCACTGTTTGGTAACATCAAGAAATAATTGATTCATGGAGAGTCAATAACAGAAGTTTAAGCCATTGGTTAAAAGTGTCTTGAAAAAAAGGGCATTTATGAGATTTCAAACCATGATCTCACAGGTCACTTGAGATTCTTAATAATGGAGACACCTGGGGACTAACACCTTAATCAACTGACCAAATTTAGCAACACCAATAATAGGATAAACTTGCATTATGTGCCCCCTGATGTTATTCAAAGTCAATTGCACAATAGCTTCCACAAAATGTTTAACTAGAATTCAGTCATGAAGAATCAGAAAAATCCAAAATTTGGGGCAATTGTGCAAGACAACTAGCATGAAATTCTCTAAAAAATTGCCCATGAATAAAAGTAAACAAACAAACATAGATGAATAAAGGAGAGGAGGGTGTATAATAAAGACAATAAGAAAACATAAAAAAACAAATGCAATGAGAGACCTTTAGTTGGATCTTGGATTTTTGAAAGAGCTATAAAGTATATTTGGGGAGAACTTGGGTAATTTGAAGACTACATGTTAGGCAATTACCATATTAGTGTTAAATTTCTTGGGTGTGATAATAGTAGTATAGTTCTGTAAGATAAGGTCCTTGTGTTCTACAGGTAGATATAGTCTAAAGTATTTAGGGTTGAAATATTTTGATGCCTACAAGTTACATTCAAAAGATTTTGGGAAAAAAATCCACTGTGTGTTTGTGTGTGTGTGTGTGTGTGTGTGTGTGTGTGTGTGTGTGTGTTTTCATCCTCAACAAATACTCTGTACCCATAAAATGTGTGTGTGCACATATATATGCAGATAAAGCAAATGTGGCAAAATGCTAGCAATTGTGAATCTAAATGAAGAATACATATGCATGCATTATAATATCCTTTCAGATTCTCTAGGGGTTGGACATTTTTTTTCAAATAAAAATTGGGGAAGATGGAAAGATTCCCTAATAAAAATTAGGGAAGATTTTCATTTGCCTTCTGAAAATCCTCTTTAAATGTTCCATTTCACAAAACAAGCAAGGTCTCTTGACTACCCTGCTTCTGCTGTTGTTGCTATTATCTTGCCCTTTAATTAAATCTGACAGACAGGCAAGCATGTTTGAGCTGGAGGTAAACCAAGGCCAAGTGGAATCAGGGCAAGGTGTTCTCCCTCTTGAGAGCTGGAGTCTCAGCACAAAGCCTGAGGCAAAGCAGAGAGAAAATCAATAGTCCTCAGCTAAACTCATTTTCAAATGTGAATGTTGCTTGCTTGCAATTAGCGAGAGAGGAACATAGTGAAGAGTTTTTCTCTTGAGTTGTTTTTGTCATTGTGTTCATGGTTGTTGTCTGATGGTCTTTGCCTACCAGTCCAACTCACTATTTTAATATCATCTTTAGATCTAGATAATGATTTATTCTGAATAATGACAGTTAACCACACTTGGGGTGTCTCCTATAGGACTGTTTACTGGGCAGTTTTTGAGATCCTACTATGCACATAGAAGTGTGGTAGGCTTATGGCAGTTGAGGGAAAGAAACGTTTATCAAATCATGTCACAAATATACACTGATACGTGTTGAGTGGTAAGGATGATCTGGCTGGAGGACTGACCTTGTCAGGATAGAGACAGAGAAGGTATTGGTGAGTAAGCGATACTGAGCTGAGATATTCAAAGTGATAAGGATTAGCTGGGCGAAGTGTGTGTATGCACATCTGTGTTGGGTATATGCTCAGTTGTGTGTGGGGTGTGAAGATGAGTGTAATTGGGAAGTGAAAAGAGTATTCTAAGCCAAGGACAGAGTGTAGGCGCAAAACCGTGAGGAGGGAGTATGGAGGGTGTTGCTGCCTTCACAGTTTCACTGTAGTAAAGGAGAGAACCATGGAAACCAGCAGATTACAGCTGTGTATGCTCTATGGTGGTGGCATTCTAGTGTCACTGAGATCAGGAAGGCTGAATTTCCCCAGAAATATCTCCATTACCACGTGTCAGAACTTTCAAATCTATCACTAGCCTACACAATCTTTGCCTTCTTCTTACACTTTATTTTAGAGTGCAAAGGATAAGTCCTTTATTCATTGATTTTTTTTTCTAACAAATATTTATGGAGAGCCTATGATGTGCCAGGCATGATTCTAGCAGCTGAGGTTCCTGTGTTGAACTCGACAGAAACAGTTTCTCCTTTCATGGAACTTATAGTAAATCATCCCTCCTCTATAAAATCATGACTGCCTGGACATGCGTCTAGAATCTTGTCTCCCTAGGGTAAATTGCTCTACTATTTAGTTCTGTTGGCTGCTTTGAATATAAAGTGGATGAGCTGGGAACAGTCTTTTCAATAAGTGGTGCTGGGAAAACTAAATAACCACATGCAAAAGAATGAAGCTGGATTTCTGTCTTACATCATATACAAAAATTAACTCAAAATGGATCAAAGACTTAACCTTAAGAGCTAAAACTGTAAAACTCTTAGAAGAAAATTTTGGGGAAAATCTTCATGA
Organism: Delphinapterus leucas; assembly: GCF_059928025.1. Lineage (NCBI taxonomy): Eukaryota > Metazoa > Chordata > Mammalia > Artiodactyla > Monodontidae > Delphinapterus > Delphinapterus leucas. The sequence goes on along the minus strand of NC_143134.1, from coordinate 108,445,981 downwards.
CATTAGATTTGACAATGACTCTGTGCATATGACACCAAAAGCACAGGCAACAAAAGAAAAAAAATAAATTAGATGTCATCAAAATTAAGAACTTTTGTCCATCAAAGGATATCATCAAGAAAGTGAAAAAACAACCTCCTGAATGGAAGAAAATATTTGCAAATCATATGCTTGTTAAGAGATTAATATCCAGGATATATAAATAATCCTAAAACTCAAAAGCAAAAAACCAAACAACCCAGTTCAAAAATGAGCAAAGGACTTAAACATTTCTCCAAAGAAGATATACAAATGACCAGTAAGCACATGAAAAGATGCTCAACATCATTAGTCACTGGGGAAATGTGAATGGAAACAAGATACCACTTAACACATAATAGGATGACTATAATAATAAAAATGGAAAATAATAAGTGTTGGCAAGGATATGGGGAAATTCAACCCCCATGCATGAGTGGTGGGAATGTAAAATGCTGCCACTGTGGAGAGCAGTTTGGCAGTTTCTCAAAAGATTAAACATAGAACTACCATGCGACCCAGCAATTCCACTCATAGGCATATACCCAAAAGAATTAAAAGCAGAGACTCAAACAGATATTTGTACATCAGGGTTCATTGCAGTATTATTCACAATAACCAGAAGGTGGAAATAGTCCTAGATCCCATCAACAGGTTAATGGATAAATAAAATGTGGTATATACATACAATGGAATAATACTCAATAGAAAAAAAATACTAAAGTTTGATAATTATTAAAACATAGACGTCCCTTCAAAACAGTATGCTTAGTGAAATAAGCCAGATATAGATACACAAATTTTGTATGATTCCACTTACATGAACTACCTATAATAAGCAAATTCACAGAGACAGACAGTAGAATAGAGGTCACCAGGGGCTAGGGGAAGAGGGGAAGGACTAGTTATAATTTTATGGGTACAGAGTATTTGTTGAGGATGATGAAAAAGTTTGGGGTATAGAAAATGGTGATGGTTAGCCAACATTATGAATGTATTTAATGCCACTGAATTGTACACTTATGAATGATTAAAATAATAAAATTTTTATGTATATATTAACACAATAGAAAAATGAGAAAAAAAAAGTTAAGAGGGATTTTGAGTTGCCTGGGTAAACCCAAGAAAAAGAGATAAAGAAAACTAATATCAGGTGAGGAGAAAAGAGATTGTGCACATAGGCAGGGGATGTTGGTGATGGGGTAGATCTTGGGACAGAGGGGTGACTAAGGGTACTTAAGTCTGAGGGAGAGATAACCAATGAGCAAATTTAGGTGGTATAATGGCCAAGGGACTTCGATGATCTGGAATGTTTAAATTTGCATAGAATTTATATTTTGGTTTGAAGGAGATGGATAAATAACACCTCTCTTTTCCCCATTGAGACAAAAACATTAGACAGAGAGAAATGAAAATAATTAAGAAGACTATAAACCCCCCGAATTAAAACATTTCATTCTGTCACTTTCCATTTTAGGTTGCCAATGCTGTGATTTAAGTTCCACCAGGACCTCGAATCTCTTTGAGAGTGGTTTATTTTGTACTTCAAGGAAAAATGTCTGAATCCCATAATTTAGTGACAGAGAAAAAGGAAAACCTTCAAAAGGTAAGATGGGAATGAGAGAAATAATTTAAATGCAAGGAGTAAGGAGAAGATGTGATAAGGGAAAAGGAAGAACTCCATGAATACAGCAGGAAGCTGGTATTCTAGGGATCAGCAGAGATACACTTGATTCTTTGTATAAGGCAGTGAGTGGATGTGTTAGAAGACACATGACACATGAAAGGAAAGATTGTTCCTTTAGAAAAATATTTTTATTTTCAACTTAAAATGTCTTGGTGCAAAATGAAGAAAATGCTTGGTATGGCTTCTTGTTACTGGAGTAGGTTAATTTTTTTTTTCTGGAATCAGTGAAGACTATGCCCTACTTTTCCATCTTAGAAGAGGTGAGCAGGTATGTGTGACCAGCCCTGTTATCCTCAGCAGACCACACTCCCACACTATTTCTCCTGGGGGTGAGAACCTGCCTGTCTCACTTATTCTCAGCATGTGTGACGGTAGTAATATACAGTGACAAGTTTTCCTTTTGCATGTGGGGCTCTGTAAGTGGGGCTTCCTCTCTTCTCTAGGAAAAATATTTAAAAGTAAGTTAAGTTTCTCCTATTTACTGATAGGGATATAGCAAGGTAATAAGCGTAAAACATTTATCATGCCATGATGTAAGATAAAAAGACTACAGAATATCTCAACATTTATTGTTTACTTTTATGGTAACTTACATACATTTTCCCTTGAGAGTTGAAGGACTCACACCTTGTGTTCTATGGTCTCTAGGTAACAACGTTTCAAGTCCATTCTTGTCCCCAGATAAAGGAATGGTTATAATCATGACAATGGCCAAAATGCCTTGGTTTTCAGGGAAAGATTTTCTAAGAGTCTCTGATACATTTTACTTTTTCTTACTAATTGGAAAAAAAACGGTGAATGCTGTAATGCTGTACTCTTCAAAGTACAGAAATCCTTGCATTTGGCCAGAATCCATGGTAAATTAAAGAAAGAAGCTAGTGTTTCCTAGGAGCATATGGCCGCTAAAATAATAACAATCAATTCATACATGTATATGTGTGTGTATATGTGTACACATGTGTGAGTGTGTGTGTAGTGCTAGGTTCATGTGTTTTCAACTTTATGCAAGATGACCTACAGATGATGTAAGTTCTAATTCACCTCAGAATGTTGTGTACAAGAATGACACTCTTAGCCTGTAAAAAATTTGGCATAAACATTGTAGATTCTTTCTGAAGTACACCATTTACCTTCAGCCAATAAAGAAGAGCTAACAATTAGATATCCCAGAACCTTGAAGACAGTGACCCTCCCAAGAACATTGACAGGCATATATGTCACTTTATTTACATGGATATACAGTTTTTCAACCCAATATTAGAGTCGTCTCATATTTTTTCACCATTTGAAGAACGGTCATCTATTGTATCCACTCTTCCTTAGAACAGAACCAGATAGTTTTACAGAAGCTGCAATGAACAGGTCTCTAGGACTCTGAACTGAGCTGGGAAAATAGAGCCCTGTGGCCCAGCTCACACTCAGGAGGAGTGGCTGGCAGCTTGGGATAGTCATAAATTTAACACAATTGCTTGGAAGAACAAAAGGAAAATGATACTTCTGGGAATTGTGTCTGGACAATGTTACTTCCCAGGCAGCTCTTACTCTTTATACCCAATAGAGATGTTAGAAATAAAATCATAGCCAAGATACAAAGGCACAGTTTTCATCTAGTTCTCTCTTATTAACTCCCTATTACCAATTTTTCTTCCTGTATGGACTTACCAGTTGTATAGCATGACTCATTTTGAAACACTGCTTTCTATTTTTCTAAGCCTATAAAATAGTTTTATTATCCCTGTGGTTATTTCTTCCAATTCACAGTTTCAGTACTTTGGGCACTGATGTCTTATTGGAGAGTCTAGCTCATTAGATGGTAGGCAAACATTGTCAGGTTCATGCATTATGAGCCATGGCTACACACTTCCATGATCAACCCACCTCCCGCCAACCATGACCTCTAGAGTAGAGTTGGTTGTTTCCCCCAGGCTGAATGCCTACATGGTGTCTTATTTCAGTTTAACACAGCTCTCTGTTGCATGGAATTTTTAATACTTGGATGGCTTCAGAGCAATTTGGGGATGTTTTATCTACCCCAAAGCCATTTATGTCTCTGGAGAGACTTAAAATGCTCTGTCCTTCTACCTCATATCCTTTACAGTTCTACTCCCAGAAGGCCTCAGAAGGTTGTGCCCTTTTCTCTGTGGGATTCCAATTATAACAGACAGGTTAATTACCCCAAACCGAGGTATAGAAAGTAGTACCTAAGAGGCTTCCACCACTCAAGAGTGCTGGTGAGCTCTTACTGAATATTCTTTTGTGTTAATAGAGATACTTACTTTAAGTGTATATGTCACTAGTTATACTTCAGGATACGTTTTAAAAATTGTGTTCACACATCAATCCGCTAAAGTTTGTCATGTGTCATGTTTGACACAGTAATTATCGTCAGCACAATGACAACCCACTGATTATCTTCTCCATTTAATAAACTAGAACAATATGATTTTGTGGTTAGATTTTCAGTGTTTACCTATATCCAGTTCCACTCTCTTTCAGGCACAGGATAATAATTACATTTCCCTACTGCCTTGTAGTCTGATAGGACCATGTGTCTAGTACTAGACAATGGGCTCTGAGAGGAGGTGATGTGTATCATCTCTGAGATGAAATATTTAATTTCCACTCTTAAGACCTTTTTGCACTTCCCTTTACCTGCCACATTGACCATGGAGGCCATGTGTTCCAGATGGCACAGCTGTAGGATGACAAAACCTCCATCAGCCTCTATCACTGAGTCACCAGGTAGATGATAGTTGGTCTTAGTGAAAAATAGAGTGACCTTCAAGACGGCAGAGGAGTAAGAAGTGGAGATCACCTTCCTCCCCATAAATACATCAAAAATTCATCTACATGAAGAAAAACTCCTACAGAACACCTACTGAACGCTAGCAGAAGACCCCAGGCTTCCCAAAAGGCAAGAAAATCCCCATGTACCTGAGTAGAGCAAAAGAAAAACAAAAAACGGGGACAAAAGAATAGGGACAGGACCTGTACCTCTGGGAGGGAGCTGTGAAGGAGGAAAAGTTTCCACACACTAGGAAGCCTCTTCACTGGGGGGGATGGGGAGTGGGCAGGCAGGGGAAGCTTCGGAGCCGCGGAGGAGAGCGCAGCCACAGGGGTGTGGAGGGCAAAGCGGAGAGATTCCCGCACAGAGGAGTGGTGCTGACCAGCACTCACCAGCCTGAGAGGCTTGTCTGCTCACCCGCCGGGACGGATCGGAGCTGGGGGCTGAGACTCTGGCTTTGGAGGTCAGATCCCAAGGATAGGACTGGGGTTGGCTGCATGAAGACAGCCTGAAGGGGGCTAGTGTGCCACAGCTAGCTGGGAGGGAGTCCGGGAAAAGGTCTGGACCTGCCGGAGAGGAAAGAAACCTTTGTTTCTGGGTGTGCGAGGAGAGGGGATTCCTTTCCAGTGTGCCCACAGAAGGCAGAACACTGCCTAAGTGAGCTCCAGAGGTAGGCACAAGACATGGTTATCAGCTCAGACCACAGAGATTGACATGAACCGCTAACCTGCTCCCACTGCCACCAAGAATCCTGTGTGCAGGCACAGGTCACTATCCACAGCCCCACTGGAGCCTGTGCAGCCTGCCACTGCCAGGGTCCCGAGATCCAGGGACAGCTTCCCCAGGAGAACACACAGCACGGGTGTTACAATGTCACACCAGCCTCTGCCGCCTCAGGCTCGCCCTGCATTCCAATTATGACTACGTACCCCTCGCTCCCCCCCGGCCTGAATGAGGAAGAGAGCCCTAGTCAGCCGCTGCTTTAACCCCGTCCTGTCTGGGTGGGGAACAGACTTCTGAAGGCAGCCTACACACAGGAGTGGGGCCAAAGCCAAAGCTGAACCCCAGGACTGTGCGAACAAAGAAGAGAAAGGGAAATTTTTCTGTGCAGCCTCAGGAGCAGTGGATTAAATCCCCACAATCAACTTGATAAACCCTGCATCTGTGGAATACCTGAATAGACAACAAATTTTATCAAAATTGAGGTGGTGGACTTTGGGAGCAACTGTGGACTTGGAGTTTGCTTTCTGCATCTAATTTCTTTCTGATTTTATGTTTATCTTAGTTTAGTATTTAGTGCTTATTATCATTGGTGGATTTGTTTCGCGTTTGGTTGCTCTCTTCCTTTTATTTTTAATATATATATATTTTTTTCCCTTTTCTCTTTTTGTGAGTGTATATGTGTATGCTTATTTGTGTGATTTTGTCTGTATAAGTTGGCTTTTACCATTTGTCCTAGGGTTCTGTCTGTTTGGTTTTTTGTTTTCTGTTTGTTTGTTTTTGTTTTCTCTCTTCCTTTTCTTCTGAGCCACGTGGCTGACAGGGTCCTGGTGTTCCAGCCAGGTGTCAGGACTGAGCCTCCAAGGTAGGAGGGGCAAGTCCAAGACATTTGACCACCACAGACCTCCCAGTCCCACATAATATCAATTGGCGAGAGCTCTCCCAGAGATCTTTGTCTCAGCACTAAGACCCAGCTCCACCTAATGGTCAGCAAGCTCCAGTGCTGGATGCCCCATGCCAAACAACTGGGAAGACATGAACACAACACAACCCATTAGCAGAGAGGCTGCCTAAAGTCTTACTAAGTTCACAGACACTCCAAAACACACCACCAGATATGGCCCTGCCCACCAGAAGGACAAGATACAGCCCCACTCACCAGAACACAGGCACCAGTCCCCCCACTAGGAAGCCTACACAACCCATTGAACCAACCTCACCCGCTGGGGGCAGACACCAAAAATAATAGGAACTACGAACCTGCAGCCTGAAAAAAGGAGACCCCAAACACAGAAAGTTAGACAAAATGAGAAAACAGAGAAATATGCAACAGGTGAATGAGCAAGGTAAAAACCGCCCAGACCAAACAAATGAAGGTGAAATAGGCAGTCAACCTGAAAAAGAATTCAGAGTAATCATAGTAAACATGATCTGAAATCTGGGAAATAGAATGGAGAAAATACAAGAAACATTTAACAAGGACCTAGAAGAACTAAAGAGCAAACGAACAATGATGAACAACACAATAAATGAAATTTAGTAATCAATAGCAGAATAACTGAGGCTGAAGAACGGATAAGTGACCTTGAAGATAAAATAGTGGAAATAACTACTGCAGAGCAGAATAAAGAAAAAAGAATGAAAAGAATTGTGGACAGTCTCAGAGACTTCTGAGACAACATTAAATGCACCAACATTTGAATTATAGGGGTCCCAGAAGAAGAGAAAAAGAAAGGGTCTGAGAAAATATGTGAAGAGATTATAGTTCAAAACGTCCTTAACATGGGAAAGGAAATAGACAATCAAGTCCAGGAAGCACAGAGAGTCCCATACAGGATAAATCCAAGGAGAAACATGCCAAGACACATATTAATCAAATTATCAAAAATTAAATTCAAAGAAAAAATATTAAAAGCAGCAAGGGAAAAGCAACAAATAACATACAAAGGAAACCCCATAAGGTTAACAGCTGATCTTTCAGCAGAAATTCTGCAAGCTAGAAGGGACTGGCAGGACATATTTAAAATGATAAAAGAGAAAAAAACTAAGATTACTCTACCCAGCAACGATCTCATTCAGATTCGATGGGGAAATTAAAACCTTTACAGACAAGAAAAAGTTAAGAGAATTCAGCACCACCAAACCAGCCTTACAACAAATGCTAAAGGAACTTCTCTAGGCAGGAAACACAAGAGAAGGAAAAGAACTACAATAACAAACCCAAAACAATTAAGAAAATGGTAGTAAGAACATACATATCGATAATTACCTTAAATGTAAATGCATTAAATGTTCCAACCAAAAGACACAGACTGGCTGAATGGATACAAAAACAAGACCTGTATATGTGCTGTCTACAAGAGACCCACTTCAGACCTAGGGATACATACAGACTGAAAGTGAGGGGATGGAAAAAGATATTCCATACATATGGCAATCAAAAGAAACGTGGAGTAGCAATACTCATATCAGATAAAATAGACTTTAAAATAAAGAATGTTACAAGAGACAAAGAAGGACTTAACATAATGATCAAGGGATCAATCCAAGAAGTTATAAAAATTGAAAATATTTAGGCACCCAACAGGAGCACCTCAATACATAAGGCAAACGCTAACAGCCATAAAAGGGGAATCAACAGTAATACAATCATAGTAGGGGACTTTAACACCCCACTTTCACCAATGGACAGATCAACAAAAATGAAAATAAATAAAGAAACACAAACTTTAAATGATACATTAAACAAGATGGACTTAATTGATATTTATAGGACATTCCATCGAAAAACAACAGAATACTCTTTCTTCTCAAGTGCTCATGGAACATTCTCCAGATTAGATCATAACTGGGGTCACAATCAAGCCACGGTAAATTTAAGAAAATTGAAATCATATCAAGTATCTTTTCCAACCACAATGCTATGAGACTAGGTATCAATTACAGGAAAAAAGCTGTAAAAAATACAAACACATGGAGGCTAAACAATAAAATGCTAAATAACCAAGAAATCACTGAAGAAATCAAAGATATCAAAAAATACCTAGAAACACATGACAATGAAAACACGATGGCCCAAAACCTATGGGATGTAGCAAAAGCAATTTTAAAACGGAAGTTTATAGCAACACAATCCTACGTCAAGAAACAAGAAACATCTCAAATAACCTAATTTTATGCCTGAAGCAAATAGAAAAAGAAAAACAAAACCCCCAAAGTTAGCAGAAGGAAAGAAATCATAAATATCAGATCACAAATAAATGAAAAAGAAATGAAGGAAACAGTAGAAAAGATCAATAAAACTAAAAGCTGGTTCTTTGAGAAGATAAAATTGATAAACCAGTAGCCAGACTCATCAAGCAAAGAAGAGAGAAGACTCCAATCAACAGAATTAGAAATGAAAAAGGAGAAGTAACAACTGAACTGAAGAAATCCAGAGGATCATGAGAGACTACTACAAGCAACTTTATGCCAATAAAATGGACAACCTGGAAGAAATGGAAACATTCTTAGAAACGTACAAACTTCCAATACTGAACTAGGAAAATATGAACAAACCAATCACAAGCACTGAAATTAAAACTGTGATTAAAAATCTTCCAACAAACAAAAGCCCAGGGCCACATGGATTCACAGGTGAATTCTATCAAGGATTTAGAGAAGAGCTAACACCTATTCTTTCTCAAACTCTTCCAAAATATAGCAGAGGGAGGAAAACTCCCAAACTTGTTCTACGAGGCCACCATCACCCTGATACCAAAACCAGACAAAGATGTCACAAAAAAAGAAAACTAGGGACCAACATCACTGATGAACATAGATGCAAAAATCCTCAACAAAATACTAGCAAACAGAATCCAACAACACTTTAAAAGGATCATACACCATGATCAAGTGGGGTTTATCCCAGGAATGCAAGGATTCTTCAATATACGCAAATCAATCAATGTGATACACCATATTAACAAACTGAAGGATAAAAACCATATGATCATCTCAATAGATGCAGAAAAATCTTTCAACAGAATTTAACACCCATTTATGATAAAAAAATTCCCCAAAAAGTAGGCAGAGAGGAAACCTACCTCAACATAATAAAGGTCATATATAACAAACCCACAGCCAACATTGTTCTCAATGGTGAAAAACTGAAACCATTTCCTCTAAGATCAAGAACAAGACAAGGTTGCCCACTCTCACAGCTATTATTCAGCATAATTTTGGAAGTTTTAGCCACAGCAATCAGAGAAGAAAAAGAAATAAAAGGAATCCAAATAGGAAAAGAAGTAAAACTGTCACTGTTTGCAGATGACATGATGCTATACATAGAGAATTCTAAAGATGCTACCGGAAAACTACTAGAGCTAATCAATGAATTTGGTAAAGTAGCAGGGTACAAAATTAATGCACAGAAATCTCTTGCATTCCTATACACTAATAATGAAAAATCTGAAAGAGAAATTAAGGAAACAATCCCATATACCATTGCAACCTAGGAATAAACCTTACTAAGGAGACAAAAAAAACTGTATGTAGAAAACTATAAAACACTGTTGAAAGAATTTAAAGACAATACAAACACATAGAAAGATAAGCCATGTTCTTGGTATATCTCTATACCAAGATTGGATTGGAAGAATCAACATTGTGAAAATGACTATACTACCCAAAGCAATCTACAGATTCAATGCAATCCCTATCAGACTACCAGTGGCATTTTTCACAGAACTAGAACAAAAAATTTCACAATTTGTATGGAAATACAAAAGACCCCGAATAGCCAAAGCAATCTTGAGAAAGAAGGACGGAGCTGGAGGAATCAGGCTCCCTGACTTCAGACTATACTACAAAGCTACAGTAATCAAGACAGTAAGGTACTGGCACAAAAACAGAAATATAGATAAGTGGAACAGGAGAGAATGCCCATAGATAAATCCACGCACCTGTGGTCAACTAATCTATGACAAAGGAGGAGAAAAGACAGCCTCTTCAAGAAGTGATGCTGCGAAAACTGGACAGCTACATGTAAAAGAATGAAATTAGAACACTTCCCAACACCATACACAGAAATAAACTCAAAATGGATTAAAGACCTAAATGTAAGGCCAGACACTATAAAAATCTTAGAGGAAAACATTGGCAGAACACTCTATGACATAAATCACAGCAAGATCCTTTTTGACCCACCTCCTAGAGAAATGGAAATAAAGAGAAAAATAAACAAGTGGGACCTAATGAAACTTAAAAGCTTTTGCACAGCAAAAGAAAACAAACAAGACAAAAAGACAACCCTCAGAATGTGAGAAAATATTTGCCAGTGAAGCAACTGACAAAGGATTAATCTCCAAAATATACAAGCAGCTTAGGCAGCTCAATATCAAAAACTCAAACAACCCAATCCAAAAATGGGCAGAAGACCTAAACAGACATTTCTCCAAAGAAGATATACAGATTTCCAACAAACACGTGAAAGAATGCTCAACATCACTAATCATTAGAGAAATGCAAATCAAAACTACAATGAGGTATCACCTCACACTGGTCGGAATGGCCATCATCAAAAAATCTACAAACAATAAATGCTGGAGAGGGTGTGGAGAAAAGGGAACCCTCTTGCACTGTTGGTGGGAACGTAAATTGATTACAGCCACTATGGAGAACAGTATGGAGGTTCCTTAGAAAACTAAAAATGGAACTACCATACAACCCAGCAATCCCACTACTGGGCATATACCCTGAGAAAACCATAATTCAAAGTGAGTCATGTACCACAATGTTCACTGCAGCACTATCTACACTAGCCAGGACAGGGAAGCAACCTAAGTGTCCATCGACTGATGAATGGATGAAGAGGATGTGGCAAATATACACAGTGGAACATTACTCAGCCATTAAAGGAAACAAAATTGAGTTATTTGTAGTGAGGTGGATGGACCTAGTTTCTGTCATATGGAGTGAAGTAAGTCAGAAAGAGAAAAACAAATACCATATGCAAGCACACATATATGGAATCTTATAAAAAGTAAAATGATTCTGATGAACCTAGGGGCAGGACTGGAATAAAGACGCAGAGGTAGAGAATGGACTTGAGGACATGGTGAGGGAAAGGGTAAACTGGAATGAAGTGAAAGAGTAGTATTGACATATATGCACTACCAAATGTAAAATAGCTAGTGGGAAGCAGCTGCCTAGCATAGGGAGATCAGCTCCGTACTTGTGACCACCTAGAGGGGTGGGATAGGGAGGGTGGGAGGGAGGCGCAAGAGGGAGGTGTTATGGAGATATATGTATACATATAACTGATTCACTTTGTTGTACAGCAGAATCTAACACAATGTTGTAAAGCAATTATACTCCAATAAAGATGTTTAAAACAATACCTGAGTTTTTCTAAACCACTGAGATTTTTCAAAAAAAAATTTTATTGAAGTATAGTTGATTTACAATGTTGTGTTAATTCCTGCTGTATAGCAAAGTGATTCAGTTACACATGTACATTCTTTTTTCATATTTTTCCATTATGGTTTATTACAGGATATTGAATATAATTCCCTGTGTTATATAGTAGGACTTTGTTGTTTATCCGTTCTATATACAATAGTTTGCATCTGCTAACCCCAAACTTCAAATCCATCCCTCCCCTACCCTCTCTCCCCCTTGGCAGCCACAAGACTGTTCTCTATGTCTGTGAGTCTGTTTCTGTTTCATAGATAAGTTCATTTGTGTTGTATTTTAGATTCCACACAAGTGATATCATATGGTATTTGTCTTTCTCTTTCTGACTTATTTCACTTAATATGATAATCTCTAGGTCCATCCATGTTGCTGCAAATGCATGATTTCATTCTTTTTTATGGCTGAGTAGTATTCCATTGTATATATGTACCACATCTTCTTTATCCATTCATCTGTTGATGGACAATTGGGGTTCTTCCATGTCTTGGCTATTGTGAATAGTGCTGCTGTGAACATAGGTGTGCATGTATCTTTTTGAATTATAGTTTTCTTCAGATAAATGCCCTGGAGTGGGATTGCTGGATCATGGGGCAACTCTATTTTTAGTTTTTGGAGGAGGCTTCACACTGTTTTCCATAGTGGCTGCACCGATTTACATTCCCATCAACAGTGTAGAAGTGTTCCCTTTTGAGAATTTTTAAATCACTGCATCATAATCTAGACTTTCCTTACCAATAAAGATTTCTTTCATTATTGAGCACAAAGTCATATGACCCTAGTTCCATGTACAGTTACTGCTCAAGGTAGGACAGGTGTCATTAAGATTTAGAGATATCTGTATACATACCACCCAGTTTGTCACAAATAGCTACATGAGATTCTGCCAGAGATGTTATAAATTACGTTGCTTCCTACAGCCCAAGTTCCATGCATGCATGGAGCTAGAGCAATTCAGGTGAAGTGCAGGTCACCTTGAACAGTAGTAATATTCATCAGAAGTTGCAGGTTTATAGGGATTATAGTATGCAGGATATAGGGATTATATATATTACTGTGATGATGTTACATAAAATCTTGGTGGTTTTACAGCAAAATCATGTATGATCCTGACTCTTTGACTCACTAGTTTATGGATTGCCTGCAAAGAGGATGGGTAGGTACTCTGCCACAGGTTGTGTGTCATTCGTGTCACAGGTGTTTCATTCTGGGCCTCAGGCTACCCATGGCATGGTCTTCTCATGGTGGGTGGCAAAAGCACAAGAGACCAAAACAAATCGAGCAAGCACATTTAAAGCCTCTGTTCATGGCGTATCTGTCAATATACTATTGGCCGAAGTAAGCCAGATGGCTAAGCCCGAAGTGTTTGGAGGTGGGGTCCTGGTGGGGATGTATACTCCACCTACTCTACTTAGAAGGCATCAAAGCCACTTGACAAAGGGCATAGGTGTATACTTCTATTAAAAGGAAGAAGTATTAAAAAATTAAAAAATAAAAAGTATTAAAAAATTAAAAAATAAAAAGTAAAAAAAAGGAAAGAGTAGGCTTCCCTGGTGGCGCAGTGGTTGAGAGTCCGCCTGCCGATGCAGGGGACGTGGGTTCGTGCCCCGGTCCGGGAAGATTCCACATGCAGCGGAGCAGCTAGGCCGTGAACCATGGCCGCTGAGCCTGTGCGTCCGGAGCCTGTGCCCCACAACGGGAGAGGCCACCGCAGTGAGAGGCCCGCATACCACAAAAAAAAAAAAAAAAAAAAAGAAAGGAGTGAAAAATAGAAAAAGAAAAATGTACATTCTACCAAAGGAATCATACTGGAATAGGAAGAATTAACTAAAGGTCTTTTATTTCAAATGACTGTGAAATCTTACATTATCTTTCCCCATGATATGATTCAGCTATATAGTCAGTATTTCCCTGTCCTGAAATACTTACTCTTATTTATTTATATATTAATATATTTATTTGTTTTTTGGTTATTTATGTATGGAATTTTGTGTCTTGGCCACCTGGTAGTTAATCCTTATCTTGCCTCTTCCTCCTTTGGCAAAAGGCATTTTCCTTTCACTATATACTTAATTATTTTCAATAAATTGTAAAATTAAAGTTAACTTCTGATTTAATCAGTGAGTTATTACAACATTGCTCCCTTGGATTGTGTAAACAAACATATATATTCAACACAATATGGTTCTTTTTATTTTTCCAATTTATAGTTGTTGTTGTTGCTGACCAATATAGCAATTGAGTAAATAAATTGTCTCTATTTCTACTTCTTTCCATTGTGATTTAACAATGAACAGTTCAAGATTGCATACTTGTTTTTCATCAGAAACATTCCTTGGAGCCTGCCACAGTGAATGGCCATACTAATACTTCCCTCTTTCTTATCCATCCCTTGGTCCTATACATCATGAAGGCATGTGCTTGGACAGACTGTCCATAAAGTGACTAATGAGAAGATAACACAGGCAGTGATAGAGCCATCAACTCTTCTGCTAAAGTTTCAGCTACTGAGGGTTTGATCTGGGACTTGAAGTGTCCTTTGCATGGTTTTACCCCAGGTGCTGTTTGGGATTGAGAGTTGTAGTGAAAGAACCATTTGATATTCAATATGTGAGCCTATTCTTAGAGCACATGTGCTGCAAACCGAGTTACCTGATCTAATTCAGAAAATGTTAATTGCACACCTATGTTTCAGGCATGTTCTAAGCTCTGGGGATATAACAACAAACAAAATATTCCCTGCCCTTATGGTGCTAACATTTTAATGGGACCCTATGGAGTCAGGAAATGATTTTTGAAATAACTTTCATAGTAAGACTCCTACCAATAAATCTTCAATTACTGCTTTTACTTAGCACATGACCTCATCATCAGACTAAGGAAAGGAGTCAGGGTGGATTCCATTTTTATTTAAATATTAGCGGTCAGTGTGACCCCAAAAGTTTGAAATACCTTGAGACATCCAGGAGGCTGCTATTAGGAGTATAGAAGTGGTAACAAAGAGTGTGTTTTATTTTCTAATTCCTCCTGGTTATAAGAACACATATCCCTAGGCTCTTCCACTAATGGTTTGGATTAGATATGCCTTGGGTGGGCCCTGGATGATTAATAATAAATGGCTCAGTGATTCTTATGATCAGCCATGTTTAAAAAAACACTGCAATAGGAGAAGTAAGAGCATTGGTCCAAGCTCTGAAGCGCATCTTCCTTAATCATCACAACAGCCTTGCAGTGTAGACATCTTTGTCTTTCTTTTACAGGCAACAAGAATAGTATTTTCCAAGATCACAAAGTTAGTAACTGGCAGACCTTCAATTGGAACCCAAAGATCCAAGTCTGTCTCCAAGATTCAGGCTCCTTCTATCAGACTACACCATCTTTTATTTGTGCATTAGTTCATTTATTCATTTAATCCTTGTTTCTAAAGATATTTACGTATTAGACCTAGAGATGGATGGTATGGGAAGAGGGGGAAATGAAGTTTTGAGTAAGATACAAGGAACTCAAAGTCTACAAAGTGTTGCATTTATTTAAGTCCATGAAACATATTCTGGGAACACAGAGGAGAGAAAGGTCAGTTATAAGTGGGCAAATGCTTCACAGAAGAGGTGGCATCTCAGAATGTGTATAGATGGGGACAGAGGGCCAAAATTCTAGGTAGAAGGAACAGCCTGAAGAAAATCCAGGGGTCAGCAAACACAGATTATAGGGAATCACAGTATGAAGGAAGAGGGGTTTCCACAGTCACACCCCTAATTTTAGAATATTTGAAATGGTAGTTAAGATTGACAGATGTAAATATACTAGATATCAGAATCCTTTTGAAAATTTTAAGCTCTAGCAGCACAGGGCCATCTTTCCCCCGAGCACAATCTGTGAATCTAGGTATAAGCTGCCCCTTTCATAGGCACCATCTAGTCTAATTCTCTTGGGCCAATGTACGCGTTTATATTAACTGCTCAGCCTCTGTGTGCATTTGAGTTCAATCTTTTGAGTAGAAGATGTAGAGTAGGTGGCAACAGATGAAGCTACAAAGAAGCGTTGGGGCATTGGCAGGTTTCTTTCCCCAGGGGACCAGTTGATGGAGAAGTCACCTAAGGGCACTGAGCCTGTCTGCTGTTAGCTGCTTAAATAAGCTTTTAGCACCTCCCTCGCTGTGGAGATAGAGGCAGGATGCAGTGACATCCCTGGACAAGTCCACTCCTGCCTAGGAATTTTCAGTCTTCTAAACCTGCTGGGCAGATAGTTCTCTAGACAGAAAGTGGGCATATGGATGGAGTGTGGGCTGTGGATCTGTGGGCTTGACCAAACAGCCTTTTCTTAAAAGGTGAAACGAGTCGGTGATTAGTGGAGTTCTTCTTCTCTATTATTACCTTGGGAACGGTTCTGTGACTTAGATGTTAGCTTTATTTAGTCAGCCAAGGAGACAGTAATGGTTTAATGAAGGGGAAGATCCATGACTTTCTAAGATCACTTTGGCATTTTCTTAACCTAGAGATACATGCTAGAATACACATCGAGGGAAGAGAAAGAAGGAAAGAGAAAGAATTGGAGACAGAGACAGCTACAAAAAGAGAAAAAATGAACAAATATGTATTGAGTGCCTACTCTGTGCCAGGCACCTCTCCTGGTGGTCAAACTGATGACCATGTGGTGGAGAACAGGCTCGACATTATTTTTTCACAGAAGTCAAATATTATAGAAGTTATTTATGTGGATACAAATTACATGAGTACGAAGGCCCTGGGTCACATCAGTTAAGCCAAGAGTAGATGGAAATCGGGTGAGCCAGTCATGCTCAGCTTAAACACACTTGAAAACTGATTATTATCCTGAGAAATGGGTAAAGGAATATTGACTTAGTTCAGGGCATTTGGTATAATGGCAAGAGCAGGTGTTTTGGACTCAACAAGTCCACAGTTTGTGCTATGTCACAAACCCTGCAGTAGCTAGCAAGTTTCTGAGCCTCAGTTTCCTCTTCCATGAAATAAGAATCATAACTATTTTATTATATCACAGAGTTTGGGTGAGAGTTAGATGATAATATTTTCAGACACACAGTAGGCTGTTTATAAATAAGAGATCACATTCCCTCTTCAGCTGTCTTAGTGACACGGTCTAAGTCATTAACATTCCTGAGTAGTTTTGTCCATGCTGGCGGATAGGAGACAAAATAAATTCAAGTCCCAAACCTCTAAATGAAAGCTAATGAAAAATGTATGTTCTGTCACTCCCTTATTTGGCTGCCTGCAAATGATGTCTCTTGATGTGTGCCGGTTCCTCTGCTACTCCAGGACTTCAGACACTGAACTCTGAGTCTTTATCACATCAGCAGCGCCGAGTAATTCCATACAGAAGCCTGACATTTCCAGTTGAAAAAAATAAATTGATTAAAATTCAAAAGGCGAGTAGTGTTTGGCATTTAAAGGTCGAGGAATCTAGGGAACTATCAACTGTAAGGTAATTCAACATTTAACGTGAGTGGGGGTAACCAGGGTGTGTTTCCTTCCCTCATGGCCCTAGCATCTGACTGCTGGGAATATAATTATGGAAAATTTACAGCCTTAAGATAGGCCATCCATCTTTAGGGGTCCTTAGCAGTTGGGGTTCCAAGAAAGTAAGGAAAGATTGATTTGACTTTCCATGGTTTATGTCTTCACTTTCGTTAGGCAGGAAAGAATCTTTGCTTTCCTTTCATGAGCTCTCTGGAACTGCCTTCTTTGCCTTTTGAGATTCCCAGGATGCTTGCCAACCAGTTAGTCTTTGTTGAAAGAGGGAGAGGGAGCAGATCTCTGGACCATAAGCTCCAGGGCTTGACTTATTATGCTCCATGCTTGACTCATTACACTGGTGTGGTGGACATCCCGTTCATCATTATATAGCAAATGACTAGTATACGGCTGGCATGTAGTAAGTAAGTCTGTTATAAATATCTGTTGATTGAATGAATTAAAAGGCCACATTTAGGCTCTTTCAGACACTACTCGATCTTGGGCAACTTACTCACCTACTCTGGTCCTCAGTTCCCATCTTACTACAGTAGGGGCAATTCTCAGTTTTTATGTTATTTGTCAATAGCCTGTTAGCTTTATGTTTTCTCCACAAGACAGTGATATTTAGTGCAGGGACTGTTTTCTTAGGTCAACATACCTCCTCATTCCCGACAGGGGTCAGCACAGTGCCTCAGAAAGAGTAGTGTTCATTGATTTAAAATGAATTAGAGTCCACACCATATAGCATTAAGAGTACTGACATGGAATACAGGAAGCCCATGGTCTAAATCCCTATCCTGTCACCAATATGTGATGAGACCTCTAAGTCTTAATTGGCTCATCTGCCAAATGAGAGATTTATGATAGAAAATCTCCAGGCTCCCAGTGAGTTCTGATATTCTTTGATCCTTATTCCTGTTTTATCAGGACTTTATTCATTAGAGATCATTTACTGAGTCTTAGTAATGACTCAAAATTACAGCAAATAAAAGAGTTTTCTGAAAACATGAGATGACTGTAGGGGATGACATGACTGCTGTCTGCAAATATCTAAAGAGTTTTTATGATGAGGCTGCAGATCACTTGTTCTCACTTTACTAAAAGGAACAGGCTTCGGTTACTGCAGGCAAGGATGCAGTTAAACAAATGGAGAGATTTCTTGATAACTGCAGGGATAAAATGGTGCCTACTTTCAGTCTCCTCTACAGGTGAGAGCTTGAGTCCCTGATGAGTCAATCAATGCATCAACAATGATTTGCTAAGCCTGCTAGCTTCTCATTTTCCTCCTCATGACATTTTACTCAAAGTGTGGATCATGAACCACCTGCATCAAAATCACCTGGAGCTCATGTTTAAAATGTAGATTCTTAGACTCACTCCAACTGAATCTGACTCTCTGGGGCTAATGTCTAGAATCAAATGACATTCCTGTGCATCTTGAAGTTAGGCAAACACTGTTCTTGAGTTTATTAGTCTTAAACAATACTTTCTCCCAACTTGGGGGCTATTAGTATAATAATAACGGCAGATACTATTTGTTGAGCACCAACTGTGTGCCAAACATCTTATTTATATAATTCATAACAGACACACTTGCCCTGTGAAGTAGGTATTATCCCACCTAAGAGATGAATAAAATAGACACTGAGTGACAAAGTGACACAACCAGAAAGTGGCAGGATTAGAGCTTGAACCCAGGTCTCCTTACTCTCATCCCATGACTCCACAGCTGCTTTCCTGACATGCTGGCTTCTAGGAAGGGCATTCTGTGAGACTCATGTTCTGGAGCCATGACCTTGCTTGTGTCTGAAAGAGGAAAAGAGGTAAAGAAGGTCACAGAGATGCAAGCTCAGCCATATTCAGCTTTGTCTGTTAACTCTGAGTTTTCGAAAGGAGACTGAACAGGAGCTGGGTCTCAACTCCCTGCAAAGATATAGAAGTATGGTTTCTCAGAGAATTCACAGATTTTTCTTTTCTTTTCTTTCATGGAGAATGTGGGACTTTTTGTGTGATCTTACTGTGACGCCTACAGGTTACTCAAAGCAGAATAAGGAGACAACCTCCTTCACAGATCTCAGTCCAAAGGAGGGAATCCAAGGAGCCACTTTCAAATGGTCCCCATTTACATTATTCCTTATAATTACAAAATAAAATCTCCCTTTGGATTCTTAGCTTCTGGAGGTCAGCAGAGGTCATGGAGGACATGTCTCTTCTCGCTTTGGACGAAGAAGTCTAATGGATTATTAATTGGCAGAACTGACGATGTCACAGTGAAATAATCAAATAACCATTATGTCCATTATCAATGATTACCAGACAGGTTGTCAGAAGTGGAAAGCAAATTTGAGACAGGTAACGTGGGCTGATGGTATAGAAATGCAGATGATTTTAGGAAACTCTTCCTTAGTCTTTCCTTAACATCTTCTAGATAGTTGGAATACAAGCTCAGCTCTTCAATGTGTTTCCAAACTAATTCTTTAAAGGTTAAAATGTCACCCAACCAACCCATCTGGAATAGTTTAGGGAAAGCATTACAGAGGCAGAGGAATGGTTAAAATGACCTCACTTCTCACTTAGTTTCATTCATTCAACTCACCTTGATTGTCAGCCTAGGAGAACCTGAGGCTGCAGGAACAACTGAGTAACAGCCTCGTTTGGGAAGAGCTCTTGTAATTCATTTGCTATGTGAGGAAGGAAAAAGGAATAACCCTCCACTGGTGAATTCTCAATGTTAAAAGAGATGGCAAGGCAGGATTATCTCAAGGAAATCAGATAAAATTAACGTCATAAGGAGTAGGCAAAGAGCAAGGCCATGAAATCGCCTAGGTGCCCTTGGGTAAGTCACTTAACCTCTCTGGACCCTGGTTTCCTTATCTCAAATATAAGGGAGTTGGATTACATGATCTCCATTGTCCTTCCTGGCTCTTACAGTCTATGGTTCTACTTCTATTTTTGTAGACTTACAGGCTACTAAACTTAGATGTATGACTTATTGAGAAATACTAAATCTATTAAAATGCATTTCCCCACTGCTCAGAAAGTCTGAAATCCACCTTAGAATCCAAGGCTCCTTAGTGAGAACCTGAACCAAACCTATGAGTTTATCGATGGAGAGACTAAAGTCCAGAAAAGGAAAAGAACTTGCCCAACATCATGTGCAGGTTCGTGGCTGGCACTCTTAGAAGGCAGGCTTCTGGATTCTCATTCAAGAAGGAAGGTGATCCAGGGCACTTTCCACCCCATCCCCTTGCTGCCTATACATTCAGTACTGGGTATTTTTTTTTAACTTAAATTTAAATAAACTTTAAAATAAAGACTATTACAAGAGACAAAGAAGGCCACAACATAATGATCAAGGGATCAATCCAAGAAGAAGATATAACAATTGTAAATATTTATGCACCCAACATAGGAACACCTCAATACATAAGGCAGATGGTAACAGGTATAAAAGGGGAAATAGACAGTAACACAATAATAGTAGGGGACATTAACACCCCACTTTCACCAATGGATGGATCAACCAAAATGAAAATAAATAAGAAAACACAAACTTTAAATGATACATTAAACAAGATGGACTTAATTGATGTTTATAGGACATTCCATCCAAAACCAACAGAATATACTTTCTGTGCTCATGGAACATTTGCCAGGATAGATCATATCTTGAGTCACAAATCAAGCCTTGCTAAGTTTAAGAAAATTGAAATCATATCAAGTATCTTTTCCAACCACAATGCTATGAGACTAGATATCAATTATAGGAAATAAACTGTAAAAACAAAACAAAACAAACAAAAAAAAACATGGAGACTAAACAATACACTACTTAATGAACAATACACTACTTAATGAACTACTTAATACACTACTTAATGAACAAGAAATCACTGAAGAAATCAAAGAGGAAATCAAAAAATATCTAGAAACAAATGACAATGAAAACACGATGATCCAAAACCTATGGGTTGCAGCAAAAGTAGTTCTAAGAGGGAAGTTAATAATGATACAATCCTACCTCAAGAAACAAAAAAAAAATCTCAAATAAACAACCTAACTTTACACCTAAAGCAATTAGAGAAAGAAGAACAAAAGAAACCCAAAGTTAGCAGAAGGAAAGAAATCCTAAAGATCAGATCAGAAATAAATGAAAAAGAAATGAAGGAAACGATAGGAAAATTCAATAAAACTAAAAGTTGGTTCTTTGAGAAGATAAACAAAATTGATAAACCATTAGCCAGACTCATCAAGATAATAAGGGAGAAGACTCAAATCACTAGAATTAGAAATGAAAAAGGAGAAGTAACAACTGACACTGCAGAAATACAAAGAATAATGAGAAATTACTACAAGCAACTATATCCAATAAAATAGACAACCTGGAAGAAATGGATAAATTCTTAGAAATGCACAACCTTCCAAGACTGAACCAGGAATAAATAGAAAATATGAACAGACTAATCACAAGCACTGAAATTGAAACTGTGATTAGAAATCTTCCAACAAACAAAAGTCCAGGACCAGATGGCTTCACAGGTGAATTCTATCAAACATTTAGAGAAGAGCTAACACCTATCCTTCTCAAACTCTTCCAAAATATAGCAGAGGGAGGAACACTCCGAAACTCATTCTACAAGGCCACCATCTCCCTGATACCAAAACCAGACAAAGATGTTACAGGAAAAGAAAACTACAGACCAATATCACTGATGGGCATAGATGCAAAAATCCTCAACAAAATACTAGCAAACAGATTCCAACAGCACATTAAGAGGATCATACACCATGATCAAGTGGGGTTTATTCCAGGAATGCAAGGATTCTTCAATATACGCAAATCAATCAATGTGATACACCATATTAACAAATTGAAGGAGAAAAGCCATATGATAATCTCAATAGATGCAGAAAAAACTTTCAACAAAATTCAACACCCACTTATGATAAAAACCTTCCAGAAAGTAGGCATAGAGGGAACTTACCTCAACATAATAAAGGCCATATATGACAAACCCACAGCCAGCATCATTCTCAATAGTGAAAAACTGAAACCATTTCCACTAATATCAGGAACAAGACAAGGTTACCCACTGTGACCATTATTATTCAACCCAGTTTTGGAAGTTTTAGCCACAGCAATAAGAGAAGAAAAAGAAATAAAAGGAATCCAAATAGGAAAAGAAGAAGTAAAACTGTCATTGTTTGCAGATGACATGATACTATACATAGAGAATCCTAAAGGTGCTACCAGAAAACTACTAGAGCTAATCAATGAGTTTGGTAAAGTAGCAGGATACAAAATTAATGCACAGAAATCTCTTGCATTCCTATACACTAATGATAAAAAATCTGAAAGAGAAATTAAGGAAACACTTCCATTTACCACTGCAACAAAAAAATAAAATACCTATGAATAAACCTACCTAAGGAGACAAAAGAGCTGTATGCAGAAAACTATAAGACACTGATGAAAGAAATTAAAGATGATACAAACAGATGGAGAGATATACCATGTTCTTGGATTGGAAGAATCAACATTGTGAAAATGACTATACTACCCAAAGCAATCTCCAGATTCAATGCAATTGCTATCAAACTACCACTGGCATTTTTCACAGAACTAGAACAAAAAAAAAAATCACAATTTATATGGAAACACAAAGGCACTGAATAGCAAAAGCAATCTTGAGAAAGAAGAATGGATCTGGAGTAATCAGGCTCCCTGACTTCAGACTATATGACAAAGCTACAGTAATCAAGACAATATGGTAGTGGCACAAAAACAGAAATATAGATCAGTGGAACAGGATAAAGCTTAGAGATAAACCCAAACACATATGGTCACCTTGTCTTTGATAAAGGAATCAAGAATATACCATGGAGAAAAGACAACCTCTTCAATAAGTGATGCTGGGAAAACTGGACAGCTACATGTAAAAGAATGAAATTAGAACACTCCCTAACACCATACACAAACTTAAACTAAAAATGGATTAGAGACCTAAATGTAAGGCCAGACACCATCAAACTCTTAGAGGAAAACATAGGCAGAACACTCTATGACATAAATCATAGCAAGATCCTTTTTGACCCACCTCCTAGAGAAATGGAAATAAAAATAAACAAATGGGACCTAATGAAACTTAAAAGCTTTCGCACAGCAATGGAAAGTATAAACAAGACGAAAAGACAACCCTCAGAATGGGAGAAAATATTTGCAAATGAAGCAAGTGACAAAGGATTAATCTCCAAAATTTACAAGCAGCTCATGCAGCTCAATGTCAAAAAAACAAACAACCCAATCCTAAAATGGACAGAAGACATACAGATTTCCAACAAACACATGAAAGAATGCTCAACATCACTAATCATTAGAGAAATGCAAATCAAAACTACAATGAGGTATCTCCTCACACCGGTCAGAATGGCCATCATCAAAAAATCTACAAACAATAAATGCTGGAGAGGGTGTGGAGAAAAGGGAATCCTCTTGCACTGTTGGTGGGGATGTAAATTGATACAACCACTATGGAGAACAGTATGGAGGTTCCTTAAAAAACTACAAATAGAACTACCATACGACCCAACAATCCCACTACTGGGCATGTACCCTGAGAAAACCATAATTCAAAAAGAGTCATGTACCACAGTGTTCATTGCAGCTCTATTTTTAATAGCCAGGACATGCAAGCAACCTAAGTGTCCATCAACAGATGAATGGATAAAGAAGATGTGGCACATATATACAATTGAATATTAGTCATAAAAAGGAATGAAATTGAGTTATTTGTAGTGAAGTGGATGAACCTAGAGTCTGTCATACAGAGTGAAGTCAGAAAGAGAAAAACAAATACTGTATGCTAACACATACATACAGAATCTTAAAAAAAAAAAAAGTTTCTGAAAAACCTCAGGGCAGGACAGGAATAAAGACTTAGACATAAAGAATGGACTTTAGGACATGGGGAGGGGGAAGGGTAAGCTGAGACGAAGTGGGAGAGTGACATTGACATATATACTCTACCAAACGTCAAAAAGATAGCTAGTGGGAAGCAGCCACATAGCACAGGGAGATCAACTTGCTGCTTTGTGACCACCTAGAGTGGTGGGATTGGGAAGGTGGGAGGGAGATGCAAGAGGGAGGCGATATGGGGATATATGTATGCATATAGCTGATTCACTGTGTTGTACAGCAGCAACTAACACACAATGTAAATCAGTTATACTCCAATAAAGATGTTAAAAAAAAAGAATTGATATTGGAAGGAATACTAGGCTACAATGCTGGGGGTAAAGATGATGCTGATAGTGGTACAGATGATGAAGATGACAGAGTAGTGGAGAGGAATAAAAAGGACGAAGTTGGCAAAGCCATCGAGGTAATAAAGGTGATGATGTTAATGAGGGTGGCAATAGTAGAGAGGTGGTAAAACTGAAGCTGAGGATAATAGTGAGGTTAATAATAATGAAAAAAACAATAGGTCAACATTCAATTAACACAAGCTCAGTGAATTTATATGCCTTTCTGATGCATCCTTCCTAAAGAATTTGCCTCTGGCCGCAGCTCTTGTTTTTCCCTTTATATAATGTTATTATATCCCCTTTTTCTGGCCACTCCTGACTGACTCAAGGATGGACTCCTGGTCCAGGAAAACTAATCCACAGTTTGGGCTATCCTAAGTGAATCAGAGCTTCCATCAAGAATTTTTAATATGACACAAGATATAGCCAGTTAACAATGGGCTCTTGACATGGCAGGTTCAATATTCCTTGTTGTTGTATATCTTTTGTTCACAATTATTTGTTCCTCCCCAGCCTTTTTGTGCTTCCCTGCCCCATTTTGTGGGGCTTTGCCATGTGTCATATCCTGACCAATGTGATATGAGCAGACATGATGCTAGGGTCATATGTACAGAAGCTTTCAATTTGATTTCTTCGATTGGCTGGGTTCTTTTTTTCTGGGCTACCTCTATGAGAACAACATGTCCTAAATTGTAGCTTCTCCTTCAGCCTGGGTTACAGAATGAGAAGACATATAGAATCCAGCTAAGTCTAACAGAGCTGTAGCTGACCCAAAACCCCCAAGAAATTTAAGAATTAAATATGTATTGATAAGATTTTGAGGTTGTTTGTTATCCAGCATACCCTGGTTAAAAACTGACTGAAACATATACACTCAGGCCTAGAGCTAACCACAGAGTTTGCCAAGTCACATACACTTGTAGGTATGAAGAAGCAGAGAACCTCTAAGAAAGCAAAGGAAGTTATTCTGCAGTAAGAATTAAAGAATAATATCTCAACATTTCTCTCCTGAAGAGATCTGGAGGAATAGGTTGGATCTCAGGAGATCACAATGGCAAGATGGGTACAATGCCAAATGCAATAACCCCAGTGTACAATCATAGCTCAGACTTGTGTGCAGCCTCATCCCGACACCTATCATCAGAGTAGAAGCAGCTCCCTAAGGCCCTTATATTTTATCCGAAGGGTTCAGATAAAAGAACCCTTATTATTTCTTCCCAAGTCCAAGTGAAAGAGATGTCATCTCACTACAGTTGGTTCAACTCCTTTTTCTTATTGAGGGCAATATTTCTGATAAATCAAACATTCTCCAGCCTGGATCCTATTTCCTAAAAGTTATCTTTTAACTCAGTTACAATTTTTGTTTAAAAAATACACATCCAGGGCTTCCCTGGTGGCGCAGTGGTTGAGAGTCCCCCTGCCAATACAGGGGACACGGGTTCATGCCCTGGTCCGGGAAGATCCCACATGCCGCAGAGCAGCTAGGCCCGTGAGCCATGGCCGCTGAGCCTGCACGTCCAGAGCCTGTGCTCCGCAACGGGAGAGGCCACAACAGTGAGAGGCCCGCGTACCAAAAAACAAAACAAAAACAAAACAAACAAACAAACAAAAACACATCCAGTGAAGAGTGGTGGTTTCTGTTTTCTACAAGAGAGAATTTCAGAAGATAAAAATTTCTGTATACAAGTTGAAGCCTCTCATCTTTTTTTAAAATGTCACATAACTATTAAATGATCACAAGCAGAAATTTATGAGATTTTCTCTATGAACTCCAAGTTTCCTCATCTGTGAAAAGGAAATAATAATACTGATGTCTTAGGGATCATGTGAGTATTATATAAGAGAGAATGGAGGATGTGTGACACAGAGTAAGTACTCTATAAATGACAACTGATATTAATGTAGTGGGGAAGGATGAGGTAGCATACCTGGAGGAAACAGAATTGGAAATAATTTGTGAATTAAATAACCAACAGAGACCCTACCCATACAGGGCTGTTTGGGAGAAGGAAGAGAACACATTACGCAAACAGCAAACCTGTGTCCAAAGATAACAGGAAGGGAAACCCAGAGTGAATTCCACCTGCTTTCCACTTGCACCTGCTATTTATTTACTTTTCAGCTTCATCAATCGAGGCCAAATTGTTATTTTTTTTAAAAACCTCAAAACATAAGTAGAGAAGAGAGAATGGTAGAGAGAACAAGAGGGAAGGGAAAAGAATAACACCATAATAGCTAACATTTGTTGAGTTATTACAATGTGCCTAGCATAGTGTCACATATGGGTTAATATATTTACTAATCACAACGGCTCTATAGGGAGGTTAACTCTTGTCCCTGTTTTATAGGTAAGGACTGAAGTGTGGAGATATTGAGTGCTTTGCCCAAGATGTAACAGCTAGTAAAAGGGAGAGTCAGCATTTAATCCAGCCAGTCTCATTCCAGAGACTGACTTTTTAAATCCCTCCGTTATATAGCCTCACAAGGTTTGCTAGAATGGAAAGGAGAAATATCCTAGGAGAGATGGGAACAGGAAAAAGAATATCATCCTTTCCCTGTGGTCAGGCAGATCTTCATATGTGAATGGAAAGCAGTCTGATTTGGAAGCAGTACATTTTGGGACTCTCCCTGACTGTTTTTATGTACAGGCACCATTTGGTTTATGACTTCTGCGGGTTCAGTAAATCTCTAAACCTCATTTTCCTCAGTTGAAAAATCCTGTAGTTTACTAAATCACCTCTGTGGATCAAATAATAATAGGACAACAGTTATTTGACTGTTTTTTTAAAAGCATGTCATTTAGGCAAAGTAATTAGTGCATGGTAACCGTTCAGTAAATGATAGCTGTTATCATGATAATTATATATTATTATTAAATTAGTTGGAGAAAAAAATCAAGAAATTCTTCATGAAATAAGTGGTATTTCAGCAGCTTCTAGTGGATGGGGAGGATTCTCATAGGTGGAAATCAGATGGATTGTTCTAGGAGAAGGAACAGTATAAGTAAGGAACAGCCATAAGAAAACACAAACTTGATGTTCTGACTTCGCTATTTCAGGAATCAGGGAAGCATATGATACATCTCAGAAATGCATCGCTCTAAAATTTGTTGAAAGACAACCCTTTGGAACTTAACGTGGCAGACCCTTAGCCATCTGGGAACTTTTACTAAATGGAAAGATAGTCCCAGAGGGATCTCCATACTGGAGGTTTTACTGTAGCAAGACACAAATAGACCCACAATCTGTTTCCACAGGACTGCCAGCAAGTGTCCATCAGAGATCCTCTTCTCCCAGAAATAGTTGGCTTTTCCCTTTATTTTCTGCTGAAGCTATTGGAGGAGCCACTGACCAAAGCCATTATATGCTCAGACTCCAATTCTAGAATCTTATTATTTAAGTCAGGTCCAGATGTGGTTGAGACTCCTCAGGTACATCTTTATGTTTATCACTCTTTATCTAAAAACCTGTGACCTAAAAAGACAACGTCTTCCCCCACTGACCCAGCATACAATGGTAAGCTAGAGGTTGGATAACCACAAAGGACGATCCCACATGAACGGCAGAGTAATGAAAGTGCCTTAGCTGTCACAATTTTAGGTAAATTTTGTCAGGACCCTGTAATTTAGGAACAGTTACTGTTCTTTGAATAGGGCCTGCATTTACTCCCTAGGAGTAGCTCCCAAATTCATCACTCCCTTTATTTATTTGTTTGTTTTTTTATATTCTTATTGATATATAGTTGACACACAATATTGTTAGTTTCAGTACAACATAGTGATTTGACATTTAAATACACTACAAGTGTTCACCATAAGCCTAGTAACCATCTGTCACCATACAAATTATTACAGTATTACTGACTGTATTTATTTATGCTGTATATTACATCCCTGTGACTTATTTATTGTAAACCTGGAAGTTTGTACCTCTTAATCCCCTTTACCTATTTCACCCAAACCTCTACCTTCCTTCCCCCTCTGGCAACCACCGGTTTGCACTCTGTGAAATAAGAAATAAGTCTACCTCTGTTTTGTTTTGTTTGTTTGTTTACTTTGTGTTTTAGATTCCACATATAAGTGAGGTCATTTGGTATTTGTCTTTCTCTGTCTGACTTATTTCACTTAGCATTATATTGTCTAGGTCCATCCATGTTGTCACAAATGGCAAGATTGTATTCTTTTTTATGGTTGAGTCATGTTCCATTGTGTACATATATAGCACATCTTCTTCATCCACTTATCTATCAATGGACACTTAGGTTGATTCCATGTCTTGGCTGTTGTAAATAATGCTGCTATGAACACTGGGGTGCATGTATCTTTTTGAATTAGTATTTTCATTTTCTTCAGATATATACCCAGGAGTGTAACTGCTGGATCATAAGGTGATTCTATTTTTAGTTTTTTGAGGAACCTCCATACTGTTTTCCATAATAGATGCAGCAATTTACATTTGTAAATTGCTACCAACAGTGTACAAGGGTTCCTACCAACAGTGTACAAGGGTTCCTACCAACAGTGTACAAGGGTTCCCTTTTCTCCACGTCCTCGCCAATGTTTTTAATTTTTTTATTTTTGAGGATACCTATTCTGACAGGAGTGAGGTGACATCTTATTGTTGTTTTGATTTGCATTTCCTGATGATTAATAATGTTGGGCATCTTTTCATGTGTCTGTTGGCCATTTGTGTGTCTTCTTTGGAGAAATGTCTATTCAGGTCCACTGTCCCTTTTTTAATTAGATTGTTTGGGGTTTTTGATATTGAGTTGTTTAGCTTCTTTATATAATTTAAATATTAACACTTTACTGGAAATATAATTTGCAAATACCTTCTCCCATTCAGAAGGTTGCCTTTCCATTTCGTTGGTGGTTTCCTTCACTGTACAAAAGCTTTTTAATTTGATGTAGTCCCGTTTATGTTTGCATTTGTTGCCCTTGCCTGAGGAGACAGACCCCTTCCCAAAATTGCAAAGATCTGTGTCAAAGAGCATACTGCTTATCTTTTCATCTAGGAGTTTCATGGTGTCTTACATTTAAGTCTGTAATCCATTTTGAGTTTATTTTCATATATGTATGAGAAAGTAGTCCAGTTTGATTATTTTGCATGTAGCTGTCAGTTTTCCCAGCACCATTTATTGAAGATGCAGTCTTTTCCCCGTTGTATATTCTTGCTTCCTTTGTCCTAGATTAATTGACCATGTAAGTGCAGGTTTATTTCTAGGCTTTCTATTCTGTTCCCTTGATCTGTGTGTCTGTTTTTGTGCCGGTACCATACTGTTTTTATTTTTAACTTTTAATTTTTTAATTTTTTATTTTTTTGCGGTACGCGGGCCTCTCACTGTTGTGGCCTCTCCCGTTGCGGAGCACAGGCTCCGGATGCGCAGGCTCAGCGGCCATGGCTTACGGGCCTAGCCACTCCGCGGCATGTGGAATCTTCCCGGACCGGGGCACGAACCCGTGTCCCCTGCGTCGGCAGGCGGCCTCTCAACCACTGCACCACCAGGGAAGCCCTAACTTTTTATTTTATATTGGAGTATAGCTTATTAAAAATGTTGAGATAGTTTCAGGTGCACATCAAAGCAGCTCATGCTGTTTTGATTACAGTAGCTTTGTATCAATAGTATAGTTTGAAACCAGGGAGCGTGATGCCTTCAGCTTTATTCTGCTTTCTCAGGATTGCTTTGGCTTTCTGGGTCTTTTGTGGCTCCATATACGTTCTAGGATTATTTGTTCTAGTCCTGTGAAAAATGCTATTTGTATTTTGATGGGAATTGTATTCAATCTGCATATTGCTTTGGGTAGTATGGAGATTTTAACAATATTAATTCTTTTACTCCATGAGCATGTTATATCTTTCCATTTATTTGTGTTGTCTTCAATTTCTTTCATCAGTGTCTTATATTTTTCAGAGTTTTTCACCTCCTGATTAAATGTATTCCTAGGTATTTAATTCTTTTTGATGCAGTTGTAAATGGGATTTTCTTAATTTTTCTTCCTGGTAGAACATTGTTAATACGTAGAATTGCAACAGATTTCTGTATATTATTTTTGTATCCTGCAACCTTAATTAATTTATTAATTCTAATAGTTTTTTGGTAGAGTCTTTAGGATTTCTATATATAGTATTATGTTACCTGCAAACAGTGACAATTTTATTTCTTCCTTTCCAATTTAGATACATTTTACTTATTTTTCTTGTCTGATTGCTGTGGCTAGGACTTCCAATGCTCTGTTGAACAAGTCTATTACTTCATTTAGCTCTTGACTCTCCCCATGGGATATTAACTTTACTGTCTGAGATATTCTTGCTGTTTTGTAAGAAACAGCCTTTGTTTACAGCTAAGTAAATTTTTTAGCCTATTTCTGGCCTATAGGAAGTTGAGGGCTTGGAAGCTTTTTAGAAACAAGAGCAATCTCAGTCACTTTTAATGCAAGCTGGTGGTCCATTCCTGATACAACTCCCTTAAAAACTTTATGGGCTTTCCACATATTAATGTAGAAATGTAGAATCAAATGTCCAACTCATTTTATAGAAGCAACAGCTACAATCTTTTTTTGTATGCCTCTCTTTACTTTGACCACGCATTGTTGTGGAAAAAAAAAATAATGCTCTTAAGATTCTGAGAAGTCCTTTGTCTGACTGAGAGGGCCTATTGGACATAACTTTAAACCTTCTGGATGTCTTAAAACCATGCTTTTGATACCATTAGGCAGCTGCTTAATTTATAAATTATTTAGAATTTTAACTAAGGTTATATTTTTTTCTTGCCTTTAAAAAAAGCTCAAACCAGTATTACCCCAAATAATATCCAGTCATAATACCTTTTTGACCATCTTTTATTTCCCAATTCAACCCCACAATCACATTCATGCAATAGTATTATAATTTCTATTTTAGAGTTAAGAAAAAGGAGGCTCAGAGAGGTCAATTTTCATTCTAAAATTACACTGCTATTAGTATAACTGGCATTTAAGCTTCAATTTGTCTGTCTTCAAAGCTATAAAATTGACCATTTCACTCCACTGTGTTTCATCATAATAATCTCAGCCTCTGGCATTACACTTTACAGTTTACGAAGCATGATTTCATTTGATCTCATTTAATCCAAGCCCGAGAGGTTGGAGGATTCTCTGTCATGGCCAGACAGAGGGCTAAACTAAAATATAAAACTTGGGACTCCCCTGGTGGTGCAGTGGTTAAGAATCCGCCTGCCAATGCAGGGGACCCAGGTTTGATCCCTGGTCCGGGAAGATCCCATGTGCCGCGGAGCAACTAAGCCCGTGTGCCACAACTACTGAGCTTGTGTGCCACAACTACTGAGCCTGTGTGCCACAACTACTGAAGCCCACGTGCCTAAATCCCGTGCTCCACAACAAGAGAAGCCACTGCAATGAGAAGCCCACATGCCACAATGAAGAGTAACCCCAGCTCATCACACCTTCAGAAAGCCCGTGTGCAGCAACAAAGACCCAACACAACCAAAAATAAATAAATAAATAAAATAGATTCTTTAAAAAATAAAATATAAAACTCCCTCTTCTCTAATCTTCTTCAACAAAACAAAAATGAATAATTTCAAAATGACTTACCTTCTTCCCTGTGTGTAAAAAAATGTGCTTTGCCTAATCATTTTCAACCAGCTAAGAGTTTCTGATCAACAGCAAGTGTAAGCACTTAGCAATTTTTAATGCCTTTCCCCACTTTTGTTTCCTTTCACTGAGTTTGGTTGATTTGTGCAATAGTAGAAATGGGTCTGTGGTCGGGGAGAGATGTCACATTGGGCCTCATTTGTGCAAACTGTGGGTGCTAGCCCTGTGAACCAAGTCTCTCACACAGAGAAAGTGGTGGTCTGGCTGATTCCCAGGGCTTAGGAGGACCAAGACACAGAAGCCAATTAGAAACAATCACCTACTACCATTTTTTAACTTTACTCAACAGTATATAAAACTGAATTTGGAGTTCTGCGCATTTGTTGATCATTCAACATTTTGAGCTACCACCTAGTAGCACTGCATGCCAGCCAACAGTTCAGAGTGGACAGTTTTGCCATGTTCTCTGTATAGCAGGGTTTGTTTGTCCAAGGGGTTGCCTTTTTTATTGCATTTTGTCCTTCCTGTCTTATAATTGTGAATGGAAAGTGGAAAAACGCAAGTGCCGCTACTTGTAGCAAAAGCAGAGATATAATAAGTGTAATACAATCGAGGAAAAGCTAGAAATTGCACCAGCCTAATGGTCCAGTATGTGTGTGTGCTCTGAATGACAGCTGCTTTGAATTTAGGCTCCATCACTTACTAGCCGGATGACCTTCGAGAGAATACTTTTTCTGTCTTCTACAAAATGGGGATTATAATTAAATTCCTTTCTCATACGTTATGTGAGGATTAAATTACATAATCATGAAAGACGCTATTTAGACACCTGTAAGGCAGTGCTTTTCAAAATAGAGTTTCCCGACCAGCAGCATCAGCATCACCTGGGAACTTGTTTGAAATACAAATTCTCCAGCCCCACTCCAGACCTACTGAATCAGAAACTCTAGGACTGGGCCCAGAAATCTGTGTGTCACCAAGCAATCCAGGTAATTCTAATGCACTCTAATGCTGATACTGACATAAATTATGATGGAGAAGAGCAGGCTCAGAAGTTATCTGATCTAGATTTAAATTCCAGTTCTGCCTCTCAGAAATTGTATGCTTTGGGGTGAACTATGCAGCCTGTTGGTGCCTCTGTTTTCTCATCTGCAAATTTAGAACAATATTATGTTTATCCTGAATTTGTCATGAAAATTTAAACAACATATCAATCATATCACAAGTCTTCAATACATGATACCTGGTTGTTTTGTGGTTCTTCTTATTGTTTTATTACTTCTGATTTTAATTGCCCTTAATCCAACTGGCTTTATACTTAATTGTGGAGGAAAATCAAAATCAAAGAGCATATATGAAATATTGAAAATATATTGTGGGAGAAGATTTTTTCTAAAGTTAGAGACACATACGAATTTTATTTATTTTCTAGCTATTTTGGAAAATAACCCTCCTCTACAACAGTAGTTTATAGTTGGATTTCTATACTTTTGACCATCATACACTTTTTAAGGAAGGTATAATTTCAGAATGTATTGTCCTAGCAAAACATCACTGGCCCAGAGCTGGATTCTCTCACCAGGGACTTTCTGGTCTGCCAAGAAGGTAGGGGAGGATGGACAGAGAAAGAGGGAGAAGGTCCAGGGCCTGCCACTCAGGGCCCTAAAGGCCAGTCCCTCTGCTACAGGGCTGGCTTTTGCTTTGGCCAGAGGCCCACTCCAAGAAGTACTGCTGGGACCAGGAGCTCAGGTACAGCCTGAGCAGGTGTGACCAGCAGGCAGGCATAGTGAAAAATCCAAAAACAGAGGAAACAGGAGAGAATATAACTGTGGGCCAAGCCGCAGGTAGCCATGGAGACTCTTGGCTATGCTGGCCAGAACACAGAGCAGAAGCAGCCCTTCCTCCTGTAGAGGAAAAGGAAAAGAGCAAAGTGGATTGTGCTCCTGGTCATTTTTCTGCCACTAACTCATTGTCAGACTCATTGTCAGACTCTGGACAAGTCTCTGGTCCCTACACATTTCTCCATCTAAAAAATCTAGGAAGAGCTGCCATGAAAACCCAGGATTTTAACAATTTGTATGTAAATCAAAAACCTACCCATAGTGAGTAGGTTTTCTAAGTAGTGCCCTGGACCGTGATGGTAACTCTTCTGCCAACCCCAATAATCACCAGCCCCCAATGCTGGTACATCTCTCTCCCTGTACCATTGCTGTTGGCATGGTAACACTGGCATCTTTGCATGCCTGACCCCAGACTTTTTCTCTATGTGGCTGGATTCTTGGATGGCTGTGTTTCCCTTTCACCCACATTTGGTCTGGTGACAGCCGTCGTAATGGATGCCCCAGACATACATCTACCCACAGGATCTAAGGGCACCTCTGATTCCCTGGCATTTCCTAACTTGCTTACCTTCCGAAGAAAAGTGCCTTCGCTTTTCCTGATCCCTTTACTCTGCATTCTCTTTTCTTTCCCTTCAACTCCCATCCCCTCTCAGCTTGGTTTATGGAGAGAATAAACTTAATTCGGAGTCACAGCTGAACTTCATCAAGTTACGTAACTTCTCTGAGCCTCAGTTTCCTCATTTTTTAACCAGGATAGTGGCATATATCTCATACCATCATCAGCAAGATTAAACAAGAAAATACATATAATGTGCTTAGTACCGGGCCTCCTCTATAGTAAGCACACACAAATGAGTACTAATTCTGTCATTACCATCACCTTCATCATCATCGTGAGCTCATAGCATTTATCTCTGGACTCAACTACTTATTTCAAGTTTGTCTCCCTACAGGATTGCAAACTCCATGAAGGTAAGCATCCTGTTTTGCTCACTGCTAGCTCTTCACCCAGTGGCTGGTCCACAAAATAGGTTGCAAAAATATCTGTGAAATAGATGTTGGAAAGCAGAAGCTGGGCAAAGACTTTTAAAGTATGGTGTGAATGTGTGTGTGTGTGTGCACGTGCGTGTGCATGTGTGAGTGTTTCTGCCTGTGCGCTGCAGTCCTGAAGAATCTAGTTCCCTTCTCTGCTGCACATGTTGCTCTACCTCACACTTAGAGCCTAATCCACTGGAATGGTCCTTTGGGGACTCTCTGGAGCTACTCTATTTTAGTCCCTTCCTCAAGCCACCCAGCCTGCCCTCATCCCCAGGGAGCCACAAGATCAGAGCCACAGCCATTTATTACATACTTACTAACTGGTGTGGAAGATGGTGGCTGGCAATTAAGGAGAATAAATAACCAGCCTATCCACAGTTAATGTTTTCAAAAAGGAACAGAGAATGAAGGGCATTTACAGTACATTTAGATCTCCAAACACAATACTTCAAGAAACAGACATCTAGAGCTGCTCATTTGGTCTCAGCCACATCATTGACCGATTAACAACCATATACTGAGAATGTACTTTGTGCCAAGCACGATGCTAAGTACAGTCACAGAGAAAACTGCAAATCTTTGTCGGCCGGGGAAGAAGCATGGGCCAGAAACAGAAATAACAGAATTACAATACAAACTGATAAACGTGTCCATATGAGAAGCACAGAGCACTTTACGTGGTACCGCTTTCTTCTGGATGAAGTCAAGAAAGTTTTTCCAAAGGGAGCAACATCTGAGCTAAGTTTTTCAGATCTAGAGTGAACCAGTTGAGGGAGAGGCATGTGTAAATGCATGGAGGGTGAGAACATGATGCTTGTTGGGAAATCCAGGTGCTGATAAGACAGGGATGCTAATAATAAAAGTAATAGAAATATAGTAGCTAACACTTTTATAGTACTTAGCACGTGCCAGACCCTGTTCTAAGCATTTTACACATTCTAACTCATTGAACAACTAGAGCTTAGGGCTCCAGGAGTTGAAAGAATTTGGGAGAAGCCAAGTTCAAAAGTAGATGGTTCCAGATCTTGCTGGTTTTATGAGTAGGGCTCGGGAGGTTAGGATTTGATTATGGGAAGATGGGGAATTACAAAAGGGCATGATTTGATCTTGACAAGTAGATGTTTTAGAACGATTAGTTTCATTGTACGGTGGTGGATGGATAAGAGTGAGCTTCAGGCTGGAGTCTGGGAGATCAGTGAACAGACTGCTGGAGAGTTCCAGGTGAGAGATTTGAGCACCTGAATCAGGAAGCAGTGTTGGGAGGAGTCAATATAGTTTGAGTTGCTGAGGGCCACACATCTAGATACAGAGTTCGTTCTTTTTTTCCAGCTTTATTGAGGTCTACCTAATATACAATGCTTTCCATATTTACTGTAAATTTTGATGAGTTTGGGCATATGCATACTCTCTGTGAGTCTACACTCTTTACTGCCTTCCTTACCACACAGTGTCTCGCAGATGTCAGAACACTTGAGATATCCCTGACACTGCCTCTGGACTTCCTTCCTTACCAGTTGCGCTGTCTAATGGACCACTTTATTTCTCTGAGCCTCAGTTTCCTCATATGCTAGAGGATGGTAGTAAGACCTTCTCTGCTTACATGCAGAACAGGTCAGCTCACTTTGTGCTTTCTGAGTATTAAACTGTGATGTAAATGTGAGGGCTGTACTGTGCAGGTACAGAAGAGGAGGGTAAGGGTGAGAATGAGGATGAGGACAGCCACACCCTTCCAGAGCCACTTCCCCTTGCTTTCACAGGCCGAGCTCTACCCATTAATTTAATCCTTCATAGTACCTTGTCCTGTTCTCCTTCCCCTTCCAGAAAAAAAAAAAAAATTCTCTCTCTCCTATTGTCCCATTAAAATTGTGCTCACAACTCAGGCTTTACATCAAACAGATTGCAGTCCTTAAATAATGATTAATTCTGGGTAGATTACTATTGATGTCTGATTCAAGACCTGAACCCTCCAATGTCCAGGGACTAGGGGGACAGTTTTACATATATGCACCCTTATATTTAGACTTGAAGACCAGAGTATTTTTGTTGCTGTATTATTTAATTATTCAAAATAGAAGTCACCCACCACAGAAAATGACAGCTTGCGACATGTAATTTGCCTTCCAAACAAACTCATTTGGGCTTTGACATTTGACAGAGAAAGGTCTGGGAAGATGAGCTGTTTGGAAAGGGTGTCTCTGCATCTGACACTGCCTGAACTTTGGTAGGTTGATTTTTACAATTGCCAGATTATCAAAGGTTACACTCATTTAAATTCTCCCTTTACTAACAAAGAAAGAAAACAAAATGCCACAAGCTGCCTTAGCCTGCTGTCCTCCACTACACGCACTAGCTGAGGACTCTCATAAAATGCTTAATGTCTGCAAAAGGTGCGGTGAATTTGACAAAATTAATCTATCATACCCTTGCGCACACTTTCTGCATCCTTGCCTCTCTTTGAAAATGCAGAGAGCTCTTGCTCTATTAAATTCTGCTCTGTATAAAAACTCTCTTCCATCAGTACTCATTCAGCCCTCCATTCCTTCACTTTCCAGACATTCTTGGGTTGTTTGTCGTCAGGCACAGAGCTGGGTACGTACGGCTGAATGTGTCTGCTGTTCCCATCTCTTTCCTATGATGCCGAAATAATCTTCTGACTAGTGTCCCTTCCCCGTTTTGATCCAGTCTTTCCCTCCACAGGCACACTGGAGCCCTTTGATAAAGCACTAATGTGACTATTTCCCTCCAGGGACCGCAGAAATTGCCATTATACAATTGAGTCTGACACATTGAGCCTTTATTTTATTAATTCACTTTACAAATAGTTATTTAGTACCCAGTATATGGCAGGCATATTGTACAAGGTATTGGGAGATATAGCAGTGATGAAAATGGGCAACGACATTTGCTCTCACAGTAGAGAAATAAATAAGTAAATAAACAAAGAGCACAAAAATAAATATATAGCTTTGAACTATCTAGTTAAGAAATAAACACTACTATAAGAGAATAAGAGAGGACATCCCACTTAGGTTGGTATGAGGCTGGGGGAGGTCTCTGGAGTCTGAAGGAGTGACAATCTGGGTAAAGCTCGGAGCATGAGTAGGGGGTGAGAAACCCTATGATGTGCTCAAGAAGGGCAGTGTTGAGAGCCTACTGCTCAAGGGAGAGAAGTGAAGGTGGACAGGAAGCTAGGGACCTGGCCATGTAATACCTTATAAGGTGGTAGTCCTCAGCCCTGATGTTCAGTGCTTGGGAGATTTTTTCAACTGCAGATGCCCTGTCCTTACCCCAGATCAATTCGTTTTGAATCTGATAGGGAGGAGCCTGAGCGTGCATCAGTTTATAAAGCTCTCCAGGTGATTCAAATGTGCCAGCCAGTATTGAGAACACCTGCTGTTCAGTCTTCTAAATTGACCCAACCTCCCACTATGTTTCATCTCCATCTTGCCCATCCGTTCCCTAACACTATCCCATGGCCTCCTCTCTTCCCCTTAAACACTAACCACTTTCATATCTCTTCATTTCTGCTTAACTAGTTTCCTCAGCCTAAAATTCAACCCCCCTCCCAATATCAGTTAGGGATGTTTTGGGCTGCAAGTAATTAAAACCCTGACTAGGAATAGCTTAAATAAACAGAGGCTTACGTTTCTCAAATTATGAGTGTCAAGGTAGGTGTCACCTGGCATTGTTCGGAGGCTTAGTAATACCAGGGCCTGCAAGTCAGCCTTCAGTGCAGGAAGAAGGGAAGAAAGATGAGCCTCAGGTCATTTTCATCAGGAAAACTAGAGTTTTCCTGGAACCACACTCTGGCTGACTTCCCCTTGTGTCTCCTTGGCCATATCTGCGTGAGGAGCCTTCTCTACCTGCAGGGGGCAGATGGATATGAAATTATTCACTTAGATCGCCCATGTCCCATCACCTAGAGCTTGGTGCTGGGGTTCTGTTAAATGGAATAAGGGGAGGTAGCTGTTGTTTAGACAACAGACACTGTCTTCCACACACGCTCATAATCTGCTCAATGAAACCCTACCATCCCTGAATAAATGAAAATTGTGGTTCAGGGAGAAAAAGTTACATACCCAAGATAACTGGTGCTAGTGGTTAGGAGAGACCAAGCAGAAGGGTTCCTTGCTCACACAGTGTTTACACTCAGTTTTAAGTTGGAGGACTTTTTGTGAGTGATGACTGAGGTTGGGACATGAGGATTCGGAGGCAAGGTCAAGGTACAGGTTTGCATCTTTTGGCAAAACAACAAACTCTAGTGGTCTGACCGGACTCCTGGGTTTGTGTTCCATAAAATTAAAGGACTTCAGAGAAGTAGAACAGCAGGGAGGGGTATGGGAAGATCTCATGGATGACCCTAGAGGATATGGGATCTAAGAGGTTTTCCTTGGTAGAAGGAAGGAGAAAGGACCCAGGCTGCAAAGAATACAACAACTCCCAGTCCCACTTTCAATACCTCCGTGAGTTTTGGAAGAGGATGAGAGTCTAGAAAGAGATGATACAGAGCTCTGCCAGGATCAGGGTTTAAAACTGCCCTCAATAATTTCAGCTTCCATTGTGATCAGTGTGTGTGTGTGTGTGTGTGTGTATCTATATCTATATCTATATCCTGGCTGGGAAGGGACCGCTTCCTCCAAATTGCTCTTTGAAGCACGTTCTTGTAATTGAACCCTAGCCCCAGATGTCCCTGGCATTTTTTTTTTTAAGCAAAAATTTATTTTAATCAATGTCCTTTCTGCCATGGGTAGTGGAATAAACAATAGGCTCTCACCCCAGGGAAATGGGCTTGGCTTGCTGCTCAGACATATGGGTGGTGAAATTAATCAAAGCCCTTCTACTTTCAGCTGCTGACCCTAGACTCATGTGTGGAAACCCATACCATCATTACTATCATTATATGCATCATTTTCATTAAATTCTTTAAACTAAAGAGGTAGATTTCATTATCACACCTGTTTCTCAGATAAGGAAGTGGAGGCAAAGAGAGGTTAGGCGGGTCTTACTGGAGTGGTCAGGACCAGAATCTGGGCAGTCTGACTCTGTAGCCTGTGCTCTTAACTAGCATGCTACTTCCTGTCATAACCTATTATAGTATACTGCCTCCCAATTAGGAATGTCTTCCTCATACCCACTTGGAATCTGTCTTTTGGTACCCACTCTAAGCTTAAGACTATTAAAAGCCAACCATCCTACTCACTACGTAATCAGAGGCCACCAAAGTGAGCCACAGACAACTCATGAAAGTTTTAAGAACCAGTTGTCACCTCTCGTTTCTACCCCTTCTACTCACTTTCTCCCCATTCCCTTGTTTATCCCTCCTCTTGGCCTTTCCTCTGGCCCCATGCTTGCATCTAAAATTGGACTAAATTTGGCTTTCATTTCCCACCCCCCCCCCGGGCTCCCAACCCCCCTGGCTTTCATTTTTTAATCCACTATACTTTTTTTTCTTTTTTTGAGCTCAGCTTTTTATTGAACGTGTTACTAAAGAGGTTTAGTCAAAAAGACCAAAGCCCATGTCATCAGACTCTTCAGATTCTTCGTTCTTTGCTTCCACTTTCTTCTCCTCAGCTGGGGCAGCAGTGGGGGAGGGGGCGGGACCTCCTGCCGGTGTAGCCCCAGCTGCTGGGGCAGGTCCACCAGTCCCCACATTGCAGATGAGGCTCCCGATGTTGACACTGGCCAAAGCCTTTGCAAACAAGCCTGGCCAGAAAGGTTTAACATTTACATTGGCTGCTTTAATGAGAGCATTGATCTTATCCTCCGTGACCGTCACCTCATCGTCATGCAGGATGAGGGCCAAGTAGATACAGGCGAGCTCCTAGACGGAGGCCATGGTGTGGGCGAGCGCTAGGCAGCGGCTGCCGGGCGCAGTGCTAGTCACTGGATGAAGTGAGGGACTCACCCCAACGTGGCCTTAGCTTCCTCGGAAGGACAGAACACCTTAGCTGCAGCTGAGGAAAAGCTAATCCACTATACTTTTAAAGGAAAAGAATTGTCTGACTTTCCCACTCCAAGCTCAGATTGGGCCTCCCAGATACTTTGGCTAGTTTTATGGAGCTAGTTCAAACCCCCTTGACCCCAATTTCAGCGTCAACTATGTCTGTTCCAACTCCTCAAAAAAAGGTGCCATCGGCCTTCCAGTTTTCCTTTTGTTGTTGTCGGTGTTTAGTTTTTTAAGCTAGTGTTTGTTGAGTTCTTGCTTTGTACCAAGCACTGTGCTAAGCACTTGCTCTGTTTTGTCTCACTTGATTCGCCCCTAAACCCTGTGGGGTAAGTATTAGCATTATCTCTATTGTACAGACAAACGAATTGAGCCCCAGCAAGATTCACTCACTTGCATAGGTTTGCACAGCTATGAGCAGACAGATAGGACCCAAGCCCATGTCTGGCTGACACCAAATTTCTCTCTTCTAGGGCTTCACAAAACAAGCCTAAATCTTCCTTCATATGTCAGCCTTTTAAATATTAGCCAACAGTTCTTACATTTGCCTGAGCGTCCTTTAGTTTCAACAACCACAGGTCCAGCCGCACGCTTCATGTGCTATGATTTTACCTTCATCTCCTCATCATCCTTCTCTCTCCTCAGTGTGTCCAGCGTTCATCTGCTTTTGGAGTTTGGTGTAGACCTGCATTCACTGCTCCAGGTGTGGCCTGATTAACGTAACGTGTACAGCTGGCCTGTCCCCTCCGTCATCCTTTATGGTCTGTTTCTGGTGATTAAATCATACATTCTTTCAGCAGCCTCTAAGGCCCTAATCAGCAGAATGAATGAGTCCAGAGACAAATTGCTTCTGAGGGTGTCGACTGTTAGCTCTGGAAATGGATAGAGTGAATGAAAGTAGAGGAGAAACAAAGCCTGGTGAGGAAGACTGTTAGGAGGCTGAACTCTTGTGATGGGAGTTGAGGGTCATTGACCGCAGATGCATCGGTTCACATGTAACGTATTACCCCACATCCGGACACCAATGGTCAGCTCTTACCTGAAAATTCCCTGGTGGGAAGGCCACCTTGAGGCTATCTGATGTACTTCGGGTTCTGCTCAGCAGTTAGTGTTTTCGGTGCTGGGCCTCCTTGGTCCTTGTGATCCTGTGACATAATGGAATCAAATTAAAGGCCCATTTGCCAGCTTTATTGCCGATTATTTATACTCTGGTTCCAAAGTGCTTCTTTATTGAGTGCTTAAACCGCCATTGTTGGATAGAGCTCGCCATAAATGCCTTCACGTGCACGGCACATTACGTCCCATAGCCTCAGCAAAAAAAGGGAAAAGATTATTCTCAATTATTTCATATAGTCTATTTTATTGTTTTATTGTAATAAACCGCCATACCTTACACCACTTTAAAATCAATAGTTTGCATGAAACGTAATGAAACATGGCCATTAATCTTGTTGAGCATTTCTGCTATTACTTTCTGGTAGTGAATCCGCAATATAGAAAAGGTAATAATTATTCACCTCCAATCAATAGGAACATTTTCAAATGCTCCTGTGTGTCCCACTGCTATTGCATCGATGGGACTTGATGACAATGGGGGTGTAGATTTAAAGACCCCTGGTTGGCCTGAAGTTCTTCATGCCCTCCCTGCACCTGCTAGCACATTCCCTGACTCTCAGAGCATCCTTTTTAATTCCTTGAGACAATATGACAGAATGATTAAAAACCTGGACTTTGGAGTCAGGCAGCCTAAGCTTAATTCCCAGTTCCAGCACTCACCGGTACCATTTGAACAACTTTCGGCATGTTATTTAGCCACTCACTGCCTCAGTGTCCCCATCTATGAAAAGGGAATGCGAATGTCTACCTTGCAGGTTTGTTGTAAATATTACATGCAAACTTACAGGACATGCTTATCACAGTGTCTGAATTGTGGTACGTGCACTAGAAATGATAACTGCCATTATTATGCCATGCACACTTGGCGTTGAGAATGGCCTGGTAGAGAGCTGTTGTTTCCGAAGAGCTAGTAGCAAAGGCAGGTGAAATGGTGGGTGCTGTTTCTATCCTTTTGTTCGTTCCTTTCCAGCTGGCATAAGAAGATCCAGCTGTGCTTTTTGGTGGTACCCAGCATCTGGACTTGAAACCCTGACAGGAGAAATTGAGCCATCAATTTGGCTGTGATGCAAGAGGCCTTTTAACTCCCAACCCTTTGCTCTGCAGCAAAGTCTCTGTGGAGACAGCACTGGACTGAATACATGGTTTTGTTAGTAAATACCCTTTGATCAACACTCAAGTCAAATATAATGAGTGGAGATGGTGAATTCTTAAGCTGTAATTGATGGCATGGCTTTTCCTATCCTGTTTAATTCAGCAACTGTTTATTGAACAGGTAGCATGTACCAGGAGAAAGCCTAGGTGTTAAAGAGTAAAGAGATTCAAAGATTAATAAAGCAT
Source organism: Delphinapterus leucas (assembly GCF_059928025.1). Classification (NCBI taxonomy): domain Eukaryota; kingdom Metazoa; phylum Chordata; class Mammalia; order Artiodactyla; family Monodontidae; genus Delphinapterus; species Delphinapterus leucas. The sequence goes on along the minus strand of NC_143134.1, from coordinate 108,402,653 downwards.
AATATTTGCTGTATAAATATCTTCAAGTCTAGGCAAAGACACACATGTCACCTAAATAACTTGAGTCCAAAGTACAGAAAGAAAGATTGATTCTACTGAGCAGGGAAAAGTTATTTCAGCTAAAGCACAAGTGAGTAGACCCTCATCAGGAAAACAGAGGAGAAAGAATATTCCAGAGAGAGAGAGAGAACAACAGAGGCAAATGTCAAAGGGGGACAAATGCACATCTCAATGTTGCTTTGTTAGAATAAAATCCTTCTAAATTCCCTGCTGCCTAAAATGCATCTCATGGCTCCATAGTTTCTCAGCCTTAGTCCGCTCATAGTCCACTATGTTATCCTACCTAACCTAGCTTCCTAACAAACACTACACCAAGGCCGTTTGTACATTTTGAACAACATGTCCTCTGTTTCATGCCTCTCTAAGCTTGCATTTTCTGTCTCTCGGACTCAGAATTAATTTATCTGCCTGAAAAACTATTCTCCTGGAGGACTCAAGCTCAAATATCACCACCTCTGTGCAGCCTTCCCTGATGCTCTCAGATAATATCACAGTATGTCACAACTCTTTGTCTGCATGTCTGTTGTCATGTTCCTTGAATGAATGAATGCACAAATGAATGGATGGATGGATGAATGGAATCATGTATAATGTATTCAGAAAATGGCAAGTCTGCAGGGATTGGGACCTAGCCCATTTGGGTACATAGTGAGCTGGGCTTATAGGACAGGCTAAGTAAGGAATTTCAAATTTATTTTATATAAGATTATGTGAATGACCAGAATCATCTCCTAAGAAGATTAACCTAACAGCAGCCTGTAGACAATTTTGGCAAGGGAGAAACTAGAGGCAGACATACAACTTAGATGATGAGATACTAAAATACAATAGTTACAGCAGAAATGAAGAAAAGAAGAAGGTGGAGGATATGCTAGAGAAAGAACACAGAAGTTGGCCATGGATTGATTAGAAAAGGGAAGAAGAGTAAAGAGGCAGAGATGAACCTCATATTGCCCCTGTTATCACTGCAAACATTGTTGGGAAAAGATGTTCCTATACCATTCTCCTCCTTACCCCACCTTGCTTTAAGAAAAGTTACTAATCTGTTTAGGTCAGATTCCAGGACAGAGGTAGGAGAATGTACCCCAAGGTAGGGTCACTGAATTATGAACAAAATTGTCATGCTATCTTCTAGTCTCTCCTTTCATTGCAGCCAGATCAATAAGTTAGCTCATCAAGCTTGCAACTTCCCCCTGTCTTTCCTGTCAAGAACGCTAGGACCTTGGTACGCAAAGCATGGTCCATGAGCCAGCAGCAGCAACAGCAGCAGAGAGCTTGGAGAAATACAGATTCTTGGGTCCCACTCCAGAGCTACTAAGTCAGAGTCTGCATTTTAACAAGATCTCAGGTAGTCGGTATGCACATGAAAGTTTGAGAAGTACTCCTCCAGGAAATTATCACTTCAGTGTCAGACAACTAGCTTAGAAGGTATGACTCTCAACCTGAGCTGCATGTTAGAATCATATGGAGGATTTTATTTTTTTATACAGCAGGTTTTTATTAACCATCAATTTTATACACATCAGTGTATACATGTCAATCCCAATCGCCCAATTCATCACACCACCACCCCCACACCCCCGCCACTGTCCCCCCTTTGTGTCCATACCTTTGTTCTCTACATCTGTGTCTCAACTTCTCCCCTGCAAACAGGTTCATCTGTACCATTTTTCTAGGTTCCACATATATCCGTTAATATATGATATATGTTTTTCTCTTTCTGGCTTACTTCACTCTGTATGACAGTCTCTAGATCCATCCGGGTTTCAACAAATGACCCAACTTCATTCCTTTTTATGGCTGAGTAATATTCCATTGTATATACGTACCACATCTTTATCCATTCGTCTGTCGATGGGCATTTAGGTTGCTTCCATCACCTGGCTATTGTAAATAGTGCCGCAGTGAGCATTGGGGTGCATGTGTCTTTTAGAATTTTGGTTTCCTCTGGGTGTATGCCCAGTAGTGGGATTGCTGGGTCATATGGTAGTTCTATTTTTAGTTTTCTAAGGAACCTCCATACTGTTCTCCATAGTGGCCGTATCAATTTACATTCCCACCAACAGTGCAAGAGGGTTCCCTTTTCTCCACACCCTCTCCAGCATTTGTTGTTTGTAGATTTTCTGATGATGCCCATTCTATCCAGTGTGAGGTGATACATCATTGTAGTTTTGATTTGCATTTCTCTAACAATTAGTGATGTTGAGCAGCTTTTTTATGTGCTTCTTGGCCATCTGTATGTCTTCTTTGGAGAAATGTCTATTTAGGTCTTCTGTCCATTTTTTGATTGGGTTGTTTGGTTTTTTTAATATTGAGCTACATGGTCTCTTTATGTATTTTGGAGATTAATCCTTTGTCCATTGATTCTTTTGCAAATATTTTCTCCCTTTCTGAGAGTTGTCTTTTCTTCTTGTTTGTAGTTTCCTTTTCTTTGCAAAAGCTTTTAAGTTTCATTCGGTCCCATTTGTTTATTTTTGTTTTCAGTTCCATTACTCTAGGAGATGGATCAAAAAAGATCTTGCTGTGACTTATGTCAAAGAGTGTTCTTCCTATGTTTTCCTCTAAGAGTTTTATAGTGTCCGGTCTTACACTTAGGTCTCTAATCCATTTTGAGTTGATTTTTGTGTATGGTATTATGGACTGTTCTAATTTTGTTCTTTTACATGTAGCTGTCCAGTTTTCCCAGCACCACTTATGGAAGAGACTGTCTTTTCTCCATTGTATATCCTTGCCTCCTTTGTCATAGATTAGTTGACCATAGGTGCGTGGGTTTATCTCTGAGCTTTCTATCTTGTTCCATTGATCTATGTTTCTGGTTTTTTGCCAGTACCATATTGTCTTGATTACTGTAGCTTTGTAGTATAGTCTGAAGTCAGGGAGTCTGATTCCTCCAGCTCCGTTTCCTTCCCTCAAGACTGCTTTGGCTATACAGGGTCTTTTGTGTCTCCATACACATTTTAAGATTTTTTTGTTCTAGTTCTGTAAAAAATGCCATTGGTAATTTGACAGGGATTGCATTGAATCTGTAGATTGCTTTGGGTAGTATACTCATTTTCACAATATTGATTCTTCCAGTCCAAGTACATGGTATATCTCTCCATCTGTTTGGGTCATCTTTAATTTCTTTCATCAGTGTCTTATAGTTTTCTGCATACAGGTCTTTTGTCTCCCTAGGTAGGTTTATTCCTAGGTACTTTATTCTTTTTGTTGCAGTTGTAACTGGGAGTGTTTCCTTAATTTCTCTTTCAGATTTTTCATCATTAGTATATAGGAATGCAAGAGATTTCTGTGCATTAATTTTGTATCCTGCAACTTTACCAGATTCATTGATGAGCTCTAGTAGTTTTCCGGTGGCATCTTTAAGATTCTCTATGTATAGTACCATTTCATCTGAAAACAGTGACAGTTTTACTTCTTCTTTTCCAGTTTGTATTCCTTTTATTTCTTTTTCTTCTCTGATTGCCGTGGCTAGGACTTCCAAAACTATGTTGAATAATAGTGGTGAGAGTGGACATCCTTGTCTTGTTCCTGATCTTAGAGGAAATGCTTTCAGTTTTCCACCATTGAGAGTGATATTTGCTGTGGGATTGTCGTATATGGCCTTTATTATGATGAGGTAGGTTCCCTCTATGCCCACTAGCTGGAGAGTTTTTATCATAAATGGGTGTTGAATTTTGTCAAAACCTTTTTCTGCATTTATTGAGATGATCATATGGTTTTTATTCTTCAATTTCTTAATATGGTGTTTCACATTGATTGATTTGCATATATTGAAGAATCCTTGCACCCCTGGGATAAATCCCACTTGATCATGTTGTATGGCCCTTTTATTGTGTTGTTGGATTCTGTTTGCTAGTATTTTGTTGAGGATTTTTGCATCTATATTCATGAGTGATAGTGGTCTGTCATTTTCCTCTTTTGTAGTATCTTTGTCTGGTTTTGGTATCAGGGTGATGGTGGTCTCATAGAATGAGTTTGGGCGTGTTCCTTCCTCTGCAATTTTTTGGAAGAGTTTGAGAAGGATGGATGTTAGCTCTTCTCTAAATATTTGATAGAATTCACCTGTGAAGACATCTGCTCCTGGACTTTTGTTTGTTGGAAGATTTTTTTAAATTTTTTTTTTCTTTATTTTGCGGTACGTGGGCCTCTCACTGTTGCGGCCTCTCCCGTTGCGGAGCACAGGCTCTGGACGCACAGGCTCAGTGGCCATGGCTCACGGACCCAGCCGCTCCGCGGCATGTGGGATCTTCCCAGACTGGGCACGAACCCGTGTCCCCTGCATCGGCAGGCAGACTCTCAACCACTGCGCCACCAGGGAAGCCCATGTTGGAAGATTTTTAATCACAGTTTCTATTTCATTACTTGTGATTGGTCTGTTAATATTTTCTATTTCTTCCTGGTTCAGTCTTGGAAGGTTATACCTTTCTAAGAATTTGTCCATTTCTTCCAGGTTGTCCATTTTATTGACATAGAGTTGCTTCTAGTAGTCTCTTAGGATGCTTTGCATTTCTGCGTTGTCTGTTGTAACTTCTCCTTTTTCATTTCTAATTTTATTGATTTGAGTCCTCTCCCTCTTTTTCTTGATGAGTCTGGCTAATGGTTTTTCAATTTTGTTTACCTTCTCAAAGCACCAGCTCTTAGTTTTATTGATCTTTGCTATTGTTTTCTTTGTTTCTATTTCATTTATTTCTGCTCTGATCTTTACGATTTCTTTGCTTCTGCTAACTTTGGGTTTTGTTTGTTCTTCTTTCTCTAGTTCCTTTAGGTGTAAGGTTAGATTGTTTATTTGAGATTTTTCTTGTTTCTTGAGGTAGGATTGTATAGCTATAAACTTCCCTCTTAGAACTGCTTTTGCTGCATCCCATAGGTTTTGGATCATCGTGTTTTCATTGTCATTTGTCTGTAGGTATTTTTTGATTTCCTGTTCGATTTCTTCAGTGATCTCTTGGTTATTTAGTAACGTATTGTTTAGCCTCCATGTATTTGTGTTTTCTACGTTTTTTTTCCCTGTAATTCATTTCTAATATCATAGCCTTGTGGTCAGAAAAGATGCTTGATATAATTTCAATTTTCTTAAAATTGCTGTGGCTTGATTTGTGACCTAAGATGTGATCTATCCTGGAGAATGTTCCATGCACATTTGAGAAGAAAGTGTAATCTGCTGGTTTTGGATGGAATATCCTATAAATACCAATTAAACCTCTCTGGTCTCTTGTGTCATTTAAAGCTTGTGTTTCCTTATTACTTTTCTGTTTGGATGATCTGTCCATTGGTGTAAGTGAGGTATTAAAGTCCCCCACTATTATTGTGTTACTGTCTATTTCCTCTTTTAGAGCTGTTAGCAGTTGCCTTATGTATGGAGGTGCTCCTATGTTGGGTGCATATATATTTATAATTGTTATATCTTCTTCTTGGATTGATCCCTTGATCATTATGTAGTGTCCTTCCTTGTCTCTTGTAACATCCTTTATTTTAAAGTCTATTTTATGTGATATGAGTATTGCTACTCCAGCTTTCTTTTGATTTCCATTTGCATGGAATATCTTTATCCATCCCCTCACTTTCAGTCTGTATGTGTCCCTAGGTCTGAAGTGGGTCTCTTGTAGACAGCATATATATGGGTCTTGATTTTGTATCCATTCAGCAAGCCTGTGTCTTTTGGTTGGAGCATTTAATGCATTCACGTTTAAGGTAATTATTGATATGTATGTTCCTATGACCATTTTCTTAATTGTTTTGGGTTTGTTTTTGTAGGTCGTTTTCTTCTCTTGTGTTTCCCACTTAGAGAAGTTCCTTTAGCATTTGTGGTAGAGCTGGTTTGATGGTGCTGAATTCTCTTAGCGTTTGTTTGTCTGTAAAGCTTTTGATTTCTCCGTCGAATCTGAATGAGATCCTTGCCGGGTAGAGTGATCTTGGTTGTAGGTTCTTCCCTTTCATCACTTTAAGTATATCGTGCCACTCGCTCTGGCTTGTAGAGTTTCTGCTGAGAAATCAGCTGTTAACCTTATGGGAGTTCCCTTGTATGTTATTTGTCATTTTTCCCTTGCTGCTTTCAATAATTTTTCTTTGTCTTTAATTTTTGCCAGTTTGATTACTATGTGTCTTGGCGTGTTTTCCCTTGGTTTGCCCTGTATGGGACTCTCTGCGCTTCCTGGACTTGGGTGGCTATTTCCTTCTCCATCTTAGGGAAGTTTTCGACTATGATCTCTTCGAATATTTTCTCTGGTCCTTTCTCTCTCTCTTCTCCTTCTGGGACCCCTATAATGCGAATGTTGTTGCTTTTAATGTTGTCCCAGTGGTCTCTTTGGCTGTCTTCATTTCTTTTCATTCTTTTTTCTTTATTCTGTTCCGCAGCAGGGAATTCCACCATTCTGTCTTCCAGGTCACTTATCCGTTCTTCTGCCTCAGTTATTCTGCTATTGATTCCTTTCAGTGTAGTTTTCATTTCAGTTATTGTATTGTTCATCTCTGTTTGTTTTTTCTTTAACTCTTCTAGGTCTTTGTTAAACATTTCTTGCATCTTCTCCATCTTTGCCTCCATTCTTTTCCTGAGGTCCTGGATCATCTTCACTATCATTCTTCTGAATTCTTTTTCTGGAAGGTTGCTTATCTCCACTTCATTTAGTTGTTTTTCTGGGGTTTTGTCTTGTTCCTTCATCTGGTACATAGCCCTCTGACTTTTCATCTTGTCTCTCTTTCTATGAATATGTTTTTTGTTCCACAGGCTGCAGGATTGTAGTTCTTGCTTCTGCTCCATATGGAGGACTTTTAAAAATCCCGATTCTCCAGTCTGCATCTCAGACCAATTAAATTAAAACCTTTGGAAGTAGAACCCAGCCTGCAGTGTTTTAAAAATCTCCCCAGATGATTCCAATATGTGGCCAAGGTTTAAAAGCACTGGACTAAAGTTAAGATTTAGGCTGGACACAACAGGAGAAATCATCTCCTTTCCTCCTTCCCCCTCCCCATTTAGCCCTTGCTTCTAAGCAAAGTGCTCCTGTCGGTTTAGCAAAGAGATCACGTTTGGTTTTCTGGCACAGGCACTGCCAAAATAAGGTGGAAGTTTGATTTCTCAATTTCCTGTCATTGTTTATGTGTTTATTGCCCTTAGAAATTCTTGCAAAGAAAAGAATAGGTGGTGTAAGGCAGTATTCAGGTCTTCTATGTGCCTCATAGGCAAACACCATTTAATAATGCTCCAACACTTAACTGTTATTAAGATGAAGCTGTACCTCCATGCTAGTGAGAATAGCAATGCCACCAACTAAAACAGAGGACACAGAACAGCTTAGATTAAGGAGAAAGCTTTAAATGGAGCATACTTTCTGTCTCCTTTCTTTATGAACACACATCAGATATTCTTCACTACTTATTCCACACAGTAGTTTTCACCCATTGAGCTCAATGGTTTGCATTTCCCACCCTCCTCCTCAATACTGTACATAAAACTGTCTGACCAGAGGTTTGATTTAGTCCATATTTCATACAAGGAACAGTAATGGAAAAAAATCCAGAACATTAATTCTCGGTGATGATATCATCAAGAGAGGGAGGGAAATGTCATTCTACGGTGTTGGTTTTATTGTAATAATACAGGACAAGCATTTATCTGAGTGAGGGGCTACAGCTGCTGGATATAAACCACTGTAATAATGAAGGCCAGATTGAATTATCTTCAGCCATGATTAAAGATCAAAGTTTTGTTTGTTTGTTTGTTTTTAATAAACCCAGTCTTGTTTTTCATTGTCAGAATAAGTTAGTGGGCTAAAAAATAGAGAGATGGAAAACTGAAGGCCTTTTCAACAAAGTGGCCAAGCAGGAAATACAGGAATGGCCAAATGGATTTGTGCGTGGGTAGCGAGGTGGGTTGGTGTATAGATAAAAGAAGACAGAACCTTTTGAAGGACAATAAGGGAATGTGATCTGGTCTCCCTTGCTGCCAGAAATAGTATTTTCAAGAATAATCATAATGATAATGTCAGCTATCACTTTGTGAATATCTACTATATGACAGGTACTGGATTAGATGCTCTAAAACATTTATGTGGCTTATTTGATTATCTGATTTTAATAATAAACTTGTAGGGCAGGTATTATCTCATTTTTAAAAGAAGGGATCTAAGATGTACATATGTTAAGTAATTTGTTTAAGAAATATATGGGGCTAGAATTTATTTCTGTCTTACTCTTAAAACATACAGCTCTTTTCACAGTACATTGTTCCTTCCAATTAATTTAATGATTCTTCATGTGGGAGTGGGAGTGGATGGATACTCTTACACATCGCTTTGTGAATGTGGGACACTCTCTTCAGAAAAAAAAAAAAAATGCATTTCCTCCCATGTACAAAATTTTACGAAATTTCAAGGAGTTTCCTGACCACCCAAATCCATATAGAGTTTCACATTAAGAAGCCTGTCCCCCAAAACTTCAGTAATGAATAGAGGTGAGAGGGAAAGCAGACAAACAAGGAAAAGCAGTAGACAGTTTGTGAGGCATTTTCTGGACTTGCTCTGTTTGGAGCAACTGTATTTCTGGAGTTTGGTTCTCTTAAAATTGTCTTTTAAATTAACATGCAATATACATATATTTGCATAATTGCAAGTTAATTCTTAAAAAAACACTATCACCCCAAACTCTCTGGGAAAAAAAAAACACACCCACCCACTGCCACTTAGACTTCTGTGATGTAACGGTCATTGGCCATTAAAATGCACACCATGCTGTGGCTGTGAAGTGACCTGAGACATACTGGCATCAATACAGGTCATTTCCTGCCCATAGGATCATACTGTCATCCCTCTCTCCACTGTAATGGAGCATGCTTTATTACAGTGGAGTGGTTTTGTTTTTAATGGGTGCTCACTGAAAATAATACCTTTTAAAATGTGCTGGTGTCTAGTGTCCTATACTTCTCTTGACTAATTTGAAATAATGCAGTGTTTCATGTACAGACAATCAGTCTATAATGGCCCTGCCCATCATCAGCACCAGGGCATTAACTTTCTCCGCTTTCACGTGCATCCTTAACGTGCACTCAGTGGTTTGTGACTTTTCTTCACCCATTCTGTTCTGCTCTACCCATTCTATTCAATTCTTTTTTCTTTAAGGATGTCTTTCATTTCTGATACCATCCAGGTTAATTCGACCAATTTATATTGGAGAAAAATTTCACTTGATATGGACCCCGCAACACTTATGAACAGCTGGAGGGAGGGGAGTGTTTTTAGTCACTGTTGGGGATTTAAGCCATGATCAGTATAAACATAGGAAAAAGGAAAGTGTTAGCTTGGGATTTGGGAATTGCACTTTGTACTATTTGGGGATATTTTGATTAGTGACATTTGTCTGACTTTATATTATCAAAAGACATTCATGCATTCAACCGACATGTCAAGTTCCTGGTGTGTGTTTGGTCCTGTGGAGCATGCTTGCATCAGAAGCCTTGGTGTATTCAAGTAAAATTAAGGGGAGCGCTAGATTAGAAGTCAAAGCACCTGAACTCCAAATTCCATCAACAACCACAGAGGAGCAGAAAGGGCCGCCACTTACTAAACATTCACTAGGGATCTGGTAAGTGCTTTATAGAACCTATTTCATTTATTGCCAAAAACATACTCTCTCGTATCTTCCAAGATATTTAATACCTTATTTGTAAGAAAAGGATGGAATTGGCTACATTTGAAAGAAACAAGAAATTAGATCATAATATTTTAGAGCTAGAAAGGCTTTCAGAGATCATTCACCTGCATTTTCTTCTGTGGCCAAAATGGGTAGACTGAGGCCAAGAAGGGAAGTGACTTTCCCAGAGTCAAATACCCAGTCAGCCACAAAACTGGCACTAAAATCCAGGCCTCTTGAGTCTTAATCATGCATTGAATCATTCAATCACAGATGTATTGAGCACTTACTTGGGAGGCATTGAAGATACACATCTATTAGCAATGGGAAAGAAGCACATGGTATTTACATTAGACAGGGGCGACCAGACATTCCATAACTACATAAATAATCACAATTATGGAAAAGTTATACACGGAGAAGTATTGCTCCAAAACTCTCAAGGTATAGGTGGGGAGCAGTGTTCTTTTAACACCACAATGCCTTCAGGTGAACATTTCCCAAATTCTTTTTCACAGTTCATTAGTTGTACATGATAATCTCAATAAAGGGCTCTGTGGTCCAATATGTTTGGAGATGCATGATACCAACCCCCTCTCCAGGAAACTCTTCGTGCATAGGCTCTGAGAAGTCCTTCATATAAAAAATCTGCTCAACCTTTTTCAACACAGATCGTCCCTCTTGAGACATGCGGAATTCCATGTGATGCAGAGAAGTGAAGTGCCTGTCTGCTCTGTCCTAAGGCAGAAAAACCAATGGAAATGTCATAAACACATACAGTTCTAATTGCTAAGCCCTTCACTTTTTAGGGCAATTAGCCATAATACTTCCTTCCTTCATCATCATAAAGCCCCTCCTCTCCAACATCTACAAAAATGCATGTGTGTTTTATTCAAAACTTCTTCCAACTCTTACTCTGCCTTTTGGAAACTGCTGCCAATGTCTCCATCCATTTCATTGCCATTGGGAAGGAGAGATCCAAGATCACGGGTCTTCAGCTGACAAAAGTCATTCAGGTCCTCACAGTAATAGGTCTTATCCTGACATTACTCTGTACCACTATCCTGGAACACAGAATCGTGAAGTCTTTTAAGGGGGAGAACCTTCAAGTTCACTTAGCACAACCGGCCCTGACCACAGTACAGAAAGGTAAACTGAGGCCCCTGATGTTAAATTACCCCTGTGGACCTCTCCCCTCTTTCAGCCCCAACCCCTGGACTGTCTCATGGGAAGTCATCCTTCCAATGTCAGTCAACATATCTTTTTCCCTGAAGTTTGTATTACATGCACCCCTTTTGTGCTCTCACAGTATTCTATACTTTCTTAAATGTAATCTTTAGCCTGTAAGAAAACTGTGTGTTTATGGCTTATGTCCCTCCTAGAAACTCCATGAGAAGAAGGTCCGTTATCTGTCATGTTCTTGTCATTCCCACAGAGCCTAGCACAGCATGTGGCCCTAGATTCATTTGACTCTCAACATTAATAGAGTGAGTTGTAAAATGTCTAAGATCACTTAGTGAAGAATGGCTAAGACAAAAGAATTTTGATTCCATATTCAGTGTTCTTTTCAATAAGCCTTGTTGTCTCCGACTCCTGTGTCCAGATATGAGGAAGGTCTAGGGGCAGAGGTCTGCAGATGAGGTGAGAGGACTTTCATTCTCAAGGAGGTTGATGTTCAATCTCAGCCAGGTTCAATCAAACCCTGCAAAAAACAGAAAGCAGAAACAAACTGGATTGAAAAGGGATCTGAGCCTAGGGCATGTGTCTCATTCTAGCTAATCAGCATGATCCCCACACAATTATTATATGAACATATGACAAAATTCAGGCCAGCAAGAAGGGAGGAGCCGTTTGCAGAGAGTTTCTGGGCAAGGCTGACTGTACTTCTCAGAGAGCATCTCTAGATATGGGTGAGGAGACATATAGCCCCGGACATTCTGATAGTCAGTTTATGGACAAGAAATGGGGTCAGCTTTAGGATGAAGTCAGCATTGCAGAAGGCAAAGCAAATAAACAGGAAGAAAGCAGGGCCTTGATGACACCATAGAGTCAGTGAATCAAACCAAACTGAAATCTACCCTACTTCTGAACTTCTAGCCAATATGATTTTCTGTTCCTCACAAAAAAACATCTTCCCTTTTATATGCCAGTTCTGTTCTATTCCTTGGCTCATGGCTCCCAAAGTAGTTCTATTTATGTTCAGAGACTTTTAAATGCTTGCTCAAGTACTATTTTTTTCAGTTTCTAGCCCTAATCCCAATTTCAGATGTGTCTGAACAAAATGCATCATGGTGGCATGGGCCAATGGCCATTCCATCCATTTTCATCTTTCTGATCCCTTTCTTACCTCCCCAGAGTCTCTCCCTTTGCTTCAGTCAACACTAGATGTTCCTATGAACAGTAATTCATGTAAATAGATGCCCACTTTATTCACTTACTAAAATGTTTCTCTAATAAGTATCTGTCTCCCTGGGTTGAGCCCCCATGGATGTGTGAGACCTCTAAGCTCCAAGAACTTGGCTGGAAAAGAGGCCAAGTGAGGGAAAATAACATTTTTAAAGAGTTCACTTAAGAACATGAACTTTAGTGTTACACAAATCATGATTTTCGTCTTGACCTTGCTACTTAGGTAACCCTGGATAAGTGGCTTCACCTTACGTTTCTCAGTTACCCTGTCTGTAAAATGGGTATTGTGATCTATACTGCAACTTTGTGACTATAAAATGAGCTAATGTAAATTAAGTGATTAGCTGAATTCCAGGCACATTAGAGATATCCAGTGAATGGCAGTTATGATGAGCATCTTTCAAATGGTCCCTGCTCCTGGTATTCAAGTCCTTAGGTAATCCCCTCCCCTGGTAACTTACTTCTCGCAAGTAGGATACAGCAAATATGATAGGATATCGCTTCTATGATTAAGTTATGAAAGGCTGTGACTTGCTGGACTCTCACTACTGCCTTCTCAGCTTGCACACTTTGATGAAGCTGACTGCCGTGGTGTGTTGGAGAAATCCATGTAGCAAGGAGCTGAGGGTGGTCTCAGGCCAACAGCCAGCAAGGAACTGAGACCTTCAACCCAACAGTCTCTGAAGAACCAAATCCTATCAACAACCAACAGGAGATTCTTCCCCCGTCAAGCCTTGAAATGAGACTACAGCCCCAGCCAAGAGCACGATTGTGCCCTGTGTGAGACTGAAGCAGGCACCCATCTGTCCATGTCCTGATTGCTGACCCATAGAAATTGTGAAATAATAAACATGTGTTGCTTTAAGCCACAGAGTTTGGGGATAAGCGGTTATGCAGCATAGATAATACAGTAACTGTCGGGCTATTACCACTGTCACTTCTGCTATTCCTGCTGCTGCTGCTGCTGCAACTGTTAACAGCAGAGAAAAGAGTGAAAACCTAGCCCCAGGACTGCCGGACAGAATTGAAAAGTTAGCCATCCATAATCTCAGTGCTTTTACCAAATCTTCTATTGGTCTTAAACGTATTCAACATTTCAACATTTGCTTTCTACTCCTTAATATATTCATGATTCTTTTTAAAAGTTTAAAAGTACCTACCAGTTAAAGGCATTAATTTCCCCTACCTCCGGTATTCAAATCAGATGGTCATTTTAGGCCCCTAGGTCTTATTCATTTCTAGGCATCCTTCACCCCTCACATGTTACCTGTCATTCACCTCAAGAAGATGCATCTTGGGGATGGTACCAACCTACACTTGAAAACTGGCTTTGGTAGCATCACCAGAGACTGAGCCTATTGCCTTCATCTATAAAATGAGGATAAGTTCCCCCATCCTCAGAGTGTTGTTTTGAGCCTGCAGTGAGAGAATATTTATCAAGTGTCTGAGCAGTAGTATCAAGAAATGTATCTTTCATTTCAAATATCTCTTATGCACGAATCACAGTATCATGGAACATTATAGATCTTGATCTGCTATAGGAAATTACACTGAGAAATAGCAAAACTATACCAAAAGTGAAAAAGGAAAATAAATGGCTTAAATTCACAAGAAACTTTTTTAGCTTATCCTGGCACTTCATTTCTTCAGGATTTTCAGGATTCCACAAACGTATATGTGCATTTTTTTTTCCTCAGGGGGAAATATAGCAGACTCTTTCCTCCTCGGCGGGTCTGGCGTGGCCACACATTGGGATGTTTGAATAAAACCTGCCCATCCTTTGCTGGGATGTCATGGCCTCAGACTGAATGGCAGTAAAGGAAGATGGAGTAGGATATGGGGAACATTGGCCTCAGTAAAGACAACTGGCCAATGAATACGAAGCCCAGGGGCCTCTGGAAACTTAGACCATGGTCTGGCAGGTCTTAGGGTTCCAACTCAGTGGGTAGAATAAATTCGGTTACTTGGGGGTTCCCAAACCCAGGTCAGCCTTCTATGCATGGTGTGACCATGATGGATATTCTTGTTTTCTGGAAAAAAGAGAATGGTGGGAGCTAGGCAGTATTATGTAACATGGTACTTCTCTAATTTTACTACACAGACAAATCACCTGCAGATCTTGTTAAAATGTAGATTCTGGTTTAGTAGGACTGGAGTGGGCCTGAGACACTTGCACTCCTAAACTGCTTCCAGGATTACAGGTGATGCTGAGTCTCTGATCCACAGATGGCATTTTGAGTAGCGAGGATATAGGGGGAAAAGCAAAGGCTTCTGAGTCAAGCAAACAGGAGTCTTGAGATCTAGTTCAGCCAAGTTGGATGACTTCAGGCAAGTTACTTAACTCCTCTGAACCTATTTCCTCACCTGGAAAATGATTTTGTTTATTTCCTAGGGTTGTTGTGAGGATTAAAGGGAAAAATATGCTTGTAAATGCTCAGCAAAGTGTCTTAACATGACAAGTTGCAGGGAGAGGGAAATTTCTACCACATTCCTCATGCTTCCATCTCTGCCAGCCTCTTGCATAGTCAGTCTGATTGGTCATCCCCAGGACATTTAATTAGCAATGTTCAGGGTTCCTTCCTGCTCCCAAGGGGTAAGAAAATCGGGGTACATTTTTGCCTCCTTGGAGAAAACAAGTCTGTGTGTCTGTGTGTCTACCCCATTTCATGTGTGCCTGTAACCAAGTGAGTAACTCCTGCTACAAGTTACTCCTCTGAAGACTCAGCCACCTCAGTTTTTAAAAAGGGGGTTAAACAGACCAGCCTAGGTCCCTTAGCTTCATGCTGCAAGCAGGCTTTTACCAGAGCTCATCACTGGAGATTATTGGGTATTCGTTCAGCTGTTAATCCAGAAGGGCTTCGTCTTCCATATGGATATTTTCCCTTAGGTACGTAGGTAGTCATCTCAGTTCAGAGCCCCCAGGGTGTGTGAGCAGCAGACCAGTCTTTGAGCATTTACTTAATTCCTGATGTAATACATTTCAACTTTTCAAAACCTCACCCTGATCCCTTAATTGTAGCTGCCACCAGTTCATCACCACCACTCTCTTGCTTTCATTATCATCATCGTCGTCATTATCGTCGTCATTGTCATCATCCCCGGCAAGACCCAAACTCATTTTGTTCAATTCTATTTGAAGTGAAATTACTCGAGTGTCTGTGTTGTGCTGTATGGTGGAGTTCTGTCCTCTGCATCTGTGTGTTGGATGGACCAAGTCCATTTGAATGGTCTGTGTGCACTGGACGTACCGGTACTGAAACCGTTCAACTCAGATTGGGACTTGAACCCACGGTCTTTTAATTGAGATCACACACGTGGTCTCAGGACTTAATGAAGCTCAGGTTCTTTTTTTTTATATAAATTTATTTATTTATTTTTGGCTGCGCTGGGTCTTCGTTACTGCGCGTGGGCTTTCTCTAGTTGCGTTGAGCCGGGGCTACTCTTTGTTGCGGTGCATGGGCTTCTCATTGTGGTGGCTTCTCTTTGTCACGGAGAACAGGCTCTAGGCATGCAGGCTTCAGTAGTTGTGGCTCGCAGGCTCTAGAGCACAGGCTCAGTAGTTGTGGCACACGGGCTTAGTTGCTCCACAGCATGTGGGATCTTCCCTGACCAGGGATTGAACCCACGTCCCCTGCATTGGCAGGCAGATTCTTAACCACTGTGCCGCCAGGGAAGTCCCGAAGCTCAGGTTCTTGATGTCTCATTGCAGAAAGAATTCAGTGAGAGACAAAGGGATAGGTAAGAAGTGGATTTATTTAGAGAGAAACACAGTCCACAGACAGAGTGTGGGCCATCTCAGAAGGCAAGAGGCCCCGAAATATGGCTTGGTTAGTTTTTAGGGGATGGGTAATTTCATAGGCTAATGAGTGGGAGGATTATTCCAATTATTTCTGGGAAGGGGTGGGGATTTCCAGGAATTGGGCCAGGCCCACTTTTTGGCCTTTTATGGTTAGCCTCAGAATTGTCATGGTTCTGGTGGCTGCGTTATTTAGATGCTAATGTATTACAATGAGTATATAATGAGGTCTACTAGAAGTTGAATCTTCCGCCATCTTGGACCTAGTTGGTTCTAATCAGTTTTTTTCATGTCCTATGGCTATGTCATTCCTTTAAATGTTGTGCCCTGCCCCCTTCCCTCCTGTTTCAGTACTAGGGAATGGGGATAAAGAGATATCAAGAACTGCTTAACTCAGGGACTGGAGCAATGTTGCATCTCAAATGGAAATTTTCATCAGGGAATCCAGCTTCAGGAAACAATGAGGAAATATGAGGCTGAGGTGCACCTTCATCCTAGTGGCGTCTCCCCTACTTTGGAGCTGGGGTGAGGGAGGGAGGAGGGCGCGAGCCACAGACAGAGGCAGCACCAGAAGATCTGCTCACACTACCAATGGGATTCTTATCTAGTTTGGACATTATCTGAAATTAAAATCATACCTGACATATGAGGCCCTGGAAGAAGTTCATCGTGCTTTCCCCACCTGAGATTATCTCTGTTTAGTTCCTGTGTGATAAGAAGGGCAGACAGAGGATTCTCAATCTCCACCACCACCCCCGACCCCACCCCTTGCTTTTCTTTCTGGCAGGAAAATAGTCTTCCTCTAGGCCATGGCTTTTGGAGAAAATACTTCCGAGGGTGGCTCTCCTAGAAAGGAACTGAAGCACCGGCTTTTGTTTGGAAGAGATCATGTCTGTGTCTGGCCCCAGAGTAGGTGTCCTGCTGTCCTGGTCCCTAAGCCTCACTCAGAGCCAGCATGATGCCTTACTCATGGCGGCTCTATTGGCACTGCGCTAGTTATCTGCACCCCTGTTTACTTGTTCAATCTTGCAAAAGCCTATAAGAGAGACAGAATTACTAAATTACTAGTCTCATTTTACGGTCGAGGATACTGCATCTCAAACGGCATGGGGAGTTTTTAAACACATACAAACTTGGATGCTAACCCATGTCCTTTGATCTGCCCCAGTGCCCTTTTCTCTAGGACCAAATAGTGAATATTTTAGGTTTTGCAGGCCATGAGGCCTCTGTAGCAACTACTCACCTCTGTCTTTACAGCATGAAAACAGCCACAAATAAGGAACAAACAAATGAATACAGCTGTGTTCCAGTAATGTCCTGCTGTGTTTATTTACAAAGCAGGCAGCCAGCCCAAGGGCAACAGTTTTGTCGCCTCTGTTCTAGAATGCTCTCTGGACTCCCACCTCTGATACCTGGTGATAAGCCAGGCAAACAAACAAATAAACATTAGTGGCCTCTGAGTTCCCGTTCTGTCCAAAACATACCTTATGGCCCAGACCTGGTCCCAGGTCCTAAACCACACAGTGTGGCATTTCTTATGTTGGATACAGCCCGCATCAATCATCGATCACTACGCCATACCCTTTCACTGGGGCATGTCCATCACGGTAGAACACAGTCCACATGTTCCTTACTTAGCTTCATGGTATGGTCCATCATTTAATTTTAGGACACTTTCTGTAATATAAATAGAGACTCTGAAGTCCAGTGAGTTAAATAGTGGATCCAATCTTCGAGCGCGGTTTCAGAAAAATACAGACACACTTTTTTCTCCTGGGCAGTTTTCTTATCAACCCTCTGTAAAGGCAAGAGCAAAATATTAAGTCCTGACTCAGGGACAGCATTTCTGCCATGGGCTGAGATAATGTGACTCAGGTATTTCCTTTCCATTGGAGACTGGAGATGAATGGATAGTTAGCATGTCTATTAGACTTTCTCTGTCAAACATCAGATATCGTAAATGAGCCTCTGAGAAGTGCTGTTTCTCATTCGATTCACAATCAAATCCTCCAACAAGGACTTAGAATGCAGGTAATCTCTAATGTGGATTAAAGGAAAGCCCATAGACGATGGCCACTATGTGATACAAAGAGGTAAAGGCACCATCCTTCAAGAACACTTAAGAACTGATGGTTTAGTGCCTTCCCAAAAACAGAGCCAAACTACTTCAGTGCAAGTAAGAGCAGAATATCCCTCCTTCTTGGGATGTCTTGGCTTGGGGTTGGCAGAGACCATCCTCAATAGAAATTAGTGGGTGTTAGACTCAAAAAAGAATGACAATCTAAGAGTTAAATAGGAAGCCCAGTCAAGATGCAGAAGAAGCCTTGGGAAACTGCCTGGAATTAATTTTACTAGTTTTATTATTTACTTTATTTTATTGCTTATGCCCAATTTCAATGGTATGTGCAAAAGTGGGCCTACTCGCCTAAAGGGCCACTAAAGAAAGAAAATGGATTTGTTTGGTTAATGATATAAACATAATTAAGGCTCTTAATGAGTAAAAACCTACTTGTACTCAAGAAATGTTGGTGAAGGTACAGCAACACAGCAGTATGTAAGAGTATCTTCACCAACATTTCTCTGAGAGACAATCCTAAGAATCAGAAATCCAGCCATCTAGTCACTCATTCACAGATTCATGCATGGATGTTTTTATTCATTTATGCATGTGAGGATTCATCTGTTCCTGGATTAATTTGCATAGTAGGCTCCCAAGATATATTTGAATGCATAAGTACATTAATTCATTTATTTATCTGTGTACAACGTCATTTATTCATGCATCCATGCAACTTTGATTCACTCCTTCATTTGTGGGTTCTCAAAAGTATTCATTAATCGGTTCAACAAGTTGCTGTTTAAAACTGACCATACCAAAAAAGCACTGAATTAATCTATGTATGGAATAAAGATGATTCCCTATCTTCATGGAAAGTACACTTAGAGAGGAGGAAGAAACGTGCATATACAATGGCTAAATACTAGATCAATTTAAAAATGTGTTGCAAGTAAAGCATTGTGTAAGTTAAAAGCAGGGAGGATTTACTTCCATCTGGGGCAGAGATATGGTGGGTAGGAAGCATATTATTATTTAGGAGAAGTTAACCTTGAAGCTGAAGCATAACAAGTGGACAGAACTTGGACAGAATCAGTGAGGCCAAGGGAACCATATGAGTGCATGCAGTGAGCTGAGAAAACACAACGGGTCTGGAGAAGAATGTGCTGGGGAGCGAGGGGAGGCTCTGTATGGCTGGAGTCCAGGGACTAGAGAAACACTGGACACTAACAGAGAAAGGCAAGAGAGAGTCAGGTCATCAAGGACCTTAAGCGCCAAGCTAAGGATTGGGGACTTGATCCTGTAGGTGGCAGTGAGCTGCTGAAGGATTTTAGAGAGAAATTATACCATCAGAAATGGGCTTAAGGAGATTTCCTTTGGCTGTCATGCATAGAGAGGTGGGGAAAATAGCTAAGAAGTTATTAAGGAGAAACATATGGAGGACCAGACCTGGAGCTACGAAAGAAGAGAAGATATGTAAGAAAGAGAGAAAGATTTGGAAGATGTTTTGATAGGACTTAGAAAACTGGTTATAGAAAGAAAGAGGGGAAGAATAGGTAGGTGTCTCTGAGGTTTCTAATCAGCGGCGCAGGAGATGGTAATGCCTTCTGGACATGATGAAGGATCAGAGAAAAGGGAGCTGGGATGGGAAGGAAGATGAGGAGATGAAGCTTGGCCTGGGTCTGCTGTGGTTCTCAGGAGGCTGGCAAACGCCCTTGAAAGCAGAGGGCAGTAACTCTGGACTCCACATGAGCCAGCACACCGGAGAGCCCCTTCCTTCTCCCCACCTGCCCCACCAGCCTCAACTCCTCCCACCGCCGACTCTAAGAAGTACAAGCTCCAGGAAGCCATCAAAAAAGGCTACTGGTTACTGGAGGGAGAAACACAGGGCTGGGAGCGGGGAGGGGACAATTACCCACAAAGTGACTTATCAAGCTCACCTATTTCTATTGCATCTTCTCAACCTTGGCCTGAGCTAATGAACCTCAGAGAGCAAAGCTGTCTTTTGTTTGTTTGTCATTTTGAGGTTTTCTGGTTGATTAAGATCTATGCCAGCAGAGGGTATAACATCACCAGCAATTCTTAGTTCGAGGATCACAGGGCATTGTCATCCCCTCCTGACAAAATGCTGAACTTAATACAAAAATGCTGTCCCATCCACTTTAGAAGAGAGAAATTGTTAAAAGGATTTCTTTTCTTTCTCCTTTTTCCATTTGAATTGTTATTTTTTTCCTCCTCTTATCATTTTCTGCTTTGTTTCACACCCCCTGTAAATCAGGTTTCTTTTAAAAGCAAAAATTGAATTCCTAGGTACAGACAAAAACTACAAATGCATCTCACTCTGAGTGAGGCCAAGGGAAGGAAAAAAGAAAAGAAAAGAAACTCTTAGTTAGTGGGTAACACTTTGAGGTTAACTTTTCCTCATCAGACCCTGCTTTTTCTTTTTCCACGCACTGTTCTGTCACCCCCAGCAATGCTAACCCACATCCTTGAAACCCCTAACTCTTGCTGGAGAAAGACTGCAGCCTTCAGAGCTTCAGTCTTACCGGGGAATGTAATTATGTAAACTGGCGTGGATCCAGAATTCAGCTTCCCCATGAAAAGGATTTCTTATGAAAGATTAAGTGGTAACACGTATGTCAACAGCGCTCCCAGCTCTGGAGTAATTCTGAGCAAACAAGAAAATGGCAACAGTTCTTGTTTCCCATCTGGAAACCCTCCCTGGGTCTCTTTCCACCCCAGGTGGCACAGAGCTCTTGATTTTGTTCAGGTGTCTTATCTTGGGAGCCAGGAGACAGGTGAAGGGGACAACGGGTTTATCCACGGTGAGCATTCAGGGAATGGGCGCAGGGAAGCAGCTGGATGTAGGCAGCCCTCTGAGGCTGGCTGTTTTAGGAACGCTGCACAGGCCACCAGGTCGGCTTAGTCTGGGCCTCCGTCCTGTTTCCTGTAGCCCTGTGTCTTGGCTGGCATGGCAATACTGCCCTCTGCTGGAGAAGCACAGTCATCGCGCCCCACCCGGATCCGATGGCCGAGGACAATGGCTGGGAATATGGTGGGGAGAAGAAAGGCTTGACAGCTAATCAACCTCTAGCGTCAGCTCTTATGTGGATAGTATGTCAAGAGTCCCCATCTCTGATGTCAGCCTTGACCCCCGGATGTAGAATTAGACAGAGAGCTCTGCCAAGCCCTTGCTCTGTGACCCTGGGCATCTCACTTTCTGAGATTCAGAGCAAAGGGAAAGTCACCTATATTATGGGGCTATGGTGAATATGAAATGAATAGTATCTCTTCTGCAAGGGCGGCCATACATCCTAGTTTGCCCAGGATGTAATTATTAATAGCACCCTTTTTCATTCTTTTTCATTCATTCATTTGGATAGGCTGACAATGTAGTCAGCCTATCCAAAGCACAGGGCACACTGCCAGGTGTAGTAGCTACTCCAGGAATTCTCTTCTTTATTAGGCTGCTGGTTTTCGACTGTGAATGCTTATGTCCATTTGTAAAGGGACAGGTGGCACGGTTTTCTTTTCCTTTCTTTCTATGGGACAAACTGGACACTAGCTTTCCTGCATTCAACTAAGAAAGCAGTACTGCCATGTTAGGAAAAATCAATGATGGAGCGGGTAGGAGACATAGAAAGACAAACCAGGCCAACGAATTCTGAGAATATTCTAAGAAAGCCCCTTCCACTCTGTCCCTGCCTCTTGAAGGGAGGGACCTTCTTCGCGGGACAGTGGCAAGGCCCAAATGCATCAATCAGTATGAAAATGCAGTGCTAGACAGCATCCTGTTTTCAGTGGCTACCAGCTATCCACAGCTTGAAAAATATCTAAAAGAAAAAGAAATGCAGGGCTTCCTGGTGGCGCAGTGGTTAAGAATCCGCCTGCCAGTGCAGGGGACACGGGTTCGAACTGGTCCGGGAAGATCCCACATGCCGTGGAGCAACTAAGCCCGTGCGCCACAACTACCGAGCCCACGCACCTAGATCCCGTGCTCCACAACAAGAGAAGCCACCGCACTGAGAAGCCTGCGCGCCGCAACGAAGAGTAGCCCCCGCTCGCTGCAACTAGAGAAAGCCCGTGCACAGCAATGAAGACTCAACGCAGCCAAAAATAAATAAATAAAATAAATAAATTTTTTAAAAAAAGAAATGCAAAATTGCAGCATGTGTAGGCCTATAGCTGTCTAATATGCATTTATTTCTTCCAAGCCTGAGAAATGTGGGGAATTATTGAAATGTCTACCGCTGTGATAGCTCAGATCAGCAACAATGGTCAAATTTTGTTGCATCAACATCCCTGATAGGAAGCTGGCACCAATGCCAGGGTAGCAGCTGATCTGCTTGTCTATTTACATAAATTTGCACTGGTGTGATGTTAAAAAATAAATGCTGATATTAAGGGAAGTAGTTTTCCCCCAGACTAAGTCATCTCAACAGCAGAGCAGTGAAGAGCACAGGCTCTGGAATCTAGCTGTTACCTTCAATTTGTGTGACCTTGAATGAGTCATGACCTTGTTCTACTGTGTTTTCTTATCTATAAATGGGAATAATAAGAATACCACCTACTAGAGAGGGTTGGTACAAAGATTGAGTTAATGTATATGAGGGACTTAGAGCGTTGCCTGGCCTATGAAATGCTCAGATATTAGCTACTATTATTATCCCGCAGCCTGTCTTGTCTCCCACCACTAAGCTGTGTAACATGACCTCTGCTTTCTTCCTTCTGTAAATCATAAAAGTTGGAAATCTGGAGCTGGGAGGGATCTCAGAACATCTAATCAGTCACTTTCAAACTTTTATTTTATTCCTTTTAAAATAACCGTGGAACACTTTTTGAAAATGAAAGCTTGTATGGAAACCCAGCAGGGGGGCCATGTAGAATTGTGGTTAAGAAAATGGGCTTTGCCGACAGACAGGTCTGATTTCCAGCCCTGGCAAACTGCCTATTAGCCCTGTGACTCAGGGCAAATGATTTACCTTGGCTTTAAGCCTCCGTTTCATAAAGTATAAAATAGCAATAGTAATTGTAAATATTTCATAAGGTTGTTATGAAGCCTAATGACTTCATACATATTGAGTGTTTAGTGCAATGCCTGGCACATAAGGAACCAATAATTATGTTAACTCTTGAGATTTTAGTATGTGAAATAGATGCAAGCAGAGCCACTCCAGGTGAAGCCAGGCAGAGAACCAGAACCACATGGCGGGCTCCAAGGGAAGCCCTATGACTCTGCAGAACACAATTTAAAAGCTCCTGATTTAAGCCAACATCTGGAAACTAAGTTCCAGAAAGCCCCCAGCCCCTGATCACACCTAACATTAAGCTTCCATCAGTAGATTTTCCCACCCCTAGCCAGGGTTCTAACTCTGCCACTGTCACTTACTGGCTGTATGATTGTCCGTCTTTCCCCTTGGCCGTAAATCCACAGCCCTGAGACAGCCTCCTTGGTTTAAACACTTTTTTCCAGGCCCGATTAAGCTGAGCAAAAGTGTGTGGCATCCCCTGGAATTGGCTTCCAACGAGGTGAAAGTGTCCTGAACTTGCACTTCTAACATCTCCTGCTCCTTCCTGAGCCTTCGACAGCTCACTGCCGGAGGGGGAATGAGTCATTTTGTTAAAAATAAAATAAAATAAAAAAAACACTACCATCTTCCCTCTAATGACTTTGTTCATGATCACTGCAGGCTGGCACCGATATGCATTCCAAGCAGCTAGGCGCAGCCAGTGGGCAGCCCAGGAAGCTGGCCTACCCGAAACCGCAGCTTTGTCATCACTTTGCTGAATCTCAGGGGTCCACCTTGGCTGGCTTGTGGGTAGTGTGGGACCGTGAATGACATTAGCGTGGGATGGGAGGGATGGCCAGGTTCCAGAAGAGAAGGGCAGTGCTGGACTCAGGAGCCATCTAGTTAGGGGACAAGCGGTAAACTTCACAGCCCACAGAGAGCTGGTCCAGTCTCTTCATTTGCTGAGACCTAGGAATGGAGAGTAATAAGACGACTTAGCTGAGAGTGGAAAAGTAAGACAAGTACTCAGGGCTTCTGTCTATAATAATTATAAACTGCTGCTACTAGTGCCCTTACTTCTGCCTGCTGTTTCCAGCGCTAGGCTAAATACTTTTTATCAATTGCCTCATTCAGTCCTCAATCCCGTGAGGGAGGTACTATCATTATTCTCATTATATAGATGAGAAAACTGAAGGTTTGAGAGGTTAAGTTCCTTGCCCGTGCTGCACCAGCTAGTACATGATGAAGAAGTGTATGAAGTAAGTTAATTTTTCAGAGCTTGGATTCCCAAGCACTGAATCATCAGAGTGTGGGTAGTGGGAAGCGTGTTCCTTTGCCTGTGTGTGTGTGTGTGTGTGTGTGTGTGTGTGTGTGCGTTGAAAGAGCAGGGACCGTGTTTTGTTCATTGTTGAATCCTCAGTGTTCATCACAGTGCCTGAACAAGAACAGGCACCCTGTAAATATGTTGAGTTCATACGTGAAGAGCATGATTATTTGTTCCTTTGGAGCCTGGGTTTTTTCCCCCCCTCTAATTGAGGATGTTAGTGACTGCTGTACAAACTTTGGTCAGAAGAACTTCCTCTGGCCATTTTGGGTATCATCTCTCTTCTCTCCCCATCAGACATCTGACTTATGCTCAGGCTTGTGAGAGGCAATGCATGTTAGGGCTGAACTGGAAGTTAATGAAGCCATGACAATAGTCTTGGTTCCACTGTGTGACTTTGGAGAAGTCACTCATCTTCTCTGAATCTCGATTCACTCAGCTGGAAGGAAACCAGATGGTTTCCAAGGACCTCATGCAACAAGAGCCTCATCTAGTCAGGGTGTAGAGTGAGGTTTCTCAACTCAGCATGACGGACATTCTGAGCTGGATCATTCTCTGTCGTGGGGACCTGTCCTGTGCATTTCAAGAAGCTTAGCAACATCCTTGGCCTCTACCCATCAGATGCCAGTAGCTCTTCCCCAGCCGGACATTGCTAAGTGTCTCCCGGGGTGAGAAGAAGCAAAACCCCTGGTATGAAGTAACTCAGGCTCTGCCCTGGCTTTGACATCACCTATCTCAATGTCCTTCGGGGAGTCCCTTGTCCTCTCTGGGCCTGACCCCTCACCTACAAAAGGAGAGTATTGTCCTATTTCTCCAGATGATGGAGCCATGAATGTGCTCCAGCTGTGATCCCCTCCTACCTGCACTGTGGGTGGAGGTAACAATCAGCTGAGAGAATTTGGTACTAAGTGCTTTGATGCAGGCATGCGACTACCAGAATCCATTGCGTAGAGAGAGAATTATGTTGGCTGGGTTTATCAAACCTCACAATCGTGTTTGCAACACAAGGAAAATCATGTCAACCCCATTTCAAACCTTCCACCAGCCTCTGATGCCCACACTCCAAGATCCTATCATATTCCGGTTTTTCATGATCTGACTCCTAACTCCCCATTTCTTCCCCTACTCTCGTGCCATCTTTTTACTTTGAAAAGCTGCTACCTCTGACAGGAATACCCTTCTCTCTATCGTGCATGATAAACTTCAGATTCATCAATCCAAATCTGACCTGAGATATCACCTCCTCCAGGAAGTCTTCCCAAAACCCCTGTGTATATATTTAACCTCTAGGCCTTTCTCATATGACGTGGTGGCTGCCACACATGAGACTCAGATGTGCAGCATCACTTCTGTAAGCTTCAGTGTTTTCACCTGTATAATTGGTTCTGTTTCTCTGAAGAACACTGACTGATGTAAGATATTCATCATCACTACTGTTCACACACCATTTGGTCAAACACGTGCCAGAAGCTGTGCTGGGCTCCAGGTTTATAAGAACCAGGCACCACTTCTCAGTGCGAATCAGAGGGCTTGGTTATGCCTCTTTCTGCTCTGTGATCACAAGCTTCTCTTAGGATGTGAGTATATTATGCCACCTGCCTCTGAGGGATCTGCTGTGTTTCTCCAGTGAGATAAGAGGTGTAGGAGCCCTTTTTAATGTCAGAGGTCACCCCACCCTTGTTAGGGGTTATTGTTTTGGAATCAGGGAGAATTCAACAGTTCTGCAGATGCTAAGCATTCCAGAAGCAGGATTTTGTCTTTGTCCCCTGCTGTGTGCCCCGTGTCCCAAGCCAGCCTTGCTGAATAAATAAATGAAAGGCCTTACTCTTCTGGCCTCTGGCTCAGAAAGCCAGGATAACTTTTATCCATGGACATAGTGAATACATAGATAAACATCCCGTCATACAAGGAAATCCAAACCTATCCAAACGTGGAGAATGATTTTCTATGAAATCTTCTGGAGCAGTCGTTTTCAGATTCCCTTTGAGGAACAGGTCACCCTGTCTCTTCTTCTACTCCCTCTTTTTCTAACTTTTCTTGAAAAACCCTAAGCCTGGAGAATACAATTTGAAGAGAGTTGGCCATAAATATTTTGAGTAAAATTTGGCGTTGGAAGAGCACTGTGCAAGGAGTCTGAAGTTTCAGTTTAACCTTCTTTCTGCCTCTGACTCACTGTACTCAGAGACATCTGACACGTCCCTTCTCTGTGCCTCAGTTTTCCCATCTCTAAAGTGGGCAAGATGGAATATCTTTGAGTGGTCCAATCAGATGTACTAATCTATGAACAAAGGAGGCACTCAATCAATCTATTTCTTCCTCCTTTTGCAATATTCCTTTCATATTCATTTTTGTTTCATCTGTTTCTTCTTGAAGAGAGCAAGGGCCCAAGGGGGACCCAGTAGAATGTATCCAGATGATGGAGCTTCAGCTGCAGCACCTGAGCACCTTGATGGGGTTACTGTGGCAACCTGAGCTCTCAAATGGTGAAATTAGGTATCTGCATGACCTGATCAGAAATGACATGGGAGAAAAGAAAAGAGCCATAGTTGTGACAGCAGCTGGGACCCCATGTTTGGCTCCAGCAGGATGGAGGCACAGTTCCGGGGGCCGTGTTCCAGCGGTTAAAAGAAATAGCATCTATTTGCCAACTAATTACAGAATATCATTCACACATTATCCGGCCAGAACCTACTCTCTGGTCCTCACAGGGCCCTGACTGATAACAGTCTGTTTTTTCGTCTTTTCATTACCCCACTAGTATCAGATGAACATCTTATAATTTTCTTGGCGTAAGCTTGGCTATGGTGGGACTTGCTTTCTCATGATGCTCTTGTCTGCTGCAAAAATGTACACATCTCTTTGCCTGATGTTCTGACTCAAATTTTTCAACTTGCTTTTTCTTGCATCCTGCCTGATGTCAGGGAGCTAGAAAAACCTAACTTCAAATCTTGCTTCTGCCATTTCTTCCTGGAGTAATCTTTGAGAACTTCTCTGAGTCTTGGTTTTCATGTCCACTATGCCTTCTCGGTCAAGTTCCCAGGTTTATGAGATTATGAAACTATTCTACACATTTTAAAGTGTGTTACAAAGTGTAAAAATATCACACATATGTTAATGTTTGTGTAGTCTAAATGGCTATTTACATTTACAAACGTTTTCACTTCACTAATTATTTCCCATTTTGGGTGTAAAGGAAGTCTAGTTCTATGAAATGATAATAAATGTGCTCTAGGGGGGAAAAAATTTAAAGCGTTCACAGAATAAATAAAATTGAATTTTAATTATGCACATTTCTTTGTGCAGACCTCCTCAGTGCCTTTATGCTAGAAATGTTATCTGACCCACAGAAGCTTTTGTTTTCCCTCAGGAATCACTTATTACCATATCCCAGAACTAGTTTAGCAGAAAATAAAATTCGGGAATTACTGAACTACACTACCTTCTATTAAGAAAAGCACACTATAACAACTGCTTTAAAACTAGAAAAATTAACTCAGGAAAATCTAAGAGAGTAAGACAGAGAAATTAGGTCACTTCATTTTTTTCTAGGCTCTGTAATTGTTTTTCTTTGTATGTTTCTTTTTCTTCTTCTCTCTCCGTCTCTCTCTCTCTGCACCCTCCTCCCCTGCTTGCCTTCTTTTTAAAATCACTTTGTAACTTGCCATAAATACAAATTTTCATTCCCCTCCCCAGATCTACCAAATCAGAAACTCTTGAGTGGAGCTCAGCAAAAAGTGATTCTTATGGACACTAAAGTTTTCACTTTAAATCACAGATTTAGTTACTTATTAATAGTGCCGTCTTTCAATTCCAGATGTCCCAACTTGGACTATAAATTATGTGATCACCTTAAATATGGCTGTTTTAGTCATCCTGTATTAGCTAAATTTTTTTTTTTTTTTTTTTTGCGGTACGTGGGCCTCTCACTGTTGTGGCCTCTCTCGTTGCGGAGCACAGGCTCCGGACGCGCAGGCTCAGCAGCCATGGCTCGCGGGCCCGGCCACTCCACGGCACGTGGGATCCTCCCAGACCGGGGCACAAACCCGTGTCCCCTGCATTGGCAGGCAGACTCTCAACCACTGCGCCACCAGGGAAGCCCTAAAATATTTTGATAATAATTTCATTCCTTCTGGTAGACAGCAGTTGCACACACACATGTGTGGACACACACACACACACACACACACCTGTACAGTCCAGCCTCCTCCCCTGGATGCACTGGACGAGTAAACATTCCAGCTACTAAAGAATTAATGCCGAGCACAGCAGATCCTTGTTCTGACACCCTGGACCAAGTCCTTTCTGAAGGATCAGTGCCTTACTACGCCAATTAAATGGTAATTGTGTCAAGCACTTAGCACAGTGTACAGGAAGAATCCAACAAACAGCAGCCGTTTATACTTATTTTCTACCTTTTCTGACACCTTCGTCTATGTCAGAAACTCTAGTAGGCTCTGGGCATTAAAAGATGAAGCAGACAGACGTGACCCTCCCCCGACCCCCAGACCTTACGATCTAATTGGAAATACTGACTGCAAACAACTGTGATCCGAGGTGACAAGGGCTGTGGCTGGACAAGCAGGAGTGGTGGCAGCAGAGAGGAGGGGGGTCCATCCACCCAGCCTGGGCAGTGCTGGGCAGGAGCGGGGTAGGGGAAATAGACATCCCCTGGGCAAAGCAGGAGCACGCGGAGAAATCCAGGAGATGAGAAGGAGCATGGCTACTTGTGGGCACTGTACGCAGCTCAGATTGGCTGGACTTCATAGTCACGCTGGGGAGAAAATGGGGAATAATGATAATGATGAGAGACGAGTCTGAAGATGTTGGCAGGGACCTAATCATTATCAAGAGATTTTGGAGCCGTGTTGGAAAGTTTGAAAATTGTTTTGAGGGCAGTGGGGAGCCGTGAATGGTGTTCAGCAGGGGAGTAGCGTGTTTCATATTTTTTGAACCTCACTCTGGATGTTGTGTGGGATACACATGACTGAATGAGAGGTGATGAGAGCTAACTACACCCCATCGTAATTGGTGGTGTCCTGGATGAGGAAAGTGGAGTGGGCATGGAAAGGTGTATCTACAACCACATTTACTGAATTTTGCTTCCGAGTTATGAAATAGAATATTCCTTGTTTTCTCTCATCATACATCATTAAGTTTTGTTTTAGAAAGTAGAATGATAGCAGTATTATGTGTGCGTTTGGATCCCTAAAGGAGCTCTTGTTTTGATTGTTCTTGCTACCCTTATTGTCCAGACCTTAAGCCTCAGTGTAGACCTCTATCTAATGGAACATTTATTAGTCCATCTAAATATCTAATATCTATATATTACTTCTAATAAAATTACTGTGATATTGTGATTTATAAGAAGTATATATTTGGCCATTTGAAATAAGGTCAAATTTGGTCAAATGACCAAATATATGTTTCCCATCTATGTTTTGTCTCAACCCATAGTTCCTGGCTCAGAGCTCCGAAAACCCTTGCAATTTCCTGAGTGATAAATAAGAGCAGTGGGAACATCTTCTGTTATAATAATTTCTCTATAGTCCTGAGTAAAGGCAAAAGGGTTGTCTTGTTATTCAAAACAAGCTCCTTTCCACCAAAACTGGGTTTATATTAATGAAGGTGACTTTTGGAAAGCACCTAAAGATGGGGGCTAGTTGCCAGGGGAACAAACCAGGAATAGAGGGTTGGAACTTTCAGTTTCACCCCTTGATTTCCAGGAAAGGGAGAGAGGCTGGAGGTTGAATCAATCACCAATGACCAATTATCTAATCAGTCATGCCTATTAATGAAGCCTCCATAAAAACCCAAAAGGATGGTGTTTGGAGAGACTCGGGGTTGGTGAATACATGGAGATTTGGAGAGAGTGGAGTGCCTGGAGAGGGCATGGAAGCTCCACACCCTTTCCCCATACCTTGCTCTATGCATCTTTTACATCTGGATGTTCCTGAGTTATATCCTTTTTTTTTTTTTTTTCGGTATGCGGGCCTCTCACTGTTGTGGCTTCTCCCATTGCAGAGCACAGGCTCCGGACGCACAGGCTCAGCAGCCATGGCTCATGGGCCCAGCCGCTCTGCGGCATGTGGGATCTTCCCGGACCGGGACACAAACCCGTGTCCCCTGCATCGGCAGGCGGACTCTCAACCACTGCACCACCAGGGAAGCCCCTGAGTTATATCCTTTTATAATAAGCTGGCAGTCTAGTAAGTAAAATGTTTTTCTGAGTCCTGTGAGCCGATCTAGTGAATTAATCCAACCCAAGTTCGGGGTCACTGGAACATCTGATTTATAGCCAGTCGCTCAAAAGCACAAGTGACAACCTGGACTTGCAATTGGCATCTAAAGTGAAGGGCAGTCTTGTGGAACTGAGCCCTTAACCTGTGGAGTCTGGTGCTATCTCCAGGAAGATGTGCTAGAACAGAGCTGAATCGTAGGACACACGGCTGGTATCCAAGTGTTGCCTGTTGGTGTGGTCAAATCACCTACCCCACCCACAAATACACACACTGGAATTCGGGACCAGAATCTTAGTTATTGTCTTCTCATTTGATCTGCAATGTAGATCTGTGAGTTAGGCCAGGTGAGATTGGAAGTTGAGATCATGAGAGGGTTGGCCACGTTCATACAGATGGCCAGGTGCCTGGTCTTCTGTCTCCAAATCCCATGCTTTTCCACATCATCACTCTGCTTCCCACTCATGTATCAGCGTGTCAGGAGGACTTTGGGAGAGCCAGCATTTGAGAGCTGGAAACTTTTGTGAAGGTTCAAAACCAGTTGCTCTGTTCTGCCCACATGTGTCCTACCTGGGCTCAGGACAAGAGATGACAGAAAGGAAAAGGATGAAGAAGGAAGAGGGAGGGAGAGGGAGAAGGAATGTGTCACCTTCTAATCCTGCAAGAGCAGCAAAGGTGTCACTAGAGGACACTTTCCACCAGACCTATAGCTCCTGAGCAATCTTAGAGCTGCACCAAAATGCCCCAGACTCAGCAACAAATGTTCTTCTGAAGGTAGATCCCGGGCAGAGATAACCACTGGCATATTAGGAAGAGCACTAGGCTGAGCCTCAATTCTGCCACTTACTAGCCAGGCAACCTCCGCCTCTCTGAGCCTCAGTTTCCACATCTGTAAATGAGGACATTAAGGATACCTGTCTCCCAGGGTTATAGTGAGGGTTATTTCTTGTTCATTTTTCTATTGAAGTATAGTAGCTTTACACTATTTTGTTAGTTTCAGATGTATGGAATGTATGGAATATATGTATGTGGTATACAGATATATACCACATCTTCTTTATCCATTCATCTGCCAGTGGACATTTAGGTCCGCTTCCATGTCTTGGCTATTGTGAATAGTCCCGCTATGAACGTTGGGGTGCATGTACCTTTTTGAATTAGAGGTTTCTCTGGGTATGTGCCCAGGAGTGGGATGGCTGGCACATATGGTAGTTCTATTTGTAGTTTTGTAGGGAGCCTCCATGCTGTTTTCTATAGTGGCTGCACCACCCTACATTTCCTATGATGAGGATTGTTGAGAGGATTAAATGTAGTAATGCCTGGCATGCCCTTCCCCCCAGATAGCTGCATAGTTCCCTGACACAGGTCAGGCCTTTACTGAGATGCCTCCTCTCTGAGAGGCCTTTCCTATCCGTCCCATTTAAAATTGCAGCACTTCTCCCTCTTGGTCCTTCCTATCTCTCTTCTGGCTTTACTGTTCCTCACAGAACATATCCATTGTTGGACAGTGGATAGCAATGAGCATACACCTCCATCTAACAAAGTAAATATTCTACTTATTTATTCATTGTGTCTCCACCTTTCACAGGAAAGCAAGGATGTTTTTTCTCTTTTGTTTATCACTTTATCACTAGTTCCTAAAAGGATGCCTAGTGCAAAATCGTCATGCAATAGGAACTAGATGAATGAAGGATGAATGAGTAAACAAATAAGTGAAAATATTTCATTTGTTGGCTTTGCATTTCCAGACCTGTGTTATGCTCTTAGAGTTTCCAGTAAGCCAAATTTGTTTCTTAATACGTAATCCATGAATATGGTCTCACACAAAAGAAGTAATCATTACAAGAAAACAAAATAAAAATACACAAATAGGGGCTTCCCTGGTGGCGCAATGGTTGAGAGTCCGCCTGCCGATGCAGGGGACGTGGGATCGTGTCCTGGTCCGGGAAGATCCCACATGCCACAAAGTGGCTGGGCCCGTGAGCCATGGCCGCTGAGCCTGTGCGTCCAGAGCCTGTGCTCCGCAACGGGAGAGGTCACAGCGGTGAGAGGCCCGTGTACCGCAAAAAAAAAAAAAAAAAATGCCTCTCTAATGGCCCATGGTTTTGCTCTGCAAGCATCTCCCCAGCTCATCACTGTCTCTGCATTTCTTTCTGGGATAAGGTGCAGGGTATCCCCTGTCCCTCATCCCTGAGGTCAGTTCTACTTGTGAGTCGCCACAAGCCTCCTTTGAGTTTCCTACTGTACCACTATTTGATTCCTTGCTCCTTTGCACCAAGAAATGAATCACTTCCCACTAAGTGGGGATCTTAGAAGGTGGGGAGAGGATAAGTTCAAGCATTCTTTAAAATCGACAGATACCCAAGGAAGTCAAGCAGGGGACGCAACTGCTGCTATTTTTGCTAATTTGCTGAATTTTAAAACCAATTGTTCAACTTCTTTAAGTCTCCAGTTTCTCATATATTAAATGACAGTAGCTCCCAGCTTACTACCTCATGTGTCTGAAGTCTAGTATTTTGGGAGAGTCTGCATAATCATAATGAGTTCTAAAAGTCTCTCACACTTACAGAGTGATTTACAGCTCACCAAGCACTTGTTGAAGAGGGATATTTCCTAGACTCATAAAATTTCAGAGGTGACCCTTACAGATGAACATATCCAGTGGTTCCCCAACTCTGCTTACACTCCCTGGCAAGAAGAGCCCAAAGGTATAATGGCAGTCCATGAACTCTTCAATATTTCAAAAATGCTAACGGGAATCATACATTTCCGCAATAAAATCAGACTTTAATTGCTTTTGGTGGAAATTATATCAACTAAAATTGGTACTTATTGGAAAACTAATTATCCCTTAATAAATGTAACTTAATAGACATAACCCTTTGAAACATTGGGGGTCTATGGGGAAAAAAATTATAGAAGGAAAACTTAATCGTGAAATGATAAAGGATTTGGGCCACAGAGATCCCCACATTTCATAGACGAGGAAAGTGGAGCCCAAAGAAGCAAGTTGTGCCCTGAAACTCCCCCTCTTCTTCATCACTCCTGTCTTAGATTATGCCTCGTCTATCCTCTGTTGGAATTATGCACTAGTGTCCTATCTTATCCTAGTCTGTACTGGCTGCTTTCCATCTGCCCCTTGAACTGCAACCAAAGTAACTTTTTAGTATGCATCCCACCTCTCCTTTGATGGGTTCACATTCTCTGAAGTCTCCCCATCATTGTCAGGATAAAGACATACTCTTCTGTTGGCACCCAAGGCTCTTCATGATCTGGCCTCAGCATCCCTTAAGATGCTTCTTGAGCTCCAGCCACACTTAATGGTTTTTGGTCCCTGAATGCACCAGGCCTTCTCACCGTCCCTCTGTGTCTTTGCATAAACTGGTCCCTCTTCAGAATGCCCTTCCTCCACCTGCTTACCTGTCAACTTAATGCATCCTTCAAGTTTCAGCTACATCACACCTCCTCCAGGAAGCCTTCACTCCAGAGTGGACTGAGTGCCTGCTCTGGGCATCTCAGCACCCCATGTGCCCATCCAGCGTACGTTTCTGTTACTGCATTGCAATCTCCTCAGTAGACAGGAAATTGTTAAATGAACATGACTTCCCCAAGATCTCATGGCAGAGTCAAGACGCAAATGCTAGGTCTTCTCCTGGCTCCATGGCTCTGTGTCCTATAGCACGTTGAAGTGCTGTGAAAATCTCAAGGCTTGGCTTTTCCCTCCATGGATCCCACATTTTGAGAAAAAAAGAAAAAAAACTGTCCAACATGAAATTTATTAAGGGATAATTTTAGGACTACCAGCAAGGAAGAAGGCATACCATTATGATAGTCAGATTCTATCCTCCAGACTGGAAACACTAGGAGAGCTTTAAGGGAAAGAGCCCAAAGTGGAAGCACCTTTAGGCAGAGGCACATAGGGCAGCTCTGCCCCAGTTACTGTGCAGGTGCAAACAAGGCCAGAGAGACCCTGTCACTCATATGAGAGAGAACCCAGATAAGGATTCAGGAGGCCTGGTCCCATTATGTCAGGCTCACTCAAAGGGCATTTTCCCCTGGGCTCTCTGCTTTCTGAGACCCGCTAAGTACAATGCCAGGTAGGGAGGCCAGCATCTACTCTCACATGCTTACAGATACGGTGCTGCTACCCACCAAGGCCTTGGCACTTAAAGAACATGGACCCATCTTTAGAACCTCCAAGTCCTGGCCTCCAGCTGCTGCTTTAAGGGACCAAAACCAAACCAAAACAAACAACCATGACAAGTAGGAGGATCCCCCTCAGCTTCTAATCAGGAGCCCCAATGTTTGCAAAAATTAAAGACACTACACTTGATTCACAATATATTCAATCTGCGTTATTAGGACCTATAACAACCCTGGACAATTGACAAGCCAAGGACAGTTGTAATGTTGTCTCTTTTTTAAAATGAGAAATCCAAAGCTATAAGTTGTTTAATGACTTTCCTGAGATCTGATGAATGTATGCAACGTCTCTGTGTACCAACAGGGCCATCAATCTGAAAATGTCAATCCTTACCTCAACCTTGCTGTGCAGTATTACACAAGTTACTTAACCTCTCTGATATTCACTTTCCTCATCTCTAAAAGGGAGACAAAAATATCACTCTCACATGGTTATTGTGAGGTGAAGTGAATTAATGTACTAAGTACGTTAATTCACTTCATCTCACAATACAGTACATGGATCACTGCACTTGATACCTAGAACTTAAGGACCCTGGTCTTCTGACTCCAAATCCCCCCATCCTTTCTTTTTTTTTTTTAAGTTTTATTGGGGTATAGTTGATTTACAATGTTGTATTGGTTTCAGCGGTACAGCAAAGTGAATTAGTTATACAGATATATATGTCCACTCTTTTTTAGATTCTTTTCCCATATAGGTCATTACAGAGTACTGAGTAGAGTTCCCCGTGCTACACAGTAGGTCCTTATTAGTTATCTATTTTATATATAGTAGTGTGTATATGTCTATCCAGATCTCCCAGTTCATCCCTCCCCCGACCCCCACCCTGTCCTTTCTGATTGTTCTGCTTCAGACACTCTCTGAGACTTTGGATAAATTATTTAGTCCTCTGGGTATAATTTTTCCATCTATAAAGGAGGTTCTAGTGACCTTACACAACCTCTCTGAATCTCAGTTCCCTCAACTCTAAATTCGGAGGAATAATTACAGTCTCCTCCTTATAGGGTTATGCTGAGGAGCGAAGTAGAAAATGTTTGGAAAGCACTTAAGACAGTGCCTGGCACATAGCCAACACTAAAAATAAATTAACTATTAACACTGTGATTGTTGCTAATGTTAATATTATTAGTCCCTCCCGTTATAAAATGGGATCTATACCCTCTTACTCAGTCAGGTGATCAAAACTCAGTTCTATCTGGATCACCGGGAGAAAATAAAATTTCTGTATTTTTACTACCAAAGCCCCCCCCACACACACTCACCTTTTTTCTTCTTGCCCCTGACCTTAAAGAATCATAGACTCTCAGGCCTAGAAAAGTTTTCAGAGGTCATCCACTTGACCTGTTCTCCATTTTTTTATTTCTCTCTACAACATCTCCACCAAGTGGCATATACTTAAATACCTCTGGTGATGGGGACCTCACCACCTTATACAGTAGCTCACTCTGAACACAGTTCTGTGTGCTGAGCTCTCTTATGTAAAGCCAAAATGCAAGTCACAGTAGCTTCTTCGTTTTGTCTCACTTTTATCCTTCAGCTCTAGCTGGATTCACAGAAGTGAGTTCACAGAGAATTTGCAGAAGCCAAGCTTCAACAACATTTTTCTCCAGACTGTAACAAACTCGAATTGTATTTGTTGGTCATTTTTTTCCTCCTTCTTTCTGGAAAAAAAAAAAAAAATCTTAAGCACATTTCACCATTGGAAAGATTTTTTTTTTCTTTCCCCCTGTCTGCTGGTTCCCACTGGGATGAAAAGCAATAAAAAGTTAGAAAGAAGTATAGGTTTGCCTTCTGCTTTTGTCACTTAGACAAATAGCACCATAAAAAACGGCGAATGCTATCGGTTAAAGCGAACTCCTTCCTCTCCCTCATACATTTCACCAAGATCTGATGCAAGGGGTTTGGACAGGAAAACCTTTTTCTGAAGATGGATAAGACAGTGAGTTAAAGATTTTGCATTAAAAACAGATTCTGGTTATAATATCTTCCTGACAGTAACATTTTGCTACCCCTGTTTTGTGAGTCCTGTAAATAAATCTCAGGGGGCACATCAGTTGGGCAGGGGATATCTGGGAACCTTGTGAGGTGTCTGCCAATCAGGGCATAATAAAGAGGAACAGTTCCAAGACAGCTCCTGCAGTTTTCAAGGGGTCTTTCTGCGTTCTTTCTCCTTCCCCACCCCCAGCACTGGTGCTCCCTTCTCCTTTTTTTAATGTTCTTTGTATTTCCAATCAGCTCCCTGATCAGGCACCAGCTTTAGGAAGTCGTGTGAATAGACAACATGAGAGGATCTTGTAATATTTCACACTTTCCAATGAAAAATATGCTGGTTGGAAACATTAATATTTAATACCAGATAAAGTGTCTGAAAAGTTGCAGAATTTTCCATTAAGATACGGAGATACTCAGAAAGTATACTCACTTTGTTAGAAAACCTTATCAGGCTGGGGCAGCAGCCGTGGGGCTAAATCTGTTGCCCTCCTGGGGGTTAAATATGAATTGAGACCCACAGTAAACACAAAGCAGAGAAAGTGCTCCTTGATCCAGTGCATGTCTCTGACCAGCACAAGCAAGATTAGGAACTGAAAGGTGGTCATTGGACTTTGAGTCAGGGCCAGAGGGGCAGAGTCTGGATGTCAAAGATTACTTTGAACTTTTCTCCTGTGAGAATGGTAGCCCGATGGACACAATAATAAATCATAAGCTAAAACTTACCTTTGTGTTGCAATATATGTTAAGAAGTGTCTTCTCAGCTATTATCTCATTGGACACTCCATCATGGATGAATGACATGAATCCCCCTTTATGGAGGAGGGTACAGAGGCTCAAAGAGGTAAAGTGATTTGTCCAAAGTCACAGAATAGATGTATGGTTGGGTTTTTAACATAGGTCCTTGTGACTCCAAACCCAGTGTTCTTTGCCCTAAAGCATGTTATCTTCCATCAGGAACAGAGGAGCCGGTCTTTTGTGGGGAAGATGATAGCGATGATGACAAAAGATGATGCTGATAATTAACACATTTTCTTCATGTTTCGAGTCCTACTAAGTGTCAAGCCCTATGTTAGATACTTTCTGTGAAATCTCTCATTTAATCCTTATAACAGACATAAAATGCATTATTACTATTATTATTACTTCATTTTACAGATGATCAAACAGGCTCAGAGAGGCAAAATGACTTGCCCAAGATTATATAAGGGATTATTCAAACCTAGCTCTGGATAGATTTTAAATTCCTGAACTTTTTTTTTTTTTTTTTTTTTTTGCGGTACGCGGGCCTCTCACTGTTGTGGCCTCTCCCATTGCGGAGCACAGGCTCCGGACACGCAGGCTCAGCGGCCATGGCTCACGGACCCAGCCACTCCGCGGCATGTGGGGTCCTCCCGGACCGGGGCACGAACCTGTGTCCCCCTCATCGGCAGGCGGACTCTCAACCACTGCGCCACCAGGGAAGCCCCTGAACTTTTATTTAACAATGGAAAAAGGAAAAAAGGGGGAGGTGAGTAAAGAGGAGGATTTAGGGTTGAGAGATGTGGAGTTCAGAGGCAGTCAGGAAAATTGATTTACATAGATAATCCTCCAGAGCTTCACGTACTTAGGGGTGCTCAGAAGGCAACTGGAAACTAACAGGGGCCTGGAGTTGAGGAAAGACATTGGAGGCAGACCTGCAGAGCCAGTATGTCCTAGGCATGCATTGAGCACCGAGTGCATGCAGTTCCAGTATGTACAAGGACAAGTTGGATGTGGATCCTGAAAAAAACCCTAAACTTTGTAAAGATTTTCGAAGATCATTTCGTAGCCTTGGGGATCAGCAGAGTGCAGGAGGCTAGATTACAATGATGTGGAGCCATAAGGGGAAGTGAAGAAGGGCAGGTACCAGCAAACTATGGAGGAGTTTGTAGTCAAGGAGCACAGTGGCAAAATGGCTTAAAGGATTATCAAAGTCAAGGAACTTTCTCCCCCCTCTTCTTTTAAGATAAGAATTGAACACTTTCATGGGCTACAGAAGGATTCAGTGGAGAGGGAGGGATCAAAGATATAGGAGAGAGAAGAAATAATCAATAGCTCAATTGAAGGCAGTGTTGGAGGATTGCACTTCAGAAAGAAGGGTCACTTTCCCTGCGACTCCAGGCACAATAAAGATTTGCATCCGCGAATGAATCATATCAGATTTCTGGGGTGGGAAAATGTCAGGGTATGAACAAGGCACACGTAGGTTCGAATTCTGATTCTATCACTTTCTAACTCTCTGATCTCGAATAAATCGATTAACCTCTCAGAGCCTCAGTTTCCACATCTGTGAAAAATATGCAAAACAGAGATGTCATCACCCATAACAATGTTATTGGATTGTTCCAAAGCACAGATTCCCAAACTTGCTTGATTCACAGTTTCTTTAGTATCTCAGTAGTTTTTCACAGGGCCCCTAGGCCAAAATAAATACCCAACAGTTCCATGCCTTAAGTGGTTGGGTTCAAACAATTCCAAAAGTATGTATGTCCTATCACTTTATATACATAATTTGAAAGAAAGGTAACACTATCATTTCATTCTTAAATAAACACAGTCACCTAATTACTCATGGAATGTGTGGGACTATGGACACTGTACAATCAGATTGAATACCGACATCCCTCTTTCCTGTTCCACATTGGTGTTTGCAGTTACTTGCCTGGTTTTTTTTTTTTTTTGGGCCATACCATACAGCAGTGAGAGCACAGAGTCCCAACCATTGGACCACCAGGGAGTTCCTCTGCAGTTACTTGCTTTGTTATTAGAGCAACTCACTAAAACCCAGGATCACCTATATATGATGTCATTGAATGGACTGTAGTGTGATCTGATGGTGAGATGGTGAACTCCCTCACCCTGGTAATTCCAGGGTATTCAGCAGATGTTAAATATCACTGAGTTTCTCCCTAAAGTGTTAAATATTGCTTCATTCCCCTTTAAGTTTTCTGTGGCCCCCCTAGGCACCTTGACACAATTTGGGAACCGTTATTCTAAAGATTAAATTAAATAATATATGTATAATATGTATTATATGCAATTTCTTATCAATTACAAATTGGTAAGAAAAGGTGGAACATCCCAGTAGAAAAAGGAAAAGGATATTATGGGCAAATATCAGAAGAGAAAACCCTAATGCTAGTACAAGCCTAAACTTGCATTAGGCTCCCTAGTTGTTAGAGAAATACAAATCAAAACAGCAATGAAATAACATTTTGTCCTAACCAATGCACGAAAATTAAAGATTGATTCCATTTAGTAGCTGGCAAAGGGGTAGGAAAATAAAAACTGTCTCATATTGCCCGTGAGAATATAAATTGCTGTAGCATTTTCAGAAATTAAGCTAGAAGGATCTAATAAAATTTAAAACCTGTCTACCTTTACCACAGCAATCCCACTTGGAGGAATCCAGCATACAGAAATAAAAACACCAGTATACATGGATAGTCAAGGATCTTTATTAGATAAGTGTTTATTATAACATAAAACAGTCTGGAAACAACCTGAATGTCCATCAATAGTAGAATAATTCTTATGCGTCTATCCTCTGGAGAGTTGTTTAGTTATTAAAAGAAAGAGTTTGATCTATGTGTATTGACAGAAAGGAATGTCTGCGATATATTGTTAGTGGAAAAGGCAAATGTGGAGTAAGTAGGCATAGCAGGTTATCGTTTTTTCTGTAAAGAAGTAGAATGAAAAGAAGCCTCTGTTTATACAAGCATATGGGAAAGCCAGGGAGGACAAAAGCTAACACACTTAATTGTCGATACTGAGTACAATGTGTGTCTTGCTGGGGGCGGGGTATAAACATGGAAGGGAAGATTACTGGTTTTGTCTGTGTTCATATCTGAGTAGTTTGGCAGGTATTCATCTATCAACCAGCATAAGTTATACTGCCCTTCATAAGCTGAAGAGAAAACCCAGTGAAACGTCCTCCAAAAAATGCATTTGGTTTACCTAACACTGTGCGTATCACGTGACAGGGATTTTGTGTGCCAGTGTTCTGTCTCTGCTTGTCTTTCTGTATGTCTGCTATTCCACTGCATTTCCCTCTACCTAGCTGCATCTCTCCCGCTCCCTTTTGCTCTCCCTCTCTCTCTTTTCTTCTCTATTCTCTCCCCTTGCTTTTATGCCACATGATGTGGGGACACAGACGAGGAATAAGACAGGGCACCTGCCCTTGAGAAGCTTACAGTCTGTGGGGCTGAAAACCAACACATTTTCAGAGAGGGAGAAAGGAAGTGGAGGAAGATGGCGCCAGATGAACTTAGTTTTGGTGAAGAATGGGTAAGTCCCCCTACTTAGGAAGAGAGGAGGCTGAGGACTTATGGGGAATGAAAGTGGCTCAGGCTGCAAGTACGGAGTCAAGAGGAGATCACTTGAGGGATTATCTTTCAGCCCTTCTCCCTGGGTGGTTTCAAAATTCATCTTTCTGAAGGCAGGAGTCTGGCTCAGGCACCTCAGAAAGGCTCTTCAGTATCTGATTCCTTCATTTTTCAGGTCTGTGTCTAACCGTATGGGCAGATGGACCCCTCCCCTACCTCATGCTAAATCTTTTCTATTTTAGCTGTGCTCAGAGGCTAACTGCCCTTACCCATTCCCTCCACAGCCTGTCTCACCCATAAAGAGAAACGTCAGACTCAAACCAACTGTACCATCCCACAGCCTGACCCTCCTTCCCCCACCTCTCACCCCATACACCATCCTCTGTACCATCCTCTTGTCGGCAGCCAGCAGACCAACGTTCCTGGGCCAGCTCTGCCTCTGTCTCCCTAGACAACGGTCCTTGCAGAGACAGAAGAAGGGTCAGATGTCAGGGCCGCTGGGCTAGGATCCCACAAGCTGTGTCCTAGTTTTCCAGAATAAGCTGTCAGGATTTGCCTCAATGCAGTCGCCTCTTCCCTCTCCCCAAATCCTATTTCTGAGCCTGA
Organism: Delphinapterus leucas; assembly: GCF_059928025.1. NCBI lineage: Eukaryota > Metazoa > Chordata > Mammalia > Artiodactyla > Monodontidae > Delphinapterus > Delphinapterus leucas. Next base: position 108,361,000 of record NC_143134.1, on the reverse strand, counting down.
AGAAATGGCTTTGCCAGCCTCAGGAGAAGCCTCTTGCCCAGGGAAAGCCAGGCTTGAGAAGCTGCCATCAGACCCCATTGTCTGTGTCCTGGGACCACTGCCAAGGCTCGGGCATCTTGGCTGGGGTGGTGGAAGGGCCCTGTTCTGATCCCATCTGTTCAGAGTGAGGGAAAGAAGCCAGGTTCCCTCCCCTTTATCTCTCCCCCCAACCCCCAAGCTTTATGGATGAGTGGCTTTTCAGAGATGAAAAACCAGAGCCCTGTCAAACAAGTCTTCTTGCTTGACAAAGATAGAATCTAAATATAGAAAGGTACAGCTAAGCTCTGCAGCCGAGCGAGCAACCCCATCTGGCACACAGCTTCAGGGTGCTTCCTCCCCTACCATGGCACCTAGCCCAGTGCCCAGGACACAGTAGAGGGTCATCAAATGTTTTGTTGAACTGACCTCCTGAATCTTGCTGAACACCCCTCTGCTACCAGCGAAGAGATGCTGTACAAACATCCCCACGACACCCACTGAAGCTGCCCTGGACCCCTCACTTCCCACCCGCACATAGCCCTGGCCCCTCTCCTATTGAGAACATCCTTACAAAAATGCCACTGCCTTGAAAGAAATCTCCCTGAGATGGGGGTAGGGGGCTAATGCATATATTTTTCTTTTCCATGTTATCAGGCACTGTATATCCACTACCTTATTTAATCCTCACAATATCAAGGATATAATTACTCCCATTTTATAGATATGAACATTGAGGCTAAGAGGTTAACTGACACATCCAAAGCCTTGCTGTTGGAAAACTCAGGCCCGTTTCCCCTGCTCCAGAGAACACCATGGAATGGTGAAGGGGGTATTCATGCTGCTAGACCCCATTGACGGCCATGGTTTCCCCTGGATAATTCTCCTTAGGACCTCTAGAACCTTTCTTTGGTTTAACTAAAAATGATACAATCATAATTCGTGGAGCCAAAAAGTATTCCAGGAGAGCATGGAGCCCAGGCTCCTGTTTTCAAGAAGATAATATGGCATTCAGACGGTGTGTTTGTTTCCTAGGGCTGCCGTGACAAATCACTACACACTTGGTAGCTAATACAACAGAAATTTATTCTCTCACAGGCCTGAGATCAAGTTGCTGGCAAGGCCATGCTCCCTCCAAGGCTCTGGGGAAGAATCCTTCCTTGCCTCTTCCTAGCTTCTGGTGGTTACCAGCAATCCTTGGCATCCCTTGGCTTGTAGGTACATTGCTCCAATTTCTGCCCATCTTCACACAGTTGCCTTCCCTCTGTGTGTGTCTATGTCTTTCTGTCTGACTCTTCTCATCTTTCTCTTATATATAAAGACACCAGTCACTGGATTTAGGGTTTACCCTAGTCCAGTATGGCCTCATTTTAACTGGATTATATCTGCAAAGACCCTACTTTCAAATGAGATCACATTCTGAGATTGCATGGACATGAACTTTGGCGGAGCACTGTTCAGCCCAGCACAGTTGGTACAGCATGGTGCCAGGAGGATGGACTCAGGAGTCAGGCTGCCTGGGACTTTAATCCTGCCACTTGCTCACTCTGTGACCTAGAGAAACTCAACCTCTCTGAATCTCAGGCTCCTCGTATGTAAAATAAGGATACTAGGCTGGTTGGGAGAAGCCACTAAGATAATCCATGCACAGAGCTTAGCCCAATGCCTGGCACAAAGTAAGTGTTCAAACATTAGCTCAGCCCCCTATATTCTTGGTAGTTAGGGGCACACACTTTGGAGTCAGGCTACTGGGGTGAAATACTGGATCTATCCATTTTGGGAAGATGGACACGTTACTTAAACTCTCTGAGCCTTAATTTCCTCATGTAGAACAGAGATAATAGTTGTATCTGCCTCATGGTTTACAGTAAGCAGCACATGAAGTAATTCACATAAGGTATTTAAGAATATCTTGCATGTATGATATCATTTATATGTAGAATCTAAAAAAATAATACAAATGAATATACATGCAAAACAGAAACAGGTTTAAATATAGAAAACAAACAAGTGATCACAAAAGGTAAGAGGCAAATTAGGGGTATTGGGATTAAGAGATACAAACTATTATGTATAAAATAGATAAGCAACAAGGATACATTGTATATAGCACAGGGAATTATAGCCATTATCTTGTAATAACATTTAATGGAGTATAAGCTGTAAAAATACTGAATTACTATGCTGTACACCTGAAACTAACATAATATTGTAAATCAACTATACTTCAAGAATAAAATAAAATAAAAATTAAAATTTATTAAAAAAGAATATCTTGCTTATAGAAGGTTCCCAATAAATGGTGGCTATTATGGTATTGATGTTCCCAATTCAAATCCATATGATATTATATAATCCTATAACACCATAGGAACAGGCTCAGCAGAGGGGTCCTGGGTTTCTGGCAGAGAAGGACCAGAGTTTTGTGGGCATCAGCGAAATGTGCTTTTCCCCAGAAGGGAGGGACCTACAGGTCTGATGTATTGAGACCAGGCGTCTCTGTCCTGGGCAGTGGTCCAAGGGGCTGAGCCCGTCTCCTCCTCTCCTTTGCGGTTGGCTCACTCAGTGTATACCCAAGGGATCTAGGGACATGCTCTAGCTCCAGGGCTGGGCACTTCCCCACACAGACTCCCATCAGTCTCCAGCTGCCAGATGAAGGTGACTTAGGAGATCTGGGGTGGAGAATGGCTGGGGAGCCGGGGGCAGAGAAGCAGCATGAAGCTCATTAGTAGCTGACTACTCTGGTGGAACAGACCTCTCCCGGGGGCCATAACTCTGTCCCTGGAAGAAAGAATGATGATTGGGAGGTGGCTGACACTCGTGCAGCCCACATATGGGGCTAGGCAGTAGGAGCAAAGCTGAGTCCCTGCCTTCTCTAAATCCCCAGCATATCCGTGGAGAAAGAAGAGCTGCAGCATGAAAAAGGGTGGGGAGAGAGTATGATTTGAAAGGAAGCTGAAAAGCATACTACAGAGCTTCCATTAAGTAGGCAGCAATCCTGACAAGGCGTCTGGACTTCCGCCATCAAGGAAGTATTCTGGAGCCAGGCTCCCTTGGATTTTATTGGGTCCCCAGACTTCTGGGTGATCTTAGATAACTCAGTCTCTCTGAGCCTTAGGTTCCACATTTGTAAAATGGAAATGTCTATTTTTCAGAGTTGTCTTAAAGCCTACATGATTTAACTCACATCGACCTGATTTGTACTGGGTCTTCAAGCTCAGCTCAGTTGCCCCTCTCTGAGGACGCCACCGTCCCCAGCACAGCTAGGTTGGGAGCCCTGCCAAGCCCTTACACATTTCTCTGCCATAACATGAACACTTCGTTGCTGAATTATAATTTTATGTTTCCTTGTCTGTGTCCTGCACTAGGCTATGAGCTCCCTGAGGACAGAGAAGGTCTTGTTCATTTAGGCATTTTCAGTGTCCAGCATAATTCCTGGCACAAGCTGAGTGAATGGATTAATGAACGAGTCTAGTTGGGTAAAAATAAGTCTCATTAGGCAGGTTTTTAGGCAGCAGTTTTAACCAAATCATTCTGGAAGGCACAATGGGTTGTATACTGATGAAAAGTTTCTCTCTCTCCAAGGTAGCTTTAGTAGAGGTGTGGTAAAGGAAAGTTGCAAGGGGTGATAGAACCAATAAATGGGGAAATGCTGCTGTGTGGAAGGCATTATGCTATGCGTTTTTCGTTAATCATGAAATTACTACCAACCAGCTGTATTTATCCTCATTGTGCATGTGAGGAAACCGAGGCTCAGCGAGACGAATTACCTTGCCCAAGATCACAAAGCCAGTAAATAGCAGAGCCGTGGAGTGGAACCCTGATATGCCTGGCTACCCAGCTTATGTCCTTTTCTTTATTCCCCTTCCGATAGAAAACTGAGGATGTTTGAAAATGAGTAGCTCCAAAAGAAGAGGGGGAGGGGTGGGGTGGAGGAAGCAGCAGTTGAACTGTCTAAGGCTTATTAGATTTAAACCCTGCATAGCATCTTGCCTTTTCTTTCTTCCCCATTCATTGGCGAGGCAAATGCCAGATAAAGCATTTTGGACACTGAGGTATCAGGGGGCCACTGATGAATTAAAACCCTGTTTGTCAGGGACAGACATTCTTCCAGTCCTGAGTATAATGGAAGTGACTTAGTGGTCATAGGAGTCTCAGAAGGGCCTGGGGCTGTGAGGATGCAGAATGAAAAAGAGGCAGAAAAATGTCCTTTTGCTTTTCTCAGAAGGAAAATATTGCCTAGATATTATAAATTGACCAAAGTTGAGGGGAACAATGCCTTGCTGTGGGCTGTGGAAAAAATTCAAGCATCTCTCAGGTGGAGGCAATCCATTGCTTCTTGAGCCTGCATTATGCACCGGGGGTGGGGGGGCTTTATATGTGTTATCTATTTTAGTTCTCACAAGGTCACCCCCATTTTACAGATGAATATAATGAGTCATGCCGCTAGGATGTGGCGTTACTGAGACTCTTACCCGTGTATCTAGCTACAAAGGGCATTGTGGTTGGAATCTTTACAACTGGAATGAAGCAGAAGTGTAGACACTGAGATGCAAAGTCCAATCTAGCATAAATACAAGTTTTGTTTTTCTTTCATTTTACACCGAATTACCCAAGAATTAATTTCAGACTCCCTACATCCCACTCCTTCCTCTCACCCTTCCTCTGGCCTAAGAGCAGTGCTAGCTTTAGGATCCTCCTGAGGCCAACCAGCTCAAGCAACTACAACAAAGAACACACCACCCCAAGGACATAATTAAAAACATATGTAAAGATTTAACTACAAGGATGTTCAACACCAAACTATTTGTAATATCAAAAAAAAAAAAAAAAAAGAGGGAACTCCCCAAACACTCAAAAGTAGGCACTTGAGCAAATAAACTGTGGGGCAGTCATTATATAGGGAATTCTATGCAGCAATTAAAAATTATTTGTGTGACAATATTTAGGGACAGAAGCATGATCAGGGGTTTACAAGATATAATGTTGATTTTAAAAAGCAGGTTATAAAACCATTTGACTATTGGCATTGTGAGTGGTTTTTAATTCTTTTTGATTATTAGAATGTTTTCAATTTTATATATTGAATATCTGTTGTTTTCGTAATAAGAGGAAATAATGAAAGGTTATTTATAACATGAATAATAAATATTCCAGCCTCAACTCTCCTTCAACTATGATAATAAAAGCACCAGTTTACATGAACACAAAGAGAAAAGAAACCCTAAGTCTGCAGAGAAATCTGACTAAATAATTGGCATCTTTGTTCAAGGAAAGGGGAGCGTCTGCTTTCTGTCTCCCCGAGAGGGGACATGTTTGAACGACAGCAAGCTGGATTGGAGTTGAATACAAGGAAGCACTGCATTAATGCAGTTGTCATCCAAACACACCATAGACATCTACCCAGTGGGTGTCGATAATCAGCATGGTTAGCCGGACCGAGAAGAGTCATGTCACACAGAGGATGGCAATACCAGCTACGGCAACAGCTACATGGCCTATCGCCATATGCCTTCTATAATTCAACGATAATCATTAGATGACACTCATTTAACATACGAGGAAACAGAGGTTAAATTAGATGCTTAGCAACACACATCCAGAAAGTAGCAGGGTTGATCTTGGAACCCAGGTCTGTCTAGTGCTAATGCCCAATTCCATACACTATGCTGATTTCCTTGGCTTCCTCCTCTACCAAAAAATATTCTTCTCACCAAGCTTGCTGTAGTGTGCAGTATTTTTTCATAAACTTGTTAAATTTTAGAATAGTTTTAGATTTACAGAAAAATTATGAAAATAGTACAGAGTTCCCCTATAACCTGCAGTGAGGTTGTCCTACTATGAACATCTCATATTAGCATGTCACAATTAATGAACTAATATTAATATATTATTATTTATTAACATGTATATAATATCTAGATTTTCTTAGTTTTTACTTAATATCCTTTTTCAGTTTCAGGTTCCCACCTTACATTTATTACCTGGTCTCCTTAGGCTCCTCTTCACTGAGATATTTCTCAGACTTTCCTTGGTTTTGATTACCTTGACAGTTTTTAAGGAGTACTATTCAGGCATTTCATAGAAATACCTCAATTGGGATTTGTCTGATGTTTTTTCTCATGATTGGACGACTGGGGTCATGGGTGTTGGGGAGGGAGATCACAGAGGTGAAGCGTTATTCTCATCACCTCATACCAAGGGTACATTTTATCAACATGACTTATCACTGATAATGTTCCTCTTGATCACATGGCTAAGATAGTGTTTTTCAGGTTTCTCCACTATGCATTTACTCTTTTTTTCCCCTTTCAAACTGTAATCTTTGTAAGGGAGTCATTATGCGAAGCCCACTTTTAAAGAATGGGGGACACTTGAGGACAGAGTAGGCAGAAAAATTATTTGGAATTCTGTGTGGGAGATTTATCTATATTCCCCCATTTATTGATCTACTCAGTCATTTGTCTACATCAGAGTGGACTCATGGATATGTATTTTATACTTCAGGCTATAATCCAATATAGGTTTCCCGCACTACCTGAAAGTATGGTAAGACTATGCTTAAGTTCTGTAGGAAACTGCCAAAATGTCTGCTAAAGTGATTGTATCATTTTCCATTCGTACCAGCAATAAATGAGTGTTCTTCTCGCTTGGCATTCTTGCCAGAAATTGCTATTGTCAGCTTTTTGGATTGTAGCCATTCCAATAGGTGTATAGTGGTGTCTAGTTGTTTTAATTTGCATTTCTCTAATGACAAATTATGTTGAGCATCTTTTCATATGCTTCCTTGCCATCTGTGTATCTTCTTTGGCGAGGCTTGTCCAGATCTTTTTCCTATTTTTAAATTGGTTTGTTTGTTTTCTTGTTGTTCTGTTTTTGAGAGTTCTTTGCATATTTTGACTGCAAGCTCAGATCTGTGTTTTGCAAATATTTTCTCTCAGTCTGTGGTTTGTCTTTTAACTCTCTTAAGAATATCTGATACGGAAAAAAGTCTTTAATCTTAATAAAATCCAACGTACCAATTTTTTCTTCTATGGATCATTCTTTTGCTATTGTATCTAAAAACTCATCTTCAAATCCAGGGTCATGTGGATTTTCTTTTGCTTTGAGAAGTTTTATACTTTTACATTTAAACTTAGGTGTATGATTCACTTTGAGTGATTTTTTTTTGGGAGGTCCATACTTAGAGGTTCATGGTTTTTTACACATGGATGTCCAGTTGCTACAGTGTCATTTGTTGAAAAGACTATTCTTTCTTCATTAAATTGCCTTTGCATTTTTGTAAAAAATAAGTTGAGTTAGTTTTGCTTTTATCTGTTTCGTTAGTGTTCTGTAGTTTCCACATATATAGATACTACAACAAAGTTTTGTTAGATTTATATTAATATTTCATTTTGTGGGTGCTATTATAAATGATATTTTTAGTAGTAAGATTCATTACTGGTACATAGGAGAGCAATCAATTTTCTGTATTATTCTTGTATCCTGAAATCTTGCTGTCATCACTCATTAATTCCAGGAGTTTTTCTTGTTTGTCTGTTTGTTTTTTTAATCAGCTCTTTGGGATTTTCCACGTGGCATCTGAGAATGATGGTTTCATTTCTTCCTTCCCAATCTGTATATTTTAATGATTCTTTTATGATTGCTTTAGATGAAACTTCCATTATGATATTGAATTGAAGTTGTGAGAAAAGGTTTTCTTGCCTTGTTCTTGATCTTAGGAGGAGAGTGCCATTAAGTGTGACATTGTTATAGGATTTTTAAGCTGTCCTTTATCAAGCTGAGGACATTCCCCTCTATTCCTAATGTTCTGAGGGGTATTTTTTTTTTTTATCATGAATGGGTATTGGATTTTTTCAAATCCGTTTTTGGTGTCTTCTGATACGATCATATGCCTTGTCTTCTTTGTGCATTCATATGGTTGATACATTGAAATCATACATTGATTTCAAATGTTGAACCAGCCTTGCCTACCTAGAATTAATCTCATTGGGTCACAGCATATAATTATTTTTATACAATGTTGGAATTTATTTGCTGATATTTGGTTGAGGATTTTTACATCTATGACCATGAGATATATTGGTGTGTAGTTTTCCCTTCTTGTAATCTCTTTTATCTGGTTTTAGTTTTAATGTAATGCTGGACTCATAAAGTTACTTTGGAAATTCCACTCCCAACTTCTAGTTACTGAAAGAGATTGTGCAGAATTGGTCTTCTTCCATGCTTGGTAGAGTTCACCAGTGAAACCATCTGGGCCTGGTGTTTTCTTTTTTGGAAGGTTGTATTATTGATTCAATTTCTTTAATACTTACAGGGATATTCAGGTTACGTATTTCTCTTTGTGTGAGTTTTAGTAGTTTTTCTCTCTCAAGGAACTGGTTCATTTCAAGTAAATTATCAAATTTGCGGCCATAGAGTTTTCATAATATTCTTTTATTCTCCTTTGCATATCCATGGGATCAGTAGTAATAACCCTTCCTTCATTTCTGATATTGGAAAATTGTTTCTCTTCTTATATTTAATTGGTTAGCCTGGCTAGAGGTTTATTAATTTTACTGATCATTTCAATCTATTTCCCTATTTTCAATTTCATTTTCTATTCTAATTTTTATTATTCCCTTTCTTCTGCTTGCTTTAGGCTTAAATTGTTCTTTTCCAGTTTCCTTCTCTCTAGTTATACTACCCATCTGTTCTTGTATGTTTTAAATCTTTTCCATTAGAGCCTTAACAGATTAATTATAGTCATTTTAAATTCCTTGATAGTTCAAGCATCTGTGTCATAAACTGAATCTATTCTGAGGCTTGCTTTGTCACTTCAGACTGTGCTTCATGTGACCTCATAATATATCTTGTAATTTTGTTGTTGTTGTTGAAAAGCAGACATGTTGTATCAAATAACAAGAATTGTGGCAAATAGTCCTTTGGTGTGAGGATTTATGAGAAACTGGCTAGGATTTGGGTGTGTTTAATATTTTGTGTAGCTTTAGGTGCCAGAGGCGTCAACTTCCTTTAGGTCCTTGTTTTTGTCTTCCCTCTTGAATTCAGGCTTCCCTAAGTACTATTCCTCAAACTACTAAAGGCTTCCCTAAGTACTGTTTCAGCTGTTTCATGGGTAATCCACTGTCATTATTCTGTACCCCTGTTGTGGTGTTGGTAAGGCATAGGAACGGGGAGCTGGATTAGTTTCCCATTGTTGCTGTAATGGATTAACACAGACTTAGTGGCTTAAAACCACACACATATTGTAGTCAGAAGCCTAAAACCTGTGTCACTGGGCTAAAATACAGATATCTGGTGTCTTCTGGAAGCTGGGCTGGTGTCTTCTGGAAGCTCTAGGGGAGAATCTGTACATCTGACTTCTAACATCTGGCAGCCACATGCATGTCTTGGCTGGTGACCCTTTTCTTGAAGCACTCCAACCTCTTGCTTCTCTTTTCACATCTCCTACTTCCTTCTTTGACCTTATTGCCTCCCTCCAATAAAGACCCTTGTGATTAAATTTAAGGTCCATTAGGATATGATAACCCAGGATAACCTTCCCATCTCGAGATCATTTAACATAATCATATCTGCAAGTCCTCTTTACCATGTAAGGTAACATATTCACAGGCTCTGGGGATTAGGATGTGGCTATCGTTTGTGGGCCACTACTCAGCATATCACAGGAGTATTCTAGAATCTTCTCATTAAAATTCAGCATTTCGCACCAGAGGGCAGACAGCAGAAGCAAGAAGAACTACAATCCTGCAGCCTGTGGAACAAAAACCACATTCACAGAAAGATAGACAAGATGAAAAGGCAGAGGGCTATGTACCAGATGAAGGAAAAAGATAAACAACTAAATGAAGTGGAGATAGGCAACCTTCCAGAAAAAGAATTCAGAATAATGATAGAGAAGATGATCCAGGACCTCAGAAAAAGAATGGAGGCAAAGACAGAGAAGATGCAAGAAATGTTTAACAAAGATCTAGAAGAATTAAAGACCAAACAAACTTATGATCAATACAATAACTAAAATGAAAAATACACTAGAAGGAATCAATAGCAGAATAATAACTAATCAATAGCAGAAGAACAGATAAGTGACCTGGAAGACAGAATGGTGGAATTCACTGCCATGGAACAGAATAAAGAAAAAAGAATGAAAAGAAATGAAGACAGCCTAAGAGACTTCTGAGACATTAAATGCAACAACATTCACATTATAGGGGTCCCAGAAGGAGAAGAGACAGAGAGAAAGGACCCGGGAAAGTATTTGAAGAGATCATAGTTGAAAACTTCCCTAACATGGGAAAGGAAATAGCCACCCAAGTCCAGGAAGTGCAGAGAGTCCCAGGCAGGATAAACCCAAGGAGAAACACGTTGAGACACATAGTAATCAAATGAACAAAAATTAGGGACAAAGAAAAATTATTGAAAGCAACAAGGGAAAAACGACAAAAAACATACAAGGGAACTCCCATAAGGTTAACAGCTGATTTCTCAGCAGAAATTCTACAAGCCAGAAGGGAGTGGTATGATATATTTAAAGTGAAGAAAGGGAAGAACCTACAACCAAGATTACTCTACCCGGCAAGGATCTCCTTCAGATTCGACGGAGAAATCAAAAGCTTTACAAACAAGCAAAAGCTAAGAGAATTCAGCACCACCAAACCAGCTCTACAACAAATGCTAGAGGAACTTCTCTAAGTGGGAAACACAAGAGAAGAAAACGACCTACAAAAACAAACCCAAAACGATTAAGAAAATGGTCATAGGAACATACATATCGATAATTACCTTAAACGTGAGTGGATTAAATGCTCCAGCCACAAGACACAGGCTTGCTGAATGGATACAAAATCAAGACCCATCTATATGATGTCTACAAGAGACCCACTTCAGACCTAGGGACACATACAGACTGAAAGTGAGGGGATGGAAAAAGATATTCCATGCAAATGGAAATCAAAAGAAAGCTGGAGTAGCAATACTCATATCAGATAAAATAGATGTAAAAATAAAAAATGTTACAAGAGACAAGGAAGGACACTACATAAATATCAAGGGATCAATCCAAGAAGAAGATATGACAATTATAAATATATATGCACCCAACATAGGAGCACCTCCATACATAAGGCAACTGCTAACAGCTCTAAAAGAGGAAATAGACAGTAACACAATAATAGTGGGGGACTTTAACACCTCACTTAAACCAATGGACGGATCATCCAAACAGAAAAGTAATAAGGAAACACAAGCTTTAAATGACACAAGAGACCAGAGAGATTTAATTGATATTTATAGGATATTCCATCCAAAAACAGCAGATTACACTTTCTTCTCAAGTGTGCATGGAAAATTTTCCAGGATAGATCACATCTTGGGTCACAAATCAAGCCTCAGTAAATTTAAGGAAATTGAAATCATATCAAGCATCTTTTCTGACCACAACACTATGAGATTAGAAATGAATTACAGGGAAAAAAAACGTAAAAACCAGAAACACATGGAGGCTAAACAATACATTACTAAATAACCAAGAGATCACTGAAGAAATCAAAGAGGAAATCAAAAAATACCTACAGACAAATGACAATGAAAATACGAAGATCCAAAACCTATGGGATGCAGCAAAAGCAGTTCTAAGAGGGAAGTTTATAGCTATACAATCCTACCTCAAGAAACAAGAAAAATCTCAAATAAACAATCTAACATCACAGCTAAAGGAACTAGAGAAAGAAGAACAAACAAAACCCAATGTTAGCAGAAGGAAAGAAATCATAAAGATCAGAGCAGAAATAAATGAAATAGAAACAAAGAAAACAATAGCAAAGATCAATAAAACTAAAAGCTGGTGCTTTGAGAAGATAAACAAAATTGATAAACCATTAGCCAGACTCATCAAGAGGGAGAGGACTCAAATCAATAAAATTAGAAATGAAAAAGGAGAAGTTACAACAGACACCGCAGAAATACAAAGCATCCTAAGAGACTACTACAAGCAACTATATGCCAATAAAATGGTCAACCTGGAAGAAATGAACAAATTCTTAGAAAGGTATAACCTTCCAAGACTGAGCCAGGAAGAAATAGAAAATATGAACAGACCAATTACAAGTAATGAAATTGAAACTGTGATTAAAAATCTCCCAATAAACAAAAGTCCAGGACCAGATGGCTTCACAGGTGAATTCTATCAAACATTTAGAGAAGAGCTAACACCCATCCTTCTCAAACTCTTCCAAAAAATTGCAGAGGAAGGAACACTCCCAGACTCATTCTATGAGACCACCATCACCCTGATACCAAAGCCAGACAAAGATACCACAAAAAAAGAAAATGACACACCAATATCACTGATGAATATAGATGCAAATATCCTCAACAAAATACTAGCAAACAGAATCCAACAACACATTAAAAGCATCATACACCATGATCAAGTGGGATTTATCCCAGGGACGCAAGGATTCTTCAATATATGCAAATCAATCAATGTGAAACACCATATTAAGAAATTGAAGAAAAAAAACCATATGATCATCTCAATAGACGCAGAAAAAGCTTTTGACAAAATTCAACACCCATTTATGATAAAAACTCTCCAGAAAGTGGGCATAGAGGGAACCTACCTCAACATAAAAAAGCCATATACTACAAACCCACAGCAAACATCATTCTCAATGGTGAAAAACTGAAAGCATTTCCTCTAAGATCAGGAACAAGACAAGCATGTCCACTCTTGCCACTATTATTCAACATAGTTTTGGAAGTCCTAGCCACGACAGTCAAAGGAGAAAAAGAAATAAAAGGAATACAAGTTGGAAAAGAAGAAGTAAAACTGTCACTGTTTTCAGATGACATGGTACTATACATAGAGAATCCTAAAGATGCCAAGAGAAAACTAATAGAGCTAATCAACAAATTTGGTAAACTTGCAGGATACAACATTCATGCACAGAAATCTCTTGCATTCCTATACACTAATAGTGAAAAATCTGAAAGAGAAATTAAGGAAACACTCCCATTTACCATTGCAACAAAAAGAATAAAATATCTAGGAATAAACCTGCCTAAGGAGACGAAAGACCTGTATGCAGAAAACTATAAGACACTGATGAAAGAAATTAAAGATAATACAAACAGATGGAGAGATATACCATGTTCTTGGATTGGAAGAATCAATATTGTGAAAATGACTATACTACCCAAAGCAATCTCCAGATTCAATGCAATCCCTATCGAATTACCAATGGCATTTTTTACAGAAATAGAACAAAAAATCTTAAAATTTTTATGTAGACACAAAGGATCCCAAATCATCAAAGCAGTCTTGAAGGAAAAAAACAGATCTGAAGGAATCAGACTCCCTGACTTCAGACTATACTACAAAGCTACGGTAATCAGGACAATATGTATGGTACTGGCACAAAAACAGAAATATAGATCAATGGAGCAGGATAGAAAGCCGAGAGATAAACCCATGCACCCATGGTCAACTAATCTATGACAAAGGAGGCAAGGATATACAATGGAGAAAAGACAGTCTCTTCAATAAGTGGTGCTGGGAAAACTGGACAGCTACATGTAAAAGAATGAAATTAGATCACTCCCTAACACCATACACAAAAATAAACTCAACATGGTTTTAGAGACCTAAATGTAAGACTGGACACTATAAAACTCTTAGAGGAAAACATAGGAAGAATACTGTTTGACATAAGTCACAGCAAGATCTTTTTTGATCCATCTCCTAGAGTAATGGAACTGAAAACAAAAATAAACAAATGAGAACTAATGAAACTTAAAAGCTTTTGCAAAGAAAAGGAAACTACAAACAAGAAGAAAAGACAACTCTCAGAAAGGGAGAAAATATTTGCAAATGAATCAATGGACAAAGATTAATCTCCAAAATATATAAACAGCTCATGTAGCTCACTATTAAAAAAAACAAACAACTCAATCAGAAAATGGACAGAAGACCTAAATAAACATTTCTCCAAAGAAGACATACAGATGGCCAAGAAGCACATGAAAAGCTGGTCAAGATCACTAATTATTAGAGAAATGAAAATCAAAACTACAATGAGGTATCACCTCACACCAATTAGAATGGGCACCATCAGAAAATCTACAAACAACAAATGCTGGTGAGGGTGTGGAGAAAAGGGAACCCTCTTGCACTGTTGGTGGGAATGTAAATTGATACAGCCACTATGGAGAACAGTATGGAGGTTCCTTAAAAAAACCTAAAAATAGAATTACCATATGACCCAGGAATCCCACTATTGGATATATCCCCAGAGAAAACCATAATTCAAAAAGACACATGCACCCCAATGTTCATTGCAGCACTATTTACAATAGCCAGCTCATGGAAGCAACCTAAATGCCCATTGACAGACAAACGGATAAAGAAGATGTAGTATATACATACAATGGAATATTACTTAGCCATAAAAATGAACGAAATTGGGCTTCCCTGGTGGCGCAGTGTTTGAGATTCCGCCTGCCGATGCAGGGGACACAGGTTCGTGCCCCGGTCCGGGAAAATCCCACATGCCGTGGAGCAGCTGGGCCCATGAGCCATGGCCGCTGAGCCTGTGCATCCAGAGCCTTGCTCCGCAACGGGAGAGGCCACAACAGTGAGAGGCCCGTGTACCACTAATAAAAAATAAAAAAAAAAGATGAACGAAATTGGGTCATTTGTAGAGATGTGGATGTTTCTAGAGACTGTCATACAGAGTGAAGTAAGACAGAAAGAGAAAAACAAATATTATGTATTAATGCATATATGTGGAGTCTAGAAAATGGTACAGATGGACCAGTTTGCAGGGCAAAAATAGAGACACAGATGGTAGAGAACTAACATATGGACACCAGTGGGGGAAAGTGGCGGGGGTTGGTGGTGATGTGATGAATTGGGAGATTGGGATTGACATATATACACTAATATGTATAAAATGGGTAACTAATAAGAACCTGCTGTATAAAAAATAAATAAAATTAAATTAAAAACAAAAACAAAAAACTCAGTGTTTCACTGAGGCTGTGTCTTTGGGCTCTGCCCTTCACAGTTGTCTCCTCAATGCTATAACTTTATTTCTCTTTTTTTTATACCTGCTTCCTATTCCTTTCCCAGGATGAAGCATTCTCAATCAATGTCATTGAATCCCAAATGCTATGGACTGTGCTCCTCTTCCTTCTTCCCTTAGGTGAAACAGGAATGCTAGAAGGAGTAATAGAAATGTCCTTCCTCTTTCCTCAACTGGAATAGGGCTCTCACTTGGAGTGCACGCATTTGTCATGAAGAGGTTCTGGGAGTATTTCATAAATATTACTTATCCTTTCCCATTCACCTGGCAGAGACACAGGGTTTTTCTCACATCTTCAAAATGAGAATCTGGTGGGGTTCCTGAAGGTAAAGCTCATAAAAAAAATGTAGGGGAGTACACTGAGACTGAGGTCCCCAGGCATTTTTGCTTAATACTCAGCCACGAGCAATTCTCAAAATTACTGTTACAGTGTTCTTACCAGTGTATGGCTCCAGAAGCTTTTGGAGGGAGTCTAGCTGTGTCTTTCTGGATAGGACTGTCTCTCCAGATTTCATAAAGGCAGCATCAGTTCTCTAAAGGGTCCAAGAACAGCCTTTGGTTTTCCGTTTTTCCAGCTTTTTCTTGTTTTTAAGATTGAAGTGATTAGTCCCAAGCTCTTTATATGCTGGAGCTGAAATCCAATGCCCAAGATTTTCACCATTATTTTCACTAAGGCTTTGAGCTAAGTCATTGGTATCTCTTAAGTAACTGTATCAGTCATGTACCAACTGGGAATGAAAATGAGGAAAGTTTCTCACGTCAATTAATAGAGAGATGGAAGAGAGCTTGGTCCCAACCTTCTGCTTTTCAGATGAGAAAATTAATCATAGGTGAGGGAAAAAGAGTCAATTGAAAACATACAGTGAATTCCATCTATATTTGTCACTGAGACCAGCTTAAAATGGTCTAACTTCTGGGACTGTTTAAAAGCAGATTTCCAAAGGATAATTTGCTAAAGATGAAATGTCAAACATGCCTTATGTTTGACATTTATGACAACATAAATGTCAACAACCCTTATGACACAGAGCAGGTACTCAATAAAAGTGTTTTATTTTTGTTTTAAAATGAATCCATGAAATAAAGAGGTCATTGCAAGACCTCTTACACTCACCTCTATAGGTAGTCAAGATCTTTTCTACTATGAACAATAAAACTACAGTTAGAGATTTCATCCCAATTTTAAAATTTCAAAAACTACAATTAGAGATTGGACAAATCTGGTTAATGGTAAACTCACACTAGGTTAATATTTCTTTCCCTTTACTTTCTTTTTTCATAAAGTTACAGAAAAGAAATGTTGTACTTGAAGGTCTGCATTGTAATATTTATATGAGTTATTAACTGCTGCCTAACAAATCAAACCAAACTTAATGGCCTAAAACACACATTTTTATTTCTCTTGAGTGTGTGTATCAACAGTGGTTCTCGTCTTAGCTTGTCTTACTTGTGAATCTGCCAGCAGCTGTGTGTCAGTTAATCAACTCTGCTGACTGTAAATTACTCATAGATGGCCTCAGCTGGGCCCTCTCCATAAGTAATTTGATCCCCCAAAAGGTTAGCCCGGGCTCTTGACGTACCCAATGACTGGGTTCCAAAGGAAAGTGAGCAAAACACCTCATTAGGCCTCGATTTAGAATGACTGCACTGTCACTTCCATTATATTCTCTTAGCCAGCGTCAGTCAGAAGGCCACATTCAAGGGACAGGGAACCAGACTTTACCACCTGACGGAAGAGGCAGCCAAGTTGCATTGCAAAGGGTATGGATATAGGGGAAGATTAAGAATTGCAGCCAGTTCTGCATTTACTCTACGAGCTTCTAATAATGGAACAATTTCTCCGAATTTTCCAAAATGCTGTTTGGCATTATATTGTATGGATGCTGAGTTTAGAATTAATGAAAAGGTGAAAGTGGGGTCACTTCTCTGGTCAAAGTATATTCAAGAAATGTACTCAATCACCAATTTTCTGTAAGCAAGTCACCAAGGTGCCCGAGTCTCTGCTGCACTGAGGAGGGGCATCTGCTGAGCACCTCACACCTTCCCAGGTAGATAACCACGGCCTGGGATGTCGGTGTCTGCGTTGGGTGGCCAGGCAATATAGACATCACTTTGGAGCAGCAAGTTCCAAACATGAGACCCAGATCATTCCTCTGACTTTATAGCTGACTAATGAATCTATTAATAAAGCATGCAATTTGTGTGTGTATCTAGGATTCAAAGTCTTTCTCTTTCTGAACATCTTTGCAAACTGAGCTAATGGCCAACAGGACTTTCATATACATCACATCATTTGATCCTCGAAATAGCCTTGCAAGCTGAACAAAGGCTGTCACCCCTGTTCTGTAGATCAGATCATGGAGGTATTTCAATTTAGCTAAACTCACACATGGGTTAATCACCAAACCAGAGCTCTCGCTGAGTTTTCCTAACTCCTAGGCTCACATTTATAGGGGGTTATATTCCTCTCAAGCACTTCCCTCTGAATTTCAGAGAATAGGCAAGTTTGGGGTTGAACACTTCCCTGATGAGCCACTGTCTCAGCTACCACGTGTTGTAGCCACCACCACTGTGGGCTTTAAAATGCATTTTTATAGACTGATTCATTTACTCCATTATTCTAAGTGGGCCTCAGGGAATTTTAAGAGAGAAAGAAACACAAAAATAGACAACAAATCCAAATTCTGTTACATTTGGTATAAAGAAAAGAATTAATTTTCCTCTCTTCCTACCCAGTAAAGATTTGAAGCCACAAAGAGCCCTCATTAACCTCCTATCTTACCCTTATAATTATCAATAATAATCAGAGCTGGTGGGTCAGTGCTTCAAGGATTAAATTATGAACCCAACGTTGATAATGTTATTATTGTTCATAATAATGATGGCATGATTAGATGCTGCTTTTACATTTTCACCTCCCACCCCACACCTCCACTGATTAAGTCTATAATACACCCTATTTAATTAAGTATCTTTGCCCTTATTTTGCTGATGGTAAATTAAGGCACACAGAGGTTAAATGCCTTTCTCAGTACCACTGAGAGAGGTTGTTTCTGGACCTTGGTGTCTGAGCTTTGTAACCCGGGAGGCTTGGAGGAATGAAAAGAGCATGAATTTAAAAATAATACCAACCAGGATGTGAAGCCTGGTTATGCTACTTTCTAGCTCCTTGACTTTGAGCAAGAGATTGACTCTCTGAGCCTCAGTTTCCTCTTGGGTAGATGGCCTGGCAGGATTATGGTAAAGAAGTTCCTGGCCCTCAAGGAATTTGATTGATTGCGAGGCATTCAGTTTCCCTTCCAACTCATTACTAATGTCGAATGAAAAAAAAAATGCACAACCGAAAAGTTGAGAATTATATTTTTGAGAATTATATTTTATTTGGCAGAAAAAACTGAGGACTTAAGCCCGGGACACAGCCCCTCAGCGAGCTCTGAGAGATTGCTCCAAAGAGATAAGGGAGGAACCAGGATATATAGGGGTTTTTGCAACAAAGACCAGGTAGTCTGTTAAATAAAGAAAACCAGGTATCTCTAGTTAATGAACTCAGCACTTTTCTTTGTATGGGAAGATGCAAGAACCTGGGCTTATCGAAATCATTCCTTTGATATGCATCTTAGCTGTCTAGGGCCAGTATCCTGTGCTCTCCCATCCTGAGTCCCTCAGGGTGCTCCATTGCGGGTGGCCTCAGTGGCTGAGGGCTTGGCGAAGGGCAGTCTGTTTCTCTCCATAGGGGGTGGCGGTAGTAACTTAATGGCTGTAAATCCTTTGTTTATTGATATGGCAGGCAACATTTTTCACTCACACTACGAGTCTCTTCAGTTATAAAAACTCAACAAAAATGCCAATTCTTGAAACTGCTAACCCCTTAGTCTACTCTTGCATTAATCTAGCACTCATTTACTGAATACATTTTGTGGGCAAGACACAGTTTTCAGTGTAACAGAGAAATGTTTTTGTAAATGTGGTCTTTAGACTTAACAATAGGATCACCTGGGATAATTGCTTATAAGATAGATTCCCAGGTGCCATGGGAGAGTGACTGAATCAGAATCTCTGTAGGTGGGGATCCGCAATCTCCAAGTGATTCATCTGCACCATGACATTTTATATGTACTATAATAACACTTATAAGCTGCAGTTCCTATTTTCCAGGGTCCTAAAGAGTAAGAAAGGAAAGTTATGTGTGCAAATTAATATAGTAAAATATATGAAATGATCAAGTACTCTAAGGAATGTTCAAACGAACTGCTGGGGACTAAGATTGCACAAGCCTCGCAGTACAGCCAAAAAAAAAAAAAAAAACGTGATCAGTAAGTTCTCCAACCAAAAGGTGATACAAGTTGCCCATGAAAGTGTGACCATGATAAAGATTTAACCTTTTACCTTTGGCCAAAGCTAGTCTTTACAGAATTGTAGGTGATTGTCTTTACCCAATGGTGGCCTCTGGCATCATGGCAGGAACAAATTCAGCACTTATCCATCATGCAAATCTTGGGCCTTTTTTTTTTTAATAAATGTATTTCTTTATTTTTGGCTGTGTTGCGTCTTTGTTGCTGTGCGTGGGCTTTCTCTAGTTGCGGCGAGCGAGGCTACTCTTTTTTGCCGTGTGCGGGCTCCTCGTTGCGGTGGCTTCTCTTGTTGAGGAGCACGGGCTCTAGGTGCACGGGCTTCAGTAGTTGTGGCACACAGGCTTAGTTGCTCCGCGGCATGTGGGATCTTCCCGGATCAGGGCTCAAACCGGTGTTTCCTGCACTGGCAGGCGGATTCTCAACCACTGCACCACCAGGGAAGCCCCAGGGCCATTTATTTTTAATGTCCAGAATCCTGAAATTCAAAATCCGTTCCTTTTGAACTATTGTCAAAGTTATCGATTCCAAATTCAAAGGCTAAGAATTGATTTTTTTGTTGCCTACTCTGCTGGAACAATGCTTCCCTGAGGGTGTGAAAATGGAATGCCCCTACGTATGGTTCCAGGGGATGGCCACAGTGTGTAAGGCAATGTGAGGCAAAAACATGTTAGTAATTCAGAATATTATCCCACTCTATTGAATATTAAAGAATGATTTCCACATTGCATCCTTTGTAATCTTGCCTCATTTCAGTAGCTCCGACACCATAACAGCACAAGGTGAACTCCACAATCATAATAATAAGAGCTAATACTTCTCATCTTCTAACCTGTGATAGGTGCTGGTCTACATGATTCAAATATATTATAACTGATTTTCTCATTAATTAATTTAAGCTGTGAGGGAATGCTCAGAAGAGGCAGAGAAGCAAGACCATAAGAAGCCACTGCCTCCAATTCAGAGATGTTTGTACTCAAACGTCTTGTCCAGAAAGTTTTCTTCTCTTTTTGACTCTTGGCACCTTGTGATTTAAAACACCTACCAGAATTTCTGGGATATGCCCACCATCTTGCTGCAAGTGGTATCCATCTGCTCCTTGCTCATATCTTACCTTAATTGATTAAACATAAAGTATAAATACCTAGACCCTACATAAACTAGGAGACAAAGTAAAATGTTCTAAGAAAAACAGAGGTGAAGGTTTCTCAACAAGGTCCCTATTGAATTAATATTTAAAATGAAAGGTGTTAAAAGGATGAAAAGAAAGTTCTTATTTCTGGTGAGTAAAGATAAGGAAGAATGAATGTTAGCTGAGGCTGACATTCCCCTAGATCCTTGCCACTTCTCTAACTTTGAGTGTGTATTTTCTTACTCCCATGAACAGGCAGGAGGATGGGTATACAGTGGACCCTTGGCATACCCAAGGATGTGGTACCCATATGGAACAGGTTCAACCAACTACAGATTAAAAATATTTGGGGAAAAAAATTCCAGAAAATTCCAGAAAAACAAAACTTGAATTTGCTGCACCGACAACTGTTCACATAACATTTGCATTGTGTTTATAAAATTTACGTAGTATTTATATTATATTAGGTATTATAAGTAACCTAGAGATGATTTGAAGTACGTGGGAGGATGTGCATAGGTTATATGCATAGACTGTGCCATTTTATGTAAGGGACTTAGCAGATATTATGGGACGACTATAATTTGAAAACCTGGAAATGTGATAAAAGAGGATATTCCAAAAGGAGGGAACAATCTGGATATAAAAAGGCATCATCACCTCCAAAAGCATCAGTGCCATCATCTACCCTCTACTGGATTTTTCTATGTTTCAAATAACACCACCTTATTTATTCTACACAGAAGACCTACAAGATAAGCATCACTTTAAACATTTTGTAAATGGTGATCCTGAATTTCCAAGAGATTGAGTTACTTCATTAAGGAAATGCAAATCAAAACCACAATGAGACACCACTTCACAGCTTACTAGAATGACTGTAATTTAAAATTTTTAATTAAAAAAAAAGAAAATAGCAAGTGGTGACAAGGACGTGGAGAAATTGGAAACCTTGTATTACATTGCTAATGCGAATGTAAAACAGTACAGCTGCTGGCTCCTCAAAGAGCTAAGCTTATGGGAATTCCCTGGAGGTCCAGTAGTCAGGACTCCATTTTTCCACTGCAGGGGGCACGGGTTCGATCCCTGGTCAGGGAACTAAGATCCCACAAGCTGCGTGGCACAGCCACCAAAAAAAAAAAAAAAAAAGCTAAACTTAGAATTACCATATGACCCAAGAGTTCCATTTTCCAAGTATATACCCAAAAATAATTAAAACAACGACTCAAACAGATACTTGTACACCAGTGTTCATCACAGCATTGTTGGAGGAGGTAATCAAGAGGATGTGACTGCCAGTTGACCCAGGAGCTGGACCCAGGCAATCCTTACCCCCTCCTGTCCTCGGAATGTGCATTCTGCACACAGTTCCCACAGTGGGTGCTGCTTTCAAGGATGCAGCCTTGAGAGAGCAACGTGATGTTGAGACCATCTGTATGGTATACATGACTGAACCCCGTTAAGACCTCTATATAAACTTTCAAGAGTCTGGTGGACAGGTGCAGAGATCTACTTGTCTTGCAGCCGCTCGAGACAAGCCTTGTATGTAAGTTCCCTTGCACTGCCACCTACCAACCTGGAGGGGTCTGCCTCTTTCTCTGCTCTCTCCCTGCCCTCTGTGTATGGGGGCGAGTTTCAGAATTCACCTGGGAAACTCCTGAGGTTTCAAACCAACAAGTATCATTGTCAATAGTCAAAAGGTGGAAACGACCCAAATGTCCACCAGCAGATGAATGGATAAACAAAATATGGCAAATTCATACAATGGAATATTACACAATGGAAATATTATTCAGTCTTTAGCACATGCCGACACATGGTACAAGATAGATGAATCTTGAAAACATAGTACTAAGTGGCACAAACCGGACACAAAAAGACAAGTATTGTATCACTTAAAGGGAATAAGGCAAACTCATAGAAACAGAAAATATGTAGATTAGAGGTTACCAGGGGCTGAGGGGAGAATGAATGAGGGGTTATTATTTAATGGGTAGAGAATTTCTGTTTGGGGTGATAATGTTTGGAAATAAATAGTGGTGATGATTGCACAACACTGTGAATGTGATCGATGCCAGTGAATCGTACATTTTAAAAATGGTTAAAATGGCAAATTTTATCTTATATATATGTTACTACAATTTTTAAAAAGAAGAGGTTGAGTTACTTACCAAAGTCACACAGTGAGTAGGTAGCAGAGGTGAGAGGCAAAGCCGTATCTGTCTAAATCAGATATCTTACATACTAGATTGTTCTACTTTTCTATACTCATGAACTTGGGGAAATTGCAGATTGCAATGGAGACACATACATTAATGCCTTTATTTTGTGTAGAAAAACTCTCTTTAACTCTTGCTTTCTTGTTCCCTGCATTTAGCAACTTGGAACAAATCATCATTTTCCATGACCTTAAATCTTGTAGTTTAAGAATCTTAACCCCCATTCCTCCATCACCCCAACTGCTGAAAATAACAAGGTTTGGATATATTTTCATTCATTTCATAGCCTTACAGGAACAAAGACATTGTACCATGTTAATGACCTTTCTATTTTCTCTGTTTATCTTTTTTAAAAACATCTATCAGTCCTGATTCTGTGGGAGATTTCAATGCTATGGTCTATGCCAGAGTTAAACAGATGTCATTGAAACTTTGCTATTCTTTGAATTTGAAGGGGATAAAATATAAACTTATCAGGCTTTTCTACGTGGTCCTCACTTTAGAATTTAGTATAAAAATAGTAGCAGTTGGAAAACCTAGCCTCTGGCCTATTTTCTCCCACTGACTGGCTGGGGACCTTGGAAAAGTGACTGACAAATTCAATGCTGAATAAATAACGGTGGTTGTTATTGTTATTACTATTATTATTAAATGTCAGTGATACCTTAGTTGCTGTATCCATAAACTAAAGAAGTTTGATTTGATGATTTCTAAGGACCCTTTCTTAGAAAGTGTTTTCCAGAATTCTAATTTTTTATGAAAAACATTAGGAGAAAATGAATCTGCAAATCTCTCTCTTCTAACCCTCTTCTAGTTCCTCATTGCGGGAACTTTTTTTCTAACTTTCAAAGGTTGCTTTTGTTGTTAACCATAACTTATTGTTTTCCCACACTTGGTCAGATTTTTCTTCCCTGGTCTCATTACCCCTCAGGTGAAATTGACACTTTCAAGGCTTGGTGAGCGGAGTGTGTAATAATTAAATTTGACAAGCCTATTGCTTCAGATTGAGTCCAACTCTCAAATAGTGGGATTGATTTTCCTCCAACTTAGGATAAGAAATGGGTCTGACAAGTTACCACTCAAAAGGAGGCTTTTCAGAGAATTTCAAGCAGGTGAAAGTTGGGCTTATATTGAAAACTGTCCTCCCTGCTACGATGCAGCTAACAATGAGTCAACTATGTAACTCATCTACATAGAGCCAGGGCTGTCATTTGTACTAATTAAGGGAAGGCCAGTCTAAACTCCAGAAGTGCATGTTTGAGAATTTAATTCAAGTCCCTATGGGGACATGTTGATGGAAATAGAAAAATATTCATTGGTAACTAGCACATAACATGCTAGTTATAACACAGTGCTTGAAAATTGTTCTCTTAAGGAGTCTAATCATTCTGTGGACTCTAGATCAGTAGGCTTTAACTTACTTGCAAACTTTGCAGATAACGCAAAGAATTTTATACACTCTTAGTGGACCCCTGAAATAATAGCATCAAGTGGAATGGCTTATACTCAGCTTCTCTTGTTTCCATGTAAAGGAACTTCCATTAACATATTATTCTTGGTCTTTCTATACCACCAGGGAAGTGGCCTATCTGATTGGTGAGTTCTACCCCCAAAATGGGTATGTAAAGCTCCTCAATTTGCATCTTTGTTTGTTTGTATTGTTTTTTTCAGGTCTGCCTGCCTGTAGGGAGGGTGCATGCTCAGCTGCCCTTTGTCATGTGCTAAGCTTAGTTGAGCAGTTTTCTCTCTGCATGGAGGACTGTGATTGCCCACTGTACCAGTGACTGGGCAGGTAAGCTTAACTTATTCAGAGATAAAGTGTTGGTAGGCCCACCTGGGCAACAGACCCAAAGCCACATCATCTAAGAGCTTCGACAGTAACAGTGGTGATAGACTGATTTTTCTCTTGGTTCCTGTGCCTACCTCTCAATTGGTTCTAAACACGGGTGGAAAATAAGATGTCACTTATTGGAACAAACATTATGTTCCATAGTGATATACAGGGCATGAGCCTAAAATTAGCTCATCGTGTCTCTGTGTGGACGGGGAGAGACTGAATATGTATATTTTGCACACATTTGTGTAAAGGTCACAAAATTAAAGGTTAGGTGATCCAAGTTCAAGTTGAAACTCTATCTAACTAGAAAGGCATCGTGGATGGATTCTGGAGCCAAATCTGCCTGGATTAGCATCCTACACCTGCCAAGTAGTATATAGCTTTACTAACTTTGGAAACATTCTATGACTTCCCTTTATCTCCTTCCCTCTTCTAAATGGGAGAGAATAATACCTACTCTGTGAGACTGCAGTAAGGATTAGATATGACGGTATGTGTAAAGAATGTGGCACGTATTTTGCCTTGGAGAAATGGCTTTCCCTCTGACAGCCTCTGTCTCTTCATTTGTAAAAAATAAGTGGCAAGACTCAGATGTTTAAAACGTTTCTGCAAGTCTGATGGTCTATGATTCTGTTCTGAAGACTCTGAGAGTAAAATCATGGTGCCTGTGAGTTTGTGTGTATGTGTGAGTATGGGGTTTATGTCTGTGACCCACAAATTCTTGCTTCCTCTCTAGATCTCCAAAATTTTACCATTACTGGAAAACACCAACAGAGGGCATCAGGATTTAATTCTGGGTGAGTTGCTGCTGGAGGCTGAGGTTCTGGTTGCCTGACAGGTCTCTAAGCAGAGCTCTTTCCCCAAAGGCGCGATAAAGATCTCACTCTCCTTCTGACACTGCAGCAACCTCAGCCCCTTCCTTCCCATCTGGCGCTGGGGTACATGCTCTGGCTTCTGTTTCTAGAGTTTCTTCCCCAGGGGTATCTGCCTTTGCCTGGTAAGGGTGCTGACGCATTTATGGAAACAGAACAGTGATTAATGACATCTGAGCTCTTTCTGCTGAGTGCTGAACTGAGATATGCTGGTCTACCCAAGGGCTGCTCTCCTGTCTAAAATGACACCAGGGAACCTTCCAGCAGGCATACGGAGTAGGGCGGCCAAAGCAGAGAGGGGAGTAAGGAGGGAACCCAGGCAAACAGGTGGTCCGCTCTGTGCTTCAGTGTACCCTCTTGCTAAAGGTGTAATTACACTTCACTCCGGGGACACTTCCACATCACACTGAAGGGAAAGGGCTACGTTTGGAGCCAAGTGTCCTGGTATGTTCTCTGTCACTAAATGTATTCTTACGGCAAGAAACAAATTCCGAGCTTCATTGTCTTAATCTGCAAAATGGGAATAATCCCATCACAACTTCCTTGTGGGATGGTGTTGAGAAGCAATGGGCAGGAGGCATGAAAAGGCATTTTGGAGAAGTGTGAAATGTCTACATAAAGGGTAGCCTATCGAAAGCACCTTTAGGTCTTGCAATGATTCTGGTGGTGGTGGCAGTGGCATTAGTCATGTCAGTTGGGTCGTAACCACACTCAGAGATGCTGGGAGTGGTTGCCGTTCAGAGTGCCAGCTGTGGAATCAGATGGTCTGAGTTCACATTTCGCCTTGCCATTCACCTTGCAAATCACCTGTAATCTATAAAGTGGGAATAATAGTCGTAGCACCGACCCCATGTTTTGTGAGAAACATACCAGATGTTGCACGTAAAGCACTTAGTACATGTCCTGGAATTGAGTGAATGCTTAATAAATTGTAGTGATCATTTTTATCATAATTATTGTTTCTTCCTGGTAAGAGGAGACATTCCTGAAGGATGTCCTAATGCCTCACACCTGGAGAACCTTTCCAGATGACTGTGACTCGCAAAGGCTCCCCGTTTCCCTAAACTGCCTTAACACTTAAAATCTGTGCCAGCAGCCCCCAGGCATAATCCCACCTTACATGGCCTGGAACATCTCATAGCAGCTTGTATAAATTCTGTCCCCACTTGGCATCCTAGTTCCTGCATGCTGGACACTGTGAACCCGTCTCCTCTCCTTCAGCACCCAAAATATTTATATTCTCATCTAGCATTATAGTTGCATTGGTTTGCAGATATGCAGATACATCCAGGGCCACACACTCACACTGACTGACTCTCTGCATTTGGTCTCTTTCCAGAGCAGGACCCAGGGGGAGTTTGAGCTGGAGATGCCCTGGGGCCAGGCCTTGAGCCAGTGTGACTGGGAATTAGCCATGCCTTTGCTGCTGTGTCCCTGGACCGTGGGATGGGCCTGTGCTCTCAGATGCTCCACACCAGAGGGACTTTGGTGGCAGGTCAGGCCGTGGGGTCTGCTTAGGTGTCTGCAGGCTGACCTGATGGGAGAGGAAAACTCAGAGAACAAAATGAGATCCGTTGTCACAGCAAGGGAGTTCTTCTGTATAGACATGTACCCGGGGATCAGCTTGTGGTCCAGGAAATGATTTCCTCTAGCAGGGCACAAAAGAAAGAATGGTGAGCAGTCTTGAATCTCACAAAAAAAAATTATAAAAGGAAAGAAACAGCCGCAACAATGAAAATAATCCAAATTATTTATTCTGCTAGGTTATAATTACTTGGCCGCTCCCCCGCTCATTAATAAGAGCAAACATTGACTTCGTCAGGCACTGAGCTAAGCACTTTACATCTTACAGTAGTGCTGTTGGGTCTCTTATTGTGTCTGTTTTTTTAAATATGAAAAACTGGAACTTGGGAAGGCCCAGCGACTCTCCCTGAGCCACAAAGCAAGCACATGGCAGAGTTCAGGCTTTAACCTCTGTCTTCTGCTCCCTCCTCCTCCCCGCCTGTGCTTCCTGCTGCCCCGTCTGTAAAATGTGACTGTCGTTCTGTTGAATTAGATCAAAGGTGCCTCCAGCTACCTGATCATCAGCATTTCTCAAGGTGCTCTTGAAAAGTGCAAAACCCAGGCCTCTAGAGTCTTAAGTGAGACTCGCAATGTGTGTTTTTTCACAATGCCCCAGATAATTGTGAGGACCGGCCAGGGCCTCATCTAAGGGGATCCCAGAAGACACGACCAGGTTCAAGATTCCATACTTCTTGTGTCCTTTTTACCTCTCGGCTGGGAAGTAAGAAAAGGGGGTTGGGCCCCATGTAGAGACAGCTGAAATAGGGCCTGGAGCCAGTCTCAACCCTTCCCCCATGGGCCTGCCCATAAATATCACCCTTTTGGGACTGGAGCCAATGTAGATCAGAAGCATTTTCCCCTCGAAGCATCTAATGTCTGGATATGTCAGCTAAGTGGAGCAGCAAGACTGTACAGGCTTTGCTGGTTTTTGGATGGCAGCATCTCGTCTGGACTCACAAGACATTAACTACCAGCCTTTGCAAAGTCGCTGTGCAAAAATCATTTTCTCTGAGCACTTATATTTGGCCCATCTAGAGAGTCAGTCGCTGGTATCCTCTTCCTCCTCCCACATCCACTTGGGCCAAACTTATCTTCCTAAATTGTTCTCCCAATGCAAGAGTATCATCTGAGATTAGCTGCAAGATCTGGGATCTAGTTCCAGCTCCGCCTGTGTCTGTGTCCTCCAGACAAGTTTCTTTCCTTGCTCCTAGATCCTCATATGACTTCTTGAACTGCAAAAGGGGTAAGGAAACTAATGCTTGTTTACTCAGCTGAGATGTAGACTCAAGTCACTGTAACCTAGTGTTTAAGGGCAGAGGCTCTGAAATTCACACCTTGAGGTCACATCTTCTCTCTGCCACTTACTGGCTGTGCAACCTTAGGCTAGTCAGTTTACCTCCCTGGACCTTACTTATACCATCTGAAAATTAAGGATAATAACAGTACCTAAGTTATAGAGCTGTCGGAAGGATTAGATGAATAACGTACATAAAGTGCCTGGCATTTAGCAATTAGTAACTATTATTGTCATTACTATTATTAAATAAGCATATAAACAGATAACTATACTCTAGTGCCATACATGTTTGAATAGAAACTGCAGGGGTCTCTGAGTTCCTGATAAATGATCCAAACCAAGCCCAAGGTCCCAAAAAACTCCTCTGGCAGGGATGTTAGGCTCAAGTTGTTGTAAAGATTGAGTTGTGGCTTTCCAGGCAAACGCCAAAGAGACTTTCCCTGGCAACATGGATTCTCCGTGGCAATACCGCTGAACCCATCCCCAGCATCTCTAGCTTTCTTCCTTTTCCTGGCATGTGCCCAGACATTCCACCTCAAGGTCATTGTACAGCTGCTTTCCCTCTGCCCACCCCCACTCATCACCAGGTGAGCCCTCTCACTCTCCCTCCCACCTGACACTGCACTTCTGAGGCCTGTTTCTGCCCTCTGCTCCCAGCGCTGGTTTCCCTGTTCCCTATGAACTTGCACTCCCCTCTTGAATGCAATGGAAGCCCCTGATACTGAGTTTGCCTGGTAATGAACTTGTCTGTTTCTTTAGGTTCAAGCACCTCTGTTTTATTTCTGGCTATTCCGGGCAACTGTCCACTCCCATTTGGATTCTAATCCACTCTCTCAGGATACCCTGGTGTCCACAGACATGTGCTCTGGGAATAAGGCATCCCGGGTGAAAGCATAGCTGACAGGGGTCTTCCGAAGTCAGAGAATGGTACAAGGCACTTGGAAAAAAATCTTTTTCATTTGTATGCTTATTTAATCAGTAAATATTTATTTCACCAGGTGTCACAGTAAGAACTGGGATATCATTCTGAAGAAGGTCTACTGGCCCAACCCTGAGGAAATGGATGGGACAAATAGGAGGACAGATAGCCAGTTAGAACAACTTATAACATGGAGTGAAGGGGAAGTTCACGGGCTGTAGGGGCACAGAGGAGGGCGTACTGTCTCATTCAGGGTTCTCAGCTGAAAACAACTCTTTCAGCAGAAAAAGAAATGAGGAAAGGAATGAGTTAATGGTGGCCTGCAGAGAACCAGCCTTGTCCACCACACAGCACCCAAACCACAGTGTGGGAATGTGCCAGCAAACCCCACCCTGCCAGCCCCTGACCAAAGATGGTAGCACATCCCACTGGCCCTGGGTGCTGGACACCAGAACTCCCTCTTCCTGTGGCCTGAACCCCAAATGCTTCTACTATCAGCCTCAGCAGGAAAGAGAGTTTGTACAAATCTCCTTCCTCACGTTCCTGACTTTCTACTCAAGGTTTCACTTGGGTGTGCCCAATTGGTCAGGCTGGGACTGTAACCGATCAAATTGGAATAAGGCAGGACATTGCCAAACCAGAGTGTGTGTGGTGTGTGTGTGTACATGTGTGTGTTCCAAAGCTGCTGAGTAGCAGAAAAAGCAAGACAAGGATCCATTACAGATCCCCACAGGAGAGTTGGTGTGTGTGTGTGGGAGGGATAGAATGTGGAAGGGAACATGACCAATTTCTCAGAGGCATTGATCTCTCAGCTGAGCTCTGAAACAAGGAAAGAAATTAGCCAGGTAAAGACAGGCCTGGGGGAGTGTTCAAGACAGACAGAATAGCAGGTGCGTATGCTTGGAGATGGAGAACAGCAATAGTTCAATGTATCTGGAATAGATTTGGATGGGGGCATGGTCAAAGTTGAGGTTGGAGAGGTCAGCAGAGCCAAGCTCCTAAAATCTTAAATCTCCTGGGCTGAGAAGCAGAAGCAAAAAACAAGGCGGCAATGTTCTTTTGAGAGACCAAAAAAAGATGGTTACACATTCCAAGACTGTCTCTGTAAGTGTCTCTGATGTTTCATTTCTTCTTTTATTGAAGAGTCTTCATTGCAGCTCACTTAAAAACTCCCTGTAAGTAGAAATCCCTCACCATTATGGAGAATTTCTTCCATAATATCACACAGGCGTGGGCTGTTTATGGAAGCATGAAACATTCCTTGCAGGAGACGCTGTTTAGCATTCATGATGGAAATATTATCAGTCTCCCTTTGGAAATTAACACAAGAGTTGCATTCTTCTGCCTCTGGTCTGCAGGTTCGCCTTGCACCTCTTGACCTGTGCAAGGCACAGTTCATACCCCATCTCCTGCATGCAGACTTCCTCAGCGGCACCCATCCTTTCTCATCTGACTTCCTCTGGCTTTGAGTACCTCACAAACCTCATGTTCTCAGGTGCATATATTACTATCTTTTAACCCTCTTGCAATGAAAAGCAAAAGGAACTCTTACTACTTTTCACAAGTTGAGATTCCTTTTTGTGAGTTCTCTCCAGAGGAGGAAGCTGGACCATAATCTCGGTATCAAGATTTACTGTTTTATAGAAAATAAAAGCTCCTCACCAGAGCTCCTTTGCACACAGTGGGCTTAGTTTCAATGCCAAATTAATATCCAAGCCAATGCAGAGCCCCACAGGGAATTGTTCTTTCCCTGAAACAGAGTCCACAACAATAAGCAATGCAGGGGTGTGACATCACTCCTCCCTGTCCAGCTATTCATCATGGCAAGTCATGGGATTCAGAGGGGAGAGATCATTGTTCCAGTGCTGTGTAAATCTCTTCTGTTCTTGCACCTGGGCTTTGTAGAAATGAGTGAACAGGCATCTACAGAAGACATCATTTTCTTAGTTATATCTCTATTTGATACTAGAGAGATTGCATTATCTCTTTAAATCACAATAGGACTGTGTGAAAATCACTTTCTCTAAGCCATTTATTTGCCTTTAAAATAAAGAGATGACAAGGAAAATATGTTATTTCTTCCATGAAACGCTGCCTCTTAAGAGCTCAAGTCCGGAGCCCTTTCCTCTAGGTAAATATCCCAACATCTGGAAAAGTGATCCTCTAATAACTTTTGATGGCACTTTTGCCTCAGGACCCTTTGAAGTGCACCTTATATTGGTTGAAATCAAAGGATCTGAAACGTCATGGAGACCTGGAAATTCAGAATTGGCTTCAAGTACCCCGAGAAGAGGGACTAAGAAGCCTCTAGGATCTGAAGCTACTTTCTCATTTTTGTTTTATTTTGTTTCTCTTCTCTGCTTCTCTCTTGCTTCTTGTCCTTCCTCCTCAGTCATAGCATCTTCTGCTTTCTGCTTGTCCCTGGCTCATGGTGGCTGACAAAACCCCCAACTCTGTATTCCTTTTTCAAAAGCAGCACCCACCATACTGAGCTGATTCAGCTCAGCTGTGCTCATTCATTATGAGTTATATAAAGGTAGCTTCTCTAAAGTGGGATATGGACAGAGCAGAATTTTCAACCTGTATTAGTCATCTATTGCTGCATAACAAATTACCCTAGAATTCTGTGACTTAAAATAATAGTAAATATTTTTTTATCTCAGTTTCTGTGGGTCAGGAATTTGGTAGCAGCTTAGCTGAGGTTTTTTCTAAAAATCCCTCTTGTGGTTGCAGTCAAGATGTCAGCTAGGGCTACAGTCACCTGAAGGCTTGACCAGGGCTGGAGAATGCACATCCAAGGGGGCTCACTCACATGCCTGAAAGTTGATGCAGGCTTTGTCCAGCAGGCCTCAGTTCCTTCCAATAGGGGCCTTTTCATGAGCTTCTTGACTCTCTTCATGATATGACAGCTGTCTTTCCCCTGTGTAAGCAATTGAAGAAAGACTATGAGGAAGCTGCAATGTCTTTTATGACCTAACCTCAGAAGTAGCACACTGTCGTTTCTATAGTATCTTATTGGTTACACAGGTCAGCCCTATTCATGGTCGGAGAAGACCATGCAATGACGTGAATACCAGGTGGTAAGAATCACTGGGGACCACCTTGGATGCTGGCTACCACAAGAGCCAGCACTAGAACAGGTTCCCAGGGACAGAGATGCAGTATCTTCATTGAATGGCTCATGCCGTTGTTTCCCCCTGGGTGACCAAGAAGCTCTCTTTTAGCTACAACCTGAATATTTTTTGCTTTAAATTCTGAATTAAAACCAACTCTTTGTGCCATAGAGTGAGAGATGCTGTACAGCTGGTTAACTACATATTCATGATTTGTAGGACACCACTCACCCAAGAGATCTGTTCTAATTTCCTTGAAAATGGCGCTGCATGAGCCCCCGCAGAGAGCCATGCCTAGCTCAGTGTGAAGCTCTGAGGAGTGGGTGCCCATATGTATTAATTGATGACGCTGATTCATAGGCTGCTGAGTGGAGCTGCTCTTTAAATGCTCTTAAAAGAAGATAGGGGACAAGGCAAGGAAACGCATCACTTCCGTGTGGGAAATCTGAACAGTCAATAGCTTTGACATCTGCAACGTTGGCCACTTTCTCAGAATCCAGAGTTGGCAGAAAAAAACAAAGAGCTAAATAGAAAATAATAAAAGAAAATTGTATGTGCTCTGTGCCAAAAAAGGAATGGTTCTAGGAAAAAGATTACATTCTGAACCCTGGGCTGTCACAATAATATGTGCTTCAAAGCCCTTATGAGTGTGGAGAAATATTCTGAGTCAAGACCAGAAGTTGGGAGACCTGGCTCCTAATCTTCAAATCAGGTGCACTGCCTTTGGATTCTCCAATGCAGAGTGCACCAGGACTAAAAGCTGAATTTGTTTTTTTTTTGCGGTACACGGGCCTGTCACTGCTGTGGCCTCTCCCGTTGCGGAGCACAGGCTCCGGACGCGCAGGCTCAGCGGCCATGGCTCATGGGCCCAGCCGCTCCACGGCATGTGGGATCTTCCCGGACCGGGGCACGAACCCGTGTCCCCTGCATCGGCAGGAGGACTCTCAACCACTGCGCCACCAGGGAAGCCCTAAAAGCTGAATTTTGAATTTTGCTTTCATTGTACAAAAAGTCGTTGAGAAAGGACTTTACCACTTGACAGCAATGCAAAATTGGATAAGTATTGTCATCTCTCTGAACCTCTGAGCCCTCATCTGTTAAAAAGAAAAAAAAAAAAGAAAAATAATAGTAGTAACCACTTTTCCTACTTCTTGATGCTGTTTCAGGTATCAAATTCTGGAAGACAGTTACAGATTTGAAAAGGTCCAGGGAAGCTCCTTACTGGCCCAGTAAGGACTGGGGACCCTTTGTAATGCTTTTGCTTTAAAGGCAGCTAGCTGCTCCTACTTCAGGCGTATGAGGAGGTAAGGCAAAGGAGTTGGTCCAAGCACCAGACACAGAAATCAATAGAGTTATCCACCACAAGGGCCTCTGTGACAACGATAATAATCATCACTTTCATATTGGGCTTTATGGACATATTAGGAGCAAATATTGGACTAGTCTCTCTTTGGGTCCAAGTGTGTCAAAAATAAAGCTCAGAATCTGTGGACATGTTCTTCTCCTCTGTAAGGAACAGGGATTTTAAGATGTAACTCTGCAGACAGACAGAATGAAGAAGAAAGCAGGTGTAGGTGATAATAGAAAGAAATAAGGAAAAGAGACAAGGAGAGCGTCCTAATGCTGTTTCAGTTCCTGGTTCCCATTGTTTCTGATGTCCAGCTGCATTCCTGACCTTGGCTTCCTCAAGAGACATCCCCTCCCCCCTTATAATAAATTTCTCCTTTTGCATATGTTAAGTATGAGTCTGATTTCTTTTATTCAGAATCAAAATAGTTCTAACTAATATCATTCTTATAAAAAGAATGATCTGTGTCAGTTTATGATTCCAATAGAATTGATATTGGTGTTCATGCAGCAAAGACTATGGTATTGTTGAGAAACATAGAAGCACGATGACTGAGAGTTTAGATCCAGGATCCAGGCCACCTGGGATCAAGTCTCTGGACAAATCCCTTAACCTCTCTGTGACTCAGTTTCTCTATCTGACAAATGCTGATAAAAAAATAATAATACCTACCTTAGAGAATTGTGAGGATTGAATGAGTTTTTACATAATCAAGGTCACTTATCATTGCTTCATCCTATGGGAAGAAAAGTCACCAAGTTCCCAGCCCTGACGCCAATCTGGACTTCCAAAAAGCCTATTTATAATTATACACATACAGCGT
Source organism: Delphinapterus leucas (assembly GCF_059928025.1). NCBI lineage: Eukaryota > Metazoa > Chordata > Mammalia > Artiodactyla > Monodontidae > Delphinapterus > Delphinapterus leucas. The sequence goes on along the minus strand of NC_143134.1, from coordinate 108,326,430 downwards.
GAAAAAAAAAAGCCTTTTGGGGGCTTCCCTGGTGGCGCAGTGGTGGAGAGTCCGCCTGCCATTGCAGGGGACATGGGTTTGTGCCCCGGTCCGGGAGGATCCCGCATGCCGTGGAGCGGCTGGGCCCGTGAGCCATGGCCGCTGAGCCTGCGCGTCCTGAGCCTGTGCTCCACAACGGGAGAGGCCACAACAGTGAGAGGCCCGCGTACCGCAAAAAAAAAAAAGGAAAAAATGCCTTTTGAGGGTTGAAAGGAGCCATTGTTCCCTGTGATAATGGGATAGCTTGAAAGTAATCAAAATTTCATGCTGAAATTGGTTGCCACTGCCACATGGAAGATCGCTGAGACCCCAAGCTTCAGATGGGGAGCCCCTAGTGAAAATGTACGTCTGTGCTCAAAAATCCTGGAAATAGGGATAGATAATTGAGATTCTGGCTAAAGCAGAGTGAACAAAGATGCTCTAATTAAATGCTGCATAGGAGCTAATTAACCCATTTATGTGTTTTCTTCCTTTGTGTAATAGGGGAAGCAAATATCAGCGTTCATATATTTGCAGCCTATCAGTATGTTGTGTGGGATTCTTTTCCTCTTGAGTACGGTGGGAGGATGCCCACCATGGGATCTCCAAGCCCTAATTCATCTGTCCCGAGGCTTCCACTTATTTTTGACATTAGCTCTGGGAAGCATATGCAGGCTTTGCTCTTTGGGCCAATCACAGAAGTAATCCTGGAGGGTACCACCAGTAATCATAGCTGTCTCCTGACACAGGGTCCTTCAGACCATCCCGGAGCTGGTCTCGGGAGTCACCTTGAGGAAAGGGCCTTGGTGCTGGTAGTCCAGTGTGGGCAGCTCTCCTGACTGCTCAGCGATCAGAGAGGCTCTCCTCACTATGGTGCTAAACGATTGACAGTTGACAGACAGGGTATTTCAGGATGCAGAGTCCCCCCACCCACTCCAGCTATGTGGCACAGGTATTTGCTTCCTTGGGAAGGAAGTGATTTATCTTTGGGAGAACACTTTTGGCAAAGTTTGCATAGGGACAGCCTCTGTCTCTGCAAGCATGTGCGTGTGTGCGTGTGTGTGTGCGCGCGAGTGTGCACGAAGCAGTGAGAGTGAAAGATAAAGACAACATGAACGCCCTAAAAAGGCACTTCTTTATACGAATGCTTGAAAACACATGATGCAGAAAGACATCAGACCACAGAAATGAATTTCACGGCTATACTTTCTTCTTAGCTATACTAATTCAACACAGCTGTACTACTTCTTCAGAATCAGGAGCCTGCAGTATCACTGTCTTTATTATGAAAACCTTCACAGAGAGGAAATAGTCTTAGAGGGAAATAGGTGGAAGAAAAGAAGAAACAGAAAACAAAGCCTGGTGGGAGGGTTCTGGGTAAGGGAGCAAAGAAAATGCATTTGCTCCAAGTTTGAGTTGAAAATGTTATAAGGACTCCACATAGCAGTGTCATTAGTTGGTGTCTTATAGTTGCATATGTATATATGCTTTGCCGTTAGCTAATTACCTAAACATTAACCTTCTGGTTACTTGGCCTAGTGTTTAAATTCAGAGAAGAAACAGTTTCCCTGAAGGATTTTGATCCTTAGTGATTTAATTTAGTTGATTTCATTATAAGCTAGGTATGTAACCAAATGCTTTTAACTTTAGATGAATATAAGTTCACGTTACTCATTTGTTTCTAGCATTACTCATTTGTTTCTAGCAATTACTCATTCGTTACTCATTTGTTTCTAGCATTCACCATTACACCTATTAGTAAAGCACAAGGACCCAATTTTTATAATTGAAGAATTGATTTCTTTGGTCAATCAGGAAGATATAACAATTAAAAATCATTCACCTATCAAAAGATCATATTTTAAGACTTTATTAAACATTGCACAGCAGGTTGAGTTACTGGCAGTTGTCCTTAACATATTTGAACATATTTTATCACAAAGCAGAGAGCTCACCGACACTGGATTGGAAGGGTTTGATTAATTGGCAGTTATGACACCTTGGGTCCCATCCCTAGTTGCATAAGGATTGCTGTGTGGCCTTGGACAAGTCATTTGCAATGTGAGCAACATCTGCAATGTGAGCACAACCATGTCTTCCTCACCTGACTCACATTATTGCTGTGCAAAGGAAACAAGTTTCGAGTTGTGGAAGTTCTTTGAAAAGTTAAGCCTCTGAGTGAAATGCAAGTTTTTATGGATCCACATACACATACACTATTCATGATCATGAATACATAAGGGGCGCCCTGTGGAATATGCTATAGGTGTTTTGTGCTTTGAATGCATGTGCCTGGAGATCCCAGCCCATAACAGCACATAATAGGTGTCCTCCGTGGGATGTAACCTAGGTGACACTCTGCACATTAAGCCGCACCTGTGCTCTGACAGAGACAGCGGCGTGCAGAGAATTTGGAAGATCAACAGGTGCCAAGGCAGAGAGAGAACAGAGCTGTGCATTGGTAGCACCAAGCCTGTCTGTCCCTCAAGGCCAAGCAGAAATACCACTGTATCCACACAGCTTCCCAGGGCTCCTCTCTCTCCCTGAAACAATTAATTTCTCCCAGATCTGTGTAGTTGGTGCACTTTATTGGGGTAGCCCTGAACTTCAAGCACCCATGCCAACCCTCACAGTATTCAACTGGCTCAAATAAATAGGGTGCGCAGCCTGCTCTGGTTTGCAGCCCTGGTTCTAAAACTCTGACCCTGAACCATTCCTCAGATTAGATTCCACCCTGTTTGGACGCTCCTGGCTTCCAACTCAAGCCAAGTCAATAAATAGGTAGCAAGAGCCTGGTATTTGCTAGGCTTGTGCTAAGTCATGGAACACAGCAATGGGCAACAATTCATGTGCTCACCCTCATGGAGGTTATCATCTAATGGAGCGATAGACAAACAATTCCAATCTCCAGACTGAGGAATCCGTGGAGAAACTTCCAGAAAAGGTGACGTCCAACCTGAGACCTGCAGGCTGAGAGAGTGTTAATCAGATGAAGTTGGGAAGGAAGAGAAGGCAGAATATTCCAAGTAGCACATCTGGGAGACAAGAGAGAACTTGTTGCATTTAAGAAACTGAAAGATGTTTAGTCTGGACAAAGGTAAGTGGTAAGCAAAAGCCAACTTCTTTATGTCTTTATTTCCAGCTTCCCCTTAGATTTTGCACCTTCACACCTGATGTTAATCTCCACCAACTTCAGCTCCAATCCCTCCCCCACAGACTATTAAGCACCTCCCAGCGTGATTGGGTTTGTATAATATCTTCTGGGTGGAGACCCCGTGAGGACATTGGTGCCCTTATAAGGGGATAAGAGACCACAGCTGACCTCTCTACACCCCGTGAAGACACTGGTGAAGGCAGCCATCTGCAAACTGAGAAGAGAGCTCTCACCAGACATGGAATCTTCCAGCATCCTGATCTTGGATCTCCAGCCTCCAGAACTGTGAGAAATAAGTCTTGTTGTTTAAATCCCCCAGTCTATGGTATTCTGTTATAGCAGCCCACACTGACTAACCCAGGACTGATTTCCCCTGGCCTTGCAAATGGAAACCAATCTGTCTCAAGTCTTCTTTTACATGTAATTGTATCACAGCTCTCTGACTTTATTTTATTTTGCCTATTAGACTGCCAAGGCACAGAGGATCCTGTATTTCCTCTCAAGTACGTGAGACAGTGCCGAGCAATATGTTTTCCTATAACAAATTTCTATTGTGTCGCTTTTTGGTTTAAAAGCCTTCAGCAATTCTGCATTCATCTTCAGACAAAACTCTATCACTAAGCACGGCTCACAAGTCCCAGCCCCTGTTAGCCTGCCAGCCCCCACCTCTGCGCCTTTCCCCTTCTCACTCTCCCCTCCAGTTTCACTGACCATTCATGTTCTCAGTGACTCCGAGCTCTCCTGCCTTTGAGCTCTCACACATGCTGTTCCCTCTGCTTGCCCCGTCCAACCCCTTCAATCGTACTCATCTCCAGAGTCTCAGCTTATATACTACTTCCGCATGGAGGCTTTCCCTGACACTTGCTTACTTGTTCCTGCTAGAGCATGGCACTTATTATGCTTTATTGAAATTGCGTGTTGGAATGTCTGCTCTCCCACTGTCTCAGCCTTGGCGCTCTGGATCATTTGGACCGGGTAACTCTGTTGTGGGGCTGTTCCATGCACGGGAGGATGCCGAGCAACGTGCCTGGCCTCTACCAACTAGATGCCGGGCTCTCTCCCCACCCCACCCTCTGCCCCCATGGTTAGGACAACCAAGGGTGTCCCAAAGGTCCCCTGGGAACAAAAGTACCCTCATTGGAGAACCACTGTGCCAGACTCTTCCAAAGGTAGAGACTATGTCTTTTGCACAACTCTGTCCCCAAGCTGGCAGGTATAATAGTAGAAGCCCACTAATCGTATGCTGCGGGAGCGAACAGAAGTTCCTACTATAAACTACCCCTGAACAGATGAACGTTGGGAAGGAAGCGGTGTCAGAAGCACTAGTAGCTCAGAGCCCTGCGTTTCTCTTTAATGAATGGGTAGGACCTGCACAAATGTGGCGGTCTCCTCACTTTGGAACCCGTCTCCTCCCTGCCTGTTACATCTGTCCTGGTAGGCAACAGGTCACCTAGTCTTCCGCCCCCTCCCCACACACACCTCTTTGGGCTGCCCTGTCCACCCATCTCCCCTCTACAGAACAGGAAAAAGGTCGCGGCTCTCTGAGCTTCCTGCATCAAAGATGTTTAAGCTTTTAATGCGAATCCTGATTAATTAACAAGGGCACAGGACTTATATGCATTTCAAGTTGCTTTTATCTCTGGAAGAAAAGATGCCTTTTGTCAGATACTTTCTGTTCACTGTCTAGTTCAGCATTTCAAAGGGCATGCTTTGATGGGCTGAGCAGGTTACCATTTTTTGTGAGTGAAGGGCAATGACTAGTAATTAAGGTTCAGACCCCTTTATGTCAACTCAGGGAAGAAGAATCAAATTCAATCTCAGCTTCATCCAAAATTGACTTGTGTCAAAGCTGGAGGGCTCTTCCTGGTGGCAGGAGGCAGAAGGAAGAAGGGAAGAGGGTGTGCAATGTGGTAATGGTTGCATCCTTTTGGCTTTCAATTTAAAAAGCTAACATTTGTTGAGCACCTACTGTGTGCTGTATCACCTCTCCCACAAATTCTGTAAAAGACTAATATTATTTCATTTACAGATTGAAGAAACTAAGTTTTGGAGATGTTAAGTAATTTGTCCAAAATATAACAAGTGGGCCAGCCATGCTTAGAATATGGTGGGTCTGATGGTGGGCTTTCTCTTTGAATTCTGTATCCTTAGTGTTTCACACAGTGACTGGCACAGAGCAGGTTTCAAGAAATAGTTGAATTGAATATTTACTGAGGACCTATAATGATGAGGTTACTGGTTGCTTCCAACACCTACTTATCCCTTCTTCCTTAATGACATAATACTCATTTTTACCTGGAAGGTCATAACTCCAACTAAATGGCTAAAAAGACATCCCCAGCTCCTTTGCAGTTAGGAGTAACTGTGTAACAAAATCTGGTCCATGAGATATAAGCAGAAGTGTTGTGTTGCACTTCCATGAAGTCTTCTCTTACTTTTGTCCTACTATTTAGATCATGCATGTGATGGCTGGAACTCAAGCAGCCCTTTTGGACCAGGAAGATCAGAGCCACACCTTGGGAATTAAGAAGCAAATATATAGAAGCAATCTGGGTACCTTATGGCCAAAGAAATGCTAAAACAGGTCCGTACTGTCTATTTCCAGACTTGTTTTGTAAGAGAGATAAATAGACTTCTATCATTAAATTCACTGTTTTTGATTTTTTGTTACTTTCCACTGAACCTAATCCTAGCTGCTCTAACTATTAAGTGCAGAGCACTGTTCTAGGGATTGCGAGGCATGCTGACATGGCTACCCCATGCTTGTGTGAAGCTCACAGCCTGTAGGAGAGCTTTGATGTATCCATATCTGATGATTATATGCCACGCTACACTACAGTCATATAAATTTTCTTTTCAGTCCCCAAATGGTAATCACCACAGAGAAGATAAAATGCTCAGTGGGTGATGAATTGGGAGATGCCACTTACAGCGGGAGGGACCATGAAAATTTTCATGGAGGAGACACCCCTAGAATCTGGTCTTGAATATTCATGGGAGTTGGGATCTGCAGAGAATGGGATGATGTTGAATACCCCAGGAACAGAAAAAATATAGGACATGTTTGGCAGAAGGCCAGAGATTCTGTTACATGAAGTGCATGAAGCAAGCATATTGTGTAGTATTTATGAGTGTGGGCTCTGGAGTTAGATGTCTTGGGTTTGAATTCTAGCTCTGCTGTTTACTAGCTATGTGACCTTGGCCGATCCACTAAACTTCCATGAACCCTGTTTCTTCATCTGTAAAATGAATGAGGGTAGTAAGTCCTGTCTTCTCAAGTTGTCAGAATTAGTGAGTTTATATGTATAGAAGGCTCAGAACAGTAGCCATTTCAAATAAACAAGCCCTAAATGTTCTCTCTGCCAGTCATCTCAAAAAGCTGGAAGAGTTAGTTGAAAAACAGCACACAGAGCCACAAACGCCAACTTAAGACTATTATTATGAAGGTACCAAAAAGCTGCTGAAGGTTTGTAAGCCAAATTGTGAGTGAGGGGGCTTCCCTGGTGGTGCAGTGGTTGAGAGTCCGCCTGCCGATTCAGGGGACACGGGTTCGTGCCCCGGTCCGGGAAGACCCACGTGCCGCGGAGCGGCTGGGCCCGTGGGCCATGGCCGCTGAGCCTGCGCGTCCGGAGCCTGTGCTCCACAACGGGAGAGGCCACAACCGTGAGAGGCCCGCGTACCGCAAAAAAAAAAAAAAAAATTGTAGGTGACAGGAGAGCTATTTTGGGGGACGTCTTAATGTGTCAACATTTACCATCTTATTATGCTCTCTCTCCCACTCCCACCCTGTCAGCCTACTGACCCGGGTACCTCCTGGCCCCAGGGCACATCAGTATTCAGCAATTCCCCGAGGCCCTTCTCCAGGAGTCTCTAGGGATCCCAGATCACTGACTTAGACAAACCTGGCTGCTTCTCAGAGCCCTGGGAAAGGAAGCCCTCTGGCTTAGGCAAACCTGGCTGCTTCTCAGAGCCCTGGTAAAAGAAGGTCTCTGGCTCACAGCTCCTGGGTCTCCTTGTTCCTTTGGGATTTGCTAAAGCATGTGATTCCTGTCTCACTCTTCTGCTTTCTCTGCCCCAAATTCCCCTGCCCCCAACCCCTCAGGTTTGGGGTCATCGATGCTGACATTCTGACTCTCGGCTGTGAAATACAGGACAATGATTACATCAGAGCTCGATAAGATGAGCCATTTTTTCCTCCTTAGGGACAGTGGGAACCATGCCACCTTCACAGAGAAGGTTGACCATACTGTATGCTATGGACTAAATTGTGTCTCCCCCAAATTTACATATTGAAGCCCTACCCCCCAATGTGATGGTATTTGGAAATAAGGCCTTTAAGATATAATTAAGGTTAAATGAGGTCATGAGTGTGGGACCCTAATTCAATAGCATTGGTAGCCTTATAAGAAGAGGAAGAGCTCTCTCGCTCTCTCCACCCCTGGCCACAGGCACACATCAAGGATACAGAGAAAGCAGCCATCTGCAACCCAAGGACAGAGATCTCACCAGACACCAATCCAGCTGCTCTTTTTTTTTTTTTTTTTTGCGGTATGCGGGCCTCTCACTGTTGTGGCCTCTTCCGTTGCGGAGCACAGGCTCCGGACGCGCAGGCTCAGCAGCCATGGCTCACGGGCCCAGCCGCTCCGCGGCACGTGGGATCTTCCCGGACCGGGGCACGAACCCGCGTCCCCTGCATCGGCAGGCGGACTCTCAACCACTGCGCCACCAGGGAAGCCCCCAGCTGCTCTTTTATCTTGGACTTCCAGTCTCCAGAACTGTGAGAAAATACATTTCTGTTGTTTAATCCCCCCAGCCTGTGGTATTTTGCTATGGTAGCCTGAGCAGACTAATAACATTATGTCTACATGTACAGTTCATTGTATGCCTGTTGCTGTACAGATGCTCCTCTGAGCTTGGGAGCCAACTGCAGACCTCTTCCGACAGCAAGTTGCAGCCCTCTATTTTTTTTTTTTTTTTTTTTTTTTGCGGTACTCAGGCCTCTCACTGTTGTGGCCTCTCCCATTGCGGAGCACAGGCTCCGGACGCGCAGGCTCAGCGGCCATGGCTCACAGGCCCAGCCGCTCCGCGGCATGTGGGATCTTCCCGGACCGGGGCACGAACCCGTGTCCCCTGCATCGGCAGGCGGACTCTCAACCAGTGCGCCACCAGGGAAGCCTGCAACCCTCTATTGGTAGGTTATTAATAGCCTCCTACTCTTCCATGCCAGTTGATGAAAGATGCATTGGATTCCCTTGTCCAGATTCCAGGTTGCCAAGCCCACAGTCACCATCCTATGCTACCTGTGACCATTTAGCAGCCGCAAAGAGAGTAGCTTCAGCTTTCTCCCCCCACTTCTTCTCAACTTAACATTTTATTAACATTTTAAGCATCTTCCACTTAAGACGTCTGCATGTGGACATCCAGTGAGACACACATCACAGCTACAGAGAATATTACAGTACAGACAATATCAAGTCAGGGGCCTGCCTTGGTCCAGACGAAAATAGAATAAGAAAAGTTAAAAAAAAAAAAAAAAACAACAACACCCTACATGTGCATTGCTCACCCAATTTTTATTCCCTCGAAAGATAACATGGAGATGAATATTCATGGTGAGAAACGTGAGGCTTCAGCCTTGGAAGCATAATTTATCGTTATTTCGAATTTCATTAGCGCTTTACATTTGTAAAACCCATTTGGGGTGAGGCATTTTGTTTCTTTCCTCCCTTGCCTTTTTCTTCCATGCTTCCATCCTTCCCTAAGCACCCTGTCTTCTTCCAAGAGCTAAATCAGACACTCACTGTCATTTTTTTTTTAAACATCTTTATTGGAGTATAATTGCTTTACAGTAGTGTGTTACTCGCTGTCATTTTTTACAGAAATGAAAAATCAGGAGTGAAGAGGGGAACTGACTTTGAAACAGAAATAACCAATTGTGGCAATGGAAATAGTTACTCTAGAAGACTTGCTCTGAGGCTGTCAGGCCATCGTGTGTGCTGATGGTGGAGCTGCAAGCTCCTGGTACAAGAGGGTCGGTCACACGCTGTCTCTTGCTTCACTTCCCAACCTGAGCAAGGAGCCAAAGTGGAAGCATTGATACAAGGTATCCTTGAGTTTCCTTCCTCCACCTGTGTGACTGAGGATCTTAGCATAATTTTGGGACTTTCACTGGCAGGAACTAAAACTTTTCTGATTGATTAAAGAGGTAGGAAAGGGAAATATGTTTTATTCAACAGGAGCTATGTGTCAGACACTGGGCATAAGTATATATGAACATTCTCTGTACTGGTTACCTGTTACTGCTTAATAAATCACCCCAAAATTTAGTGGCTTAAAACCATTATTTATGATTATAGCTTACATGTCAGTGGGTTGGTTGGAGGTTGGCTCTATGGGCTAGGCTCATCAATGCATCTGTGAGTCAGCAGGGATTCAGCTCTAAGCTGAACTTTGTTGCGGCACCTTAATTGGGAAATCTCTGCTCCACGTGTTTGCCGTCTTCCTTCTGAGACCAGTAGGCTGGCCCAGGCGTGTGCTTCTATCGACTGCAGAAGCACAAGACAGAAAGCAAAAACACACAGGGCGGGGAACTGACCCACCATTCACTTCTGCCTCATTCTATTGGTCAAAACAAGTCACATGGACATGCCCTGATTCAAAGAGTGCAGAAATAGACTCTGGCTCTTTAGTAAGAGTAAAGACACCTGGCAAAGGTTGCAGACACTGAGAGAGGTGAAGAATTAGGACCATGATATAATCTACTGCATTTCGTTTTTCAAATGATTCAGGGAGTACCTTGCCTAGGCTACCACATGGTGAAGTGAGAACCAGGTATTTTGGATTCAACCTTTCCCTTCCTTTTTACTTGTCTCCTACGGTTTGGCCCTGAAGACCACACTTAAACTTGCATCCTTACTTTTCAATCAACCATTTCTTTCAGTAGAAACATTCCAGAAAATACTCTCGTGCAGTGACTTTTCTTGTTATGGTAACTAATAATTATGATCATAATAAAATGATGATGTTAGCTTCCATTCATTGTATGTCTGATCTTGACGATGAAAGGGGATATGAAGTAGTGTTTATAACCAGGAGCTCTAGAGTAAGATGCCTGAGATCAAATCCTGGCCTCATCACTTATTAGGTGTGTGACTCTGGACAAGGAATTTCACATTTCTTAGCTTTAGTTTCTTCATATGACAGACGGCAATGCTTACACTTCCTAACTCTTAGAATTGTTGGAAGGGTTAGATGAGACGAGACCTTCACAGCATTTAGCATACTGCCTGGTATACTATAGGGACTCAATCAATGATACTATTATTATTTTTGTTGTTGCTGTCATACGCTAAATAGTGTACTAAATGTCGTAGTGCATTATCATATTTAAGTTGCACAGTGATTAGAAAATAGATCTCTGTTGATATTTGTCTACTTGACCAAAACATTTATTTTCTTATGGCTGCTGTCCCCATTAAGGTCTGCTAGCATATCAAAGTGGCATTTATTGAAGGTAGTAAAAAATTCCAACTTATTCTTTCAGGCTGAGAGATGCCAGTTTTGGAAATAGCCATGCATTTCTTTTGGTGTGTCATTCCCCAAGCCATGCAAAAGTTGCCTTTTCTCGCTCACAGTCCATCTGTACTAGCCACCTGCTCTGTCAAAAACATAGACACAAACAAAAAGCCTTAGGTGATATTAAAGCACGTGCAGGATGAATTTTGCTCCTCAGTGGCTGGTGTCCAAGGCAAGGAAGCTGGACTTAACGCTTGGTTCTGTTGATGCCTTCCATGATTCAGGAATTTTAGCACTCTAATCTTCATTCCTAGAGTTCCTTGTGTTGCAAAATGGAAGTCATCAGCAATAAGCTACTTTAGCCACACCTTTGGGGTGAGTAGGTGGGGTAGGCAGGAAAGTGTGACAGAAATGCTTAATAATCAGGAAAAGCTCTCGGAAAAGGGCATTGAGGTCACACTGTCAAATCTAGACGTCATGGATCCAGGTTTTTGATTTACAGGTGATAATGGCATTTAGGCTCAGCATGCCCAAAGCCTCTCCATAATAGGGGAAAGGGATAGAGGTGTCATTCAGCAATCAGAAAATGACCCACCAGTACCTGTCCCTGTAGATTTCAATTTTACCCTTGGGTCAGCTTCTACTACTCATTTTCTCAAATGGAGGCAAATTCCTCCCATCTGCCTGGGGATTTGCTCTTAGCCTGAGATAATGGGAATCAGCAGTGAGAGAGGGATCTTCTGCTCTTTTCTATCCATTATCACTTCTCTGATTATTTTGCTGCCCTCGCATGCAATTCAAGGATAATCAGGGTTTGCACGTTGACTGCATTATGAATTCCTGATTCTCGAGCCTTCCCAAGCCACCAAGGAGCATCAAGACTCCAAGTCTGGCTTTTTTAGCACTGAATACTGTTCCTCTAGTACAATGCCTGACACAAAATAAGTATTCAATTAATTCTTGTTGAACTAATGAGTACATTAGTGTTACTGATTCTTGAATCTTGAATTTCTCTCTAGAGTTCTTCAATCATTCATTTATTAATCCATTTATTTGTTCAAAAAATATGTATTAGGATTGTGTTTTGGAATTTTGCATGAGTGAAAAAAGACGAATCAAACTGTCCCTAGCTTCAAGCAATTCAGAGTATAGGAAAGGAGTTAAAACTTTGTATCAGTCAGTGATTGGCACAATAACGCTGCATAATAAAACTAATCTAAAACTCAGTGGCTTAAAATGGCAACAATTTATTTTCACTCAGATATCTGAAGGTTGGCTGGGGGGGGTCTGCTGATTTGGGTTGGCTTGGCTAGGCTTGTCTCCAAACTATGGCTTACGTACAGATCTTCTATCATATCTGTCACCCTACATGGACCAGTGAGCTAGACAGGGTATATTACTCTCAAGACAATGGCAGAAGCACAAAGAGACAGCATCACTACAAAAGCCTTGGCTCATATCATGACTTCCAGTACCTCACTAGCCAATGCAAGTCACATGGCCAAGGTCAACATCAACAAGATCTGGGGAAGACTCTCTACTCACAGAGGAAGAAGGGAATGACTATTTATTGGACAATAATCTAAAGCATCACAGCCTTAAATGCAAATAGGATATGTGATAGAAAATATTAAATGTTATAAATAAGTTATACAAGGAATAAGGACATACAAAGGAAAAAACTATTACTCATAAAGGATATGATGAGAATCAGAAATGGCCCTGAAGGATGGATGCTATCTGTGCATGCAGAGTACTAGTGAGGGAAAAATAATCTAGACAGAGGTAACAGGGAATTTGGAGTGTGTGCAGGGAATAGTAAGGACATCTATTTTGATAAGGGCAGAGATTACAGGAAGAAAAAATAGCAAGACAGTAGATCAGAAAGGTTTAAGAACTTGAATATCATGCTAATGGGTTACATAAGACTTAGAGCAGCAAAAATTAATTAGAGAATAACAGGTGAGAATTAAAGCTAACAACAAAGTGCATGGCTCATTGTCAAGGTAGGTGTTAGACAATATATTAGTTCCTAAGAATCTCCATAGATGTCAGGGAGAATGAGCTACCAATAGACCGAGGTGATAAATACTAGACATTACACTTTTTCAAGTATTATTTTTTCCCAGTGAATCTTAGTGGGCATCTCAAACCCCAGGCTTAATGCCACGACTGCAGTATATCTCTCCCCTGTGCAGCTTCCTCTGCTTTCCCATCCTGTCACCTTGAAGAGAAACCCCTCCTGCCTTCCAAGAAGAGGGTGAGAACCAGCTATTGGCCAGCTGTTCAGACAGAAGCCATGCTACTGAGAGTCCAGAAGACCCAGTGCAGGGCCAAAGGGAGTCCTATCTCTGTGCAGTCTTCCTTGTCCCCCACCCCAACTTCGTTTAAAATGCCACTAACTTTCACAAGAACGTAAAAAGTATAGATTGACCTAGCCATTGTTTTTAAGTTACAAAATAAATTCCATAATTAATAAATGCATGCAATTGTTAATTTTCCATCAAATACTTATTGAGCACCTCCTGTGTGTCAGCGTGTCTCCTAAGGGCTGGATACACAGCAGTGGATGAGAGAGGCAAAATCCCTTTCCTAGTAAAGTTTATATTTGAGTGACGGAGGCAATCCATCAATCAATCCATGAATCAGCTGTGGTGGAGAAAATATCGACATAGAAATGATGGTGAATGGGTGGTACTTGTGGAGTAGGGAGTCGTGAAAGTCCTGTCTCTGGGGATGACATCTCCACTGAGACCTCAACAAGTAGAAGGAAGCAGTGAGTACCCCATCTGTGCCGGCCGTGCAAACTGGGATGTGTAATGCAAACCCCCTCTTGCCTCAGTTCCCTGATACACAGAGAATGATAGTACACCTTCCTAGGTTTATAGAAAGATTAAATACACTGTTATTTGTGAAGTGCTTAGAACAGTACCTGGTACATCAAACAGCTCCAGGTTAAAGGTGGAGACAGAGGAGCAGATACTTTTTTTTTTTTTTTTTTTTTTTTTGTGGTACGCGGGCCTCTCACTGTTGTGGCCCCTCCAGTTGCGGAGCACAGGCTCCGGATGCGCAGGCTCAGCGGCCACGGCTCATGGGCCCAGCCGGAGGAGCAGATACTTTTAATGCAGCATATTCTCTTCTCTGCTCCAGGTTGATGCAAGGTGCTAGAAGCAAAGAAAGGAGGGTGTCTAACTCAGCATGCGGCATCAGGGAAGCCTTCCTTGGGGGAATGATGTTAAATCAAAGCAAAGATGAGGGAAATTAACATTCATTGAGTACATAGTACTTGGTGCTAGGTGATTTCTCTTATTAGTTACAGAATTTACTTTTCACAACAATTTTGTAAGTCAGGTATGCTTATGTCCACTTTATAGATAAAGAACCAGCTCACTGATTATATACCTTATCCATGACACTATGGCAGAGTCAATATTCTAAACCCAGATACCTTATATTAAACCCAAAGCAACTTTTATTTTACCACTATTGCTTTAGACCAAGAAGGTCTAAGATACCATAATAACTAACATCTATTGATTATGTTTATTGATTATTAATGTAGGCTAGACACTCTTTCATTGTTTCATGCTTTTAATCTATTAGCTCATTTAATGTCATCCAACTCCATGAGGTCGTTACTTTTGTTGTTCTCAGATAAAGAAACCAAAGTTCAGAGAGGTTAAATACATTTTCCAAGGTCACACAGCAAGTATCAGAGTCAGGATTGGAACACAGACAATCAATGTGATACCAGAACAATTGAGCTTATTCTACATCTATGCTGCCTCTCACTCTAGGGTGAAAAGAAGTGTGCACTTGGAGTTGAGGACCTTGATTCAGGACCCAATTCTTCCACTTATTTGTCCAAACTTGGTAAGTCACATCTTTGAATTTTATTCTCACCACTTATAAATTGAGGCTAAAAACTCTTGTCTTGCTGCCTCACAAGGTTATGGAAGTCAAACTTATGGCGATGAATACGGAAGCATTCACTGTAAATGAAAGTTATTGTTAATTTTTGTTTTTATTTTCATACCCATACAGAGAATAGTGGAGGTAGCTGACAGGGACAGTCATTTCTTGAAAGGGAGAAGGAGGTAGATGCCTTCAAATACTTGGAGAATTTTTATGAAACTTGCCCCACATAGCTTCTCAAATTTATACAGTTTGAATCCATAGTGGTAGATTAAACAAGGAAAATATGAATCAGTACATTCTACTGGTCAGAACCAACCAAAGATAGAACCAGTTTTCAATGGAGATAATGAGTACCCACTATCAGTGTGTGAAAGCTATAGGACTTCATGGTGGGGGGATATTGGAATGGAAAAGTCTGCGTCCTAGACAGGTTTACACCTGGGCAGCTGTGATGGACTCCGTGCTAGACTCCTGCTGTTCTGTCTTGTACTATTCAAATCCATCTCTACCTAAAGCCAAAGAAGCATTTTAAAAAATGTATATCTGACTATGCCATCCTCTTACGTAAAATTGCCCATGGCTTTCCATTTAAATTAGAATTAAACCCAGACTCCTTGCCATGGCCTACATAGACCTGAACAATTTAAGCCATACTAACTTTCTGAGACTCATTTTATCCTTTTCTTGTCTTCCCTCTCAACTGCCTAGCCACGCTGACTTCAAATGTTTGGCTCCTAGAATTTGCCAAGTTATCTCTCCATAGCATTTGGCCCTGCTGCTCCCTCTGCCTGGCTTTCCCCCCTCACTTCCCTTCCCATAACAATGCTATTCATTCTTCCTTGTTTCTAATTAACTGCCATGTTTTCAGAGATGCATCACCTGGTCCTCAAATATAAATCAATACATCTCTCATCATTCCACTTCATAGAACTATGTTCTTTTCTATCACAGAACATTTAAAATCATATATTCTCTTTTTTATTGTAACAAGAGTTAACATGAGATCTACCTTCTTCATAATTGTTTATGAATACAGTATAGTATCGTTAACTATACAATATAGTATTGCACAGTGTTATATAGCAGATCACTAGAACTTGATCATCTTGCAAAACTGAAACTGTATACCAGTTTGTTGAATAGCATCTCCCCATTTTCTCCTCCCATATATTCATTTTCAATTATTTGTTTTTGTCTGTCTCTTGACTAGACTGTAAGCTCTGTAGGGGAGGAAAACCTTTCCCTTCTTCCTTTCTAGTTTGTTTGTCTGGTCTAATAATTGACATAAGACCAAAAAAAAAAAAAAAAGGAAAAACTAATATAATTTCATATGTATGGAAGCTCATAAAAGCCTGAGACTCCAAGAAGTGACCAAAGCAGGCAGCTTCTATATCTTTTAGACAAAGAAACAATAAATTTCTAAAGAATTGACAAAACAAAGGAGTTTGGGCTTGGGGCAGCTAATTAGTGAAGAAGTAACAAGTTTGTTTATACAGCCTTCTCTGCCCTGAATTCTCTGTCTCTGGTGATGAGGATGTCTCTCTACCTCCTGGTACAGAGAGGGTACTTTTCACATGGAAGATGTATTTCCTATTTTCAGGGTACAGAGGAGGATCAGAGTTCCTGCACGGGCTGTTTCTTAAGTAACTTTAATTCAAAGCAATCAGTATGCCAAGGTGTCATATTTTGGAGTGGCATATTCTGCTCCCCTTTAGCTCTGTGAGTGCAGGGACCATTTTAGTTTTGATCATCACTGTATCCACATTCCTGGAGCACAGTATTGCATAGTCCTCCATGCATGAAAGATAAGAGGAAGAAAGGGAGGGAGGGAGGAGGGAAAAAGGGAGGGAGGGAGGAAGGAAGGGCTCTTTTGAATTTAATTTATTTTTTCTTTTTCCCTCCATAGACCAGAGTCTCAGTAAAAAAAAAAAAAAAAAAAAAAAATTACATGTATATTATATATAGTGCCTAGAGCTGAGATGAGGGACTTTCAATAAATTTCGCTGAAAGCCTCTCTAAATGAGATGGAATGCAGCTGGACTTTCAGGAGACTTAGGGAGCCTGCAGAGCCCCAGCCTTGCTGAGTCTGCAGCTTCTCATACAATAGTCATCAAATATAGCTTGGTAAGTGGGTCAGGAGTCGGGGATGTCCTCCGTATCCCTGAGATACATCTAAGCGGAGGCCCTTGGAGTTATGTTTACATAAAGCTCCTTAAGATAGTGGGAGAAATAGTGAAAGGAGGCCATGGAGTCGGGAGTTCAGGGCAGTGAGATCTCTGGTGTAATAAAATGTGCAGGGGACTTGAAAACAGGCAGTCTTGGGTTTTCACCCCAGATCATCAACCAAACTAGCACTTGTCCTTGAGTATAATAGAGAGACTGCATTATTCTCATTTAATAGATGAAGAAGTGATGCTTGAAGAGATAATTAACTTGCCCAAGGCATCAAAAATGGCAACTGGGAGAGCTGGGATTTGAACCCCGGTTTGCCCGACTCTAAGGGTTGCTAAATAAGATTACTTAAAAATTAAAAAAAACTATATGCACACAACAGCATGCGTCAACAAACTTAAAGATACAGGCTGAAAGATGTCTGCTCTCTCCCTACTGTGTTCAAGGTCACATGGGTATTAAATGGCAGAGCTGAAATTCAAAACCAGTGTCATCTTATGCAAGAGATTGTTCTTTTAACATTCATTCATTCATTCATTCATTCATTTAACAAATTATCATTGATGACTTAACACATGCCAGGCAGCAGAGAACAAAATTGACAGGATTTCTGCCCTCCCTTAACTATAATTTAACAGGGAAGACAAATGTCAAATAACACTCTTGCAAAGTGGTTATTATCATCCCTGTTACAAAAGTATGGAAACTCTTAACCCTTAAGCTATACTGTCTTGTTGGAGGAGGTCACAGAGAGGACATGACTGCCAGTTGACCTGCAAGCTAGACCTGGGTTCATTACCCTCTCCTGGGTCTTCGAAATGTACATTCCATCCATTGTTCCTGGAACCATGTCAGGATCGCAGTCTTAAGAGAGCAATGTGTTGTTGAGACCATCTGGACGGTGTATGTGACTGAACCCCGTTAAGGCCTCCATACAGAATTTCAGGATTCTGGCAGACAGGTGCAAAGATCTACCTGTCTTGCAGCATCCAAGACAGGCCTTGCATGTAAATTGCTTTCATCTTATTAGCACTGCCACCTGCCAATCTGGAGGGGTCTGTCTCTTTCTTTGGTCTCTCCTTGCCCTCCGCCTACAGGGCTTACTTTTGGAATTTCAACCCAAAGAAGTTAGAAGGACTTCATTAGATGTAAATTGCCTAGTATATTGCAGGCAGCACATTTTCTATGTGTTCCCAATTGTCTCTATGTAAAGCTGAGATTAACAATTGCAACCTCACAGGTGGTTGTGAGAATTAAATAAGAAAATATGTTTTGTGCCGAACTCATAGTAGACACCCAGAAAATGTTGTAGAAATAGTCACTTTATGCCGTCACCTTCACCAGTTCAAAATGTAACAGTACAAATAATGTGCTGCAGAAAGGAAGACGACCTAGTACTCGCTAGCAGAGAAGAAAGCTTACACTTTTCGTTAGTAAAATACATTCTAATGTACCAGGTTAGAAGTTCAGCTTGAATAAATGTAAAGAGGATACTGCAAGGCTTTTTTTTTTTTTTTTTTTAACTAAAGCAGGGTTCCAAAGAGAAAAATATTCCAGACAGGAAGAGCCAATGGAACGCAGACAGAGAGGGTCCTGAAAAATACACCAGTAGTAAGATTTGGAAGGAAAAAAGATCCAGAGGAATATCACCTATTGCTATGAGCTAAGGATGAAAGATGACAAGAGTAACAAAGGAAGAAGGAAACACGAATAGGTGAAATGATTAAGTAGGCAAAGAGGTACAGAGATTTGGGCACAAGCAAATGAATGATGGGGATGAATTAAAGATGAGCGAACTTGAAAAAGAAAATGCAACAGGATGAATGAGGAAAGAGAGCCTTTCAAGGAGTTTTGCAAGGGTTTTGAGTAGATGGTGTAAGAAGGATTTGAAATGACTGCGTAAATCATGGAACAAGAAGGGGTTGATTTAGAGGACCGGGGACAGGGAATGTGGGAGGTAATGAAAGGTATGAGCTGGAGAAAAAAAATAATAAATTTGAGAACTGTTAAGGGAAAAGAGTCAGATAAGTCCTGGGTTGAAGCAGAAATCAGTTAAACGGATGCCAGTAGAAATGAAGAAAGACAACGGTGATTAAAATACTCTTTCATTTTTCATGAAGGAGAAGTTAGAGACAACGGTAAAAGTTTGCTCTAAATGAGATATAGTGGAAATGTTCTGGAAAGGGAGATGAGAAATGGAGGGAGGAAAGCAAAGAGACAGAAAGGTCACAGAAGGACCAAATAAATAGACATTTGGGGTTGGAAACAAGCTAGCGTTACTGAGGACCTACTATGTGCCAGAGAGTACTCAGTGCTTCCACTTATACCTGCTGGCTCATCCAACTTTCCCATCACCCAACTTACAAGAAAGATAATTAAGGCTCAGAGAGGTAGTGAATCACTAAAATTAGCCAACTAGTAAGTGATCGAGAAATGAATTTGAGCTTACGTCAAAGAGAGGTCTGAGTCAAAGAAACAGCAGTAATAGAAATGTTTACAGTGATCTAATTTGGAGACATCAACAGTAAAAGGAAAAGCTTCAAGATTGACCTTCATCTTATAATTGCTCCTGTACCAACGGATGGAGTTGGGCTCTGCATGGTTTAAGATGCTGAGGTTGGCAGACCTAAAAGGAGAGAGTGTCTGTGGGGAGGTGGCTGAAGGGAAGAAAAGGAAACAATATGCTGGGTGATAAATGGATTCAATGTGCTGCAGGGAGCAAGGCAGGATTAAAAGAACGAGGTGAATTACAGAGAGGGCCATGATTGAAGCAAGAGAAAACAAACGGTGGACAGGTGTGGGTACAAAGAGGACTGATGGAGGATTGAGCTTAGATAGAGTAGAGATGGAGCAAGAGATAACAAGCTCTTCTCCTGAAGTGGAGTTTGTGTTCTAGACATCATTTTGAAGCTTAAAGAAAAAAGACTTTAAAAAAAAATCACTTGAATCATGGAAATCTGGGAAGGGAGAAAAGAAGGAAGGAGGGAAAGAAGGAAAGGAGGAAGGAATAAAAGGAGGGAAGGAGGGACAGACAGATAGACAGAGGGAGGATAATGTACTCATTGTGGAAAACCAAAAGGATGGGTCTCTTTTCTTCACTGCAGAATTATGGCTAGTGCCTAATACAATACCTGTCTTAGACTTAAATGTCAAGAAAGGCGTGATTATTCATTAACAAAATACTGATTTTGTGTCTCTACCCTATGTCAGAGCTAGCTTGTACAAACAGGGTGGTAAGCAGGACATACATGGCCTTTGATCTCTTTGAGTTCCCAGTCTAGAGGGGAAGACGCATCAAGGAAATACACTAATAAACGGACAATTATTAAAATATGTAATGAGTGCAATTAAAATATATATGAGGAGATGTGAAAGGAAATAACAGGGAAGTCAGAGAGGAGCTAGCTTGAACTGGGGGCTTAGTCATCTTAGAGAAAGTGCTTTATGCACTAAGACTCACATGTAAACGAAAGGTAGCAAGGTGAAGTCTGGAGGGAGATCCCTCCAGGCAGAAGGAAGAGCCTTTGGGAAAACACTGGGGACACAAGAGCTTGAAACATTCCAGGAACAAAAAAGAGGTGTTTCTGGCCACAACAGAGTGATGGTGCTGAAGATCTTGTCAAATGGGGCTGGAGAGGAAAACAGGGAGTGAGATACCAGAAGATGTTTGGATTTACTTATAATGTTAATAGAACCCGTTATGGGCTAGGCATTTTCACATATGTGATCTCATTAAATTCCCATAATGATCCTGAGAAATGGGTATTACTTTTTCCTCCTTTCACAAATAAGAAAATGAGGTCTAATAGGGGCATTATTGAGCGATTTGACCCAATAGGTAAATAGCAGAGATGATATCTCAGCCAAGCCTGTCTCTCCCCAATCCTTGCTTCTCCAAAACACTAGGCTGTCTCAGTCACATGGTCTGAATAGATGGAATTTTTAAAAAACAGAATAGAGTAAGGTGGGGGAAGAAGGAAAGGAGAAAAACGTTACAAAACTACCTAGAAAGGCAAATATGAAATATTCAAGATGAAGCAAGAGGAAGCATTTGCTGGGGAGCGGGGGAGCTGGAAGGGGTTAGAAAGAATGAAAAGGAATTTCGGATCAGTGGAGTCAGAGATGGGGGTATGTGGGGACCCTCTAGGAGAATAAATTACATCAATCATGAACTGTAACTAATTAAATCAATAATGAACTGTGACTTAGGAGGAGAGGGGAAGGGTGAGAAGAGTGGTACCACTGGCCACAAGACAGGGTATCAGAGTGTGAATAGGGAAGTCCTAGCATCCTGAGGGTAGGTGGGAAGGGTTGGGGCAGAAAGGTGGCGTGCTGTGGCAGAGAGAGCAAGGACTTAGGAGTCAGGCAGATGTGTGTTCCAACACTTGGTTACTGCATGATCAAAGTCAAGTTTCTTAGCTTCCCTGAGCCTCAAACGCCACATCTATCAAATGGGGATAACAAGCCTCCCTCCAGATGTTGCTGGAATTAGACATCAAAACAGCAGTTATAATTTATCGAGCGCCTATTTTGTTAAGCACTTTGCATAATGGTTTCTGAAGCCTCACTACCACCAGGAGGCAGGAATTGTTATCATCATTCATTGATGTTCTGCATAAAGTTTTGAAGCTGCAGAGTATGTGTTCAGAAATATGAGTTCTTTTCCTGTGGTTGTTCCCGATTCGACACTGCCTACTAGATAACTTAGGTCCTCCTTCAAAATGAACAGCAAATTCCTTGCCTGCCTTTTTTGTCTTGTCTCCAATCTCTCCTCTCCCTCTCAATGAACTTCCTCCATTTCCCTTCATGAGCTTTGCCCTCGCTGCCTTCCATTTGTTTCCACTTTCTGTTCTCGGTCAGGTGTGTTAGTCACAAGCAACAGAGACCGATTCTGATAATTTAAGCAGTAACAGAATTCAGTAGTGATATTACTCAGAATATCCAGGAGGGCACGGTATCTGGGCTGAAAGTCTGTGAAGTTGAGAGCAGCACTCCAAATCACATCACAGAACTGGCTGACGCAGCTATTGTTGTAGCTGCAGCCAGGCACCAAGAAGGCATTTCACACTTTTGACACCAAATGACACTGGGCTCTGAGCAGCAGTGTTAGAACGATTTCTACTAGTGATGAAATCGGGATGTAACTGCCCCACCTGTTACCACTTTGGTCCCCAAGTGGATTCTGCCTAATTCCAGCTTCCTTCCCAGGATCTGGGATGGGTGAATCTGATTGGTGAATTCTGAGTCATGTGCTCAAGTCCTAGATGCAGTGGAGGCTGAAAGTATCTGGAAATTGTAGCCTCTTCATGGGAGGTGGGCTGTGGCTTAGAGAGTAAAGCCCCCTCTAAGGGATTCATCCAGATGCTGAGCAGTTGCCAGGAATGCCAAATGGCAGATTTAACCCCATGCTACTAGTCCTACATGGCTCAATTCCAATGCCACCTCCTCTGGGAAGCTTCCTTTGATTTCTCCAAGCATATGTTTCAGAGCACCTCATAAAAGAAACACATGTCTGTCTGTCTGCCTGCCTGCCTGCCTGCCTGGTATCTGAGATATTTCTGTGTTCTCTCATCCCCACACCTCCCTCCACATCGTTATAAACTCTCCAAGGGCAGGAGTTGTGTTTATGCATCTCTGCATCCCCTTATAGTGCCTGGTAGGAGCCCTAGATATTTGGTGGTGAATGAATGAATGAAAGTGTTGGTCTCATTCGACAGGCCTTTGTACCAGGGGTCCATGAAGGACTTGCACAGACCCTGCCTTACATAAGGGAGCCCTTTTTTCCTGGTGTGCACTTCTATAAATGGACTATGTCAGCATATTTGAAGAAAGGGGCATAGAAAATCAGAAAGCCCCGTTGTACAGGGTAGTGGCGGATTGTCAGGGTACAAAGGAGAGACTGAGGGAGCCAGGGCGACATATTCTGGAGGAGTAAATGAACTGGAGCAGGCATCAGAGAGGCAGGAGACAATTTAGAATCAGAGGACTCGAAAAGCCAGAGTTCCACACCCCCGCCCCCTCCTTGGGTTCACAGATTAGTAAACTGAGACAGGAGAAGCATACCTTACAAACCTCAGAGCTGAAAAAGACCCAGATGCACTCATGCGGATGTGCCTTTCACAACATCTTTGATAGGTGGGCTTTTCCAAGGTCACTGAGGACAGTGTGTTTCAGTGGAAACAGCCAAGGCTTTGGAGCTTGGAGTTCAGATCTTAGCTCTTGTGCTCATTAGCTGAGTGACCCTGGGAAGTCCCCTTACCTCCCTGACCCCCTGATCTCAGTTTCATCTGGAAAATGGGAATCATAATACCCATCTCATTGGAGTATGTTTATGTATAAAAGTTAACACAGGTACATGTCTAGCACTTGGAGAACGCTTAATAAACAGTATAATTAAGTCCAAGTTCACAAAACTGGTTTTGATTTTTCCTTCTTTTAAGTCCTCTTCCTTTATCCAAAGTCATGAAAAAGTAAATAAAATGTGCTGGGAGCGGGAAAAAGGCCTTTCCTATGAAGGGTTAAATACAGAAAGGAGAAAAGAGGCAGAAGAGGGAAGAGCTAAGATGAGAGAAGTTAATGCACGGAGGAGACCACACCAAAGGTGTGCAGATGGGCAAGAAATACCGGGAGACGGGAAATGGCTCACAAATAATAGGTAGGAAGCATTTATAAGATTAAAGTCAAGACAAGGTTAAGAATGAAATGAGTGGAGAGATGAAAGAGAGAACAGAGAGAGGAAAGAGGAAGAAAAGGAGGGGAGTAGAGAAGGCGGGGCCCCTCAAGGTCCAGATTCCTGCAGAGGTGATGGCTCGCCGGGGGATACCAGGTATGTGGGTCAGAGAGAACCCACCCAGGGCCAAAAGGCTGCCCTGTGTCCGAAGACCTAGGTTTAGAGCTCAGCTTGAATCCAGGAGAAAAACGACCGGGCTTGGGGGTGGGGTGGGGCGGGGTTGAAGAGTCGGTGAACAGACCTCTCCTCCGGGAGGGGGGCAGAGGATGTGGGAGCCCGTGGGAGCCAGAAGCAGACAGAGTAGTAGGTCTCTACCTCGCACCCTTTTCAGGAATTTTACACGCAGAGCAGCCAAGTAGTGCTGTCCAGGTTGGGAACAGGATCCAGAAAAAAGCGCTGGCTTGCAGGGCGGCAGCTGGGGGCCAGAGCATCCTCCTGGAGTCAGTGCAGGAGGGTGGGGGCCTTAGAGGGTGAAGTTCGACAACCCTTTGTCCATTAGCTGTTGGTGCAACCTCCGAGGCCTGGGAGATGGGAGAGGTGGGAGAAGGAATGCCTGAGTTGTGGGCAAGTGGGTGGGCAGGGGTCTCAAAGGCCACGAGGAATTATTTCAGGGACTAGGAAAGGGTACAGGACTTGCTATTGGGCTTGAGGAGAGACGAAGTTGTCTTGACCGTCCTTAGGCGCCCCTACCCCCCAGAAGGCGGGGTCTGGAGCAAGGCTGGGCTAAGGCGCGCCCCCAGGTGCAGCCTCTGGGTTGGGCCAGGGGTGGGGTAAAGCTGGGCGAGCTGGGTTGAGCCCAGGGGAATAAGGGGAAGCACCCGGGGTCCCTAAGTCTTAGGAATTTGCAGAGGGGTGCTGTGGCTAAAGAACATTGTGAGGGCGGATTGGGGGATCCTGGGAAAGGAGAGGGGGCGACTGGGATTCGCACGAGGCTGGGCGGAGCCTCCGAGACGCTCGGGGTCTGAGTGGGGAGCCAGAGAAGGGGCGGGCGGCGGGGCCCGGGGAGGTGGCACGGGGGGGGGCGGGCCAGGGCCGAGCGGGAGGCGGAGCCCGGAGCCGGGGGCTGCTAGCGAGCGGCTCCCACGGCTCCTTAGCTCCGGCGTCCTGGTTCGCTTCGGCGTCCGCCGCCGCCGCCACTGTCTCTTCCTCCTCCTTCGCCACCGCCGCTCGCAGCACCGCAGCCCCTCCCGCCATGGCCGCCGCCGGCGCCCGGCGCAGCCCCGGCCCCAGCTCGGGGCTCCGGGGGCGGCTGAGGCTCGGTTTCCACCCGGCGCCGCCGCCGCTGCTGCTGCTGTTCCTGCTCCTGCTGCCGCCGCCGCCGCTTCTGGCCGGCGCCACCGCCGCCGCCTCGCGGGAGCCCGACAGCCCATGCCGGCTCAAGACAGTCACCGTGTCCACGCTGCCTGCCCTGCGGGAGAGCGACATCGGCTGGAGCGGCACCCGCGCCGGGGCCGGGAGTGGGACCGGGGCAGGAGCCGCCGCCGCGTCCCCGGGCTCCGCTGGCTCCGCGGGCACCGCCGCCGAGTCGCGCCTCCTGCTCTTTGTGCGTAACGAGCTGCCGGGGCGCATCGCGGTGCAGGACGACCTGGACAACACAGAGCTGCCCTTCTTCACCCTGGGTAAGGCTGGGCGGCGGCACACGCGGGGTCCCAGGGAACCGGGAGCCCCCAAGTGAAGCCAGACGGGTGGGGGCGCCCTGGGGATTCCCGCCCCGGGCTGCCCCGAGCGGGGTTGAGTGAGGGCAGCTGAGAGGCCCGGAGGGCGTACAGGTGGTTGGAATGAGTCCGGGGCAGTATCTGAGCGAGCGCGTGGCGGGAGACCGGGGGCGTGCCAAGCCACCCGCGGTGGGGACCTGTCCGTCCGTCTCTCAGTGCAGACGTTGAGCTCTGCCGCGATCCGTCGCTGACGCCGAAACCCCAACTGCCTGAGTGTGCTTGAGCTGGGGGCCGTGGTAGTCCCCCGCTCGGGAGCCAGGTCTGGGTCCAGCCGCCCACTGCTCCTGGGGCACGGCCACTGGCCGCCCGCGGTCACCGCCCCCTCGTTGTCGCCTCGGAGTCGTCGGCTCTGCTCTTCCGGTTCGATTTTCTCGAGAATCGGAGCGGAGTCGCTCCATGTAGAATCCCTCAGTCCGCATAAATTCGGCCTCACGATGGGTTGGGTGACCTTGGCCAAGTCGCTTCCCCTCTCTGAGCCTCAGTTTTAGCCATCTGTGAAATGGGGCTGGGGAGGATTGAGTGATTCCCGAGCACTGGCGTTCGGAACCCAAGGTCTCCTTCCACTTTCAGATTCTCCCTCCATCCCCGTGGTCGCATTCGCCTTCCTACCCCCTCCCGGCGGAGAGCAGGTTTGTCCTCGCAGCTCACTCACTGGGCTAATAATAATAACTTAAAAGCATGAAAAAGGAAAGGGAGAGGAAAAGGATGGGGGTGGGGGCTCAAACGTAAAAGTTAATCAGAAAGTTCGCCCGCAGCTTGCTGCCAGCTGGTTCCCAGCGCGAATCCCGGAGGAGTCGGCCCTTCCAGGTAGCTGTGGGAGGCGCAGCTGATTTCCCACCCGGGTAATTGATCGCTTAATTATCTCGGAGAGCGTTTACAAAAATGTTGTTTGCCCTTAGCTCTCTCGCGCTCGCCGGTCTCTCTCTCCCCCCTCCCCTCTTGGGGGAGCGGGGTGCGATTGGTTGTCGGAGTCTGGCCAGCAGCAGCTCCAGGAAGGCGCCGGGGGCTCGCCCCAGACTCCAGACCCCGGGATCCGGCTGAGCTCCGGCACCGCGGGGGTGATGGGCCTTCGATGTCCGCGCCTTCGGGGTCCCGGCTTGAACCTCTGAGGTTAACTCCTTGCTCGCCCTAGAAGCCCCAAAGAGTAATCAATGGACTTGACTCCTCTCTCCTGGGAGCCATAATATTTTTGATGTATTTTTGTGACGCCCCCCTCCCGCCCGCCCGCCACTTCCCTTTCGTGCTGGCCGCCTTTGGAGCTTTGAGCGAGCGCCAGGCCCTTTCCTGGTCTGAGCATGTGCCTCGGGTTTCTGGCCCCTGGGCTCTCCCCAGCTGGCTGTAACTTGAGCGTGCTGAGCTTTGTGGGGTGCTA
This sequence comes from Delphinapterus leucas, assembly GCF_059928025.1. Lineage (NCBI taxonomy): Eukaryota > Metazoa > Chordata > Mammalia > Artiodactyla > Monodontidae > Delphinapterus > Delphinapterus leucas. Next base: position 108,299,836 of record NC_143134.1, on the reverse strand, counting down.
GGCAGGAGAGCGCCTTGCAGGTTCCCAGGGGACTTTCCGCGGCGGCACGTCTGGTGTGCCACACACACACACGTTCAAGCATACACACGCGTGCGCGGACACACACACATACACCAAGAGCCATTCCCACGTGCACTTGTGAGCTGCCCATTTCCAAGTAAGTGGATGGGGGTGAAGATGGGGTTCCTTAGGGCGAAGAGCCAACCTTGGGCTCATGGCCAACTCCTGTGACCCCCGCCGCAGGGAAGGGTCCTTCCGGAGAAACGGAGGGTGTCCCTCACCACTTTCAATCCCAACCTTCTCCCTCCACCCTCGAGATCTCTCTACTCCCGGATGTCCGGAGAGGGAGGGAGTGGGGATCCTTCTAAATGGCTGTTCAGATGAGGGGGAAAGGGGGGGAAATCCTTGGGTATGGCATGACTTGGAAGCGAGGACCCCAGAGCGTTCCAGTTTCCCTAGGATGTGGAGGACCTGGTCCAGCCGGCTACAGGAGTCGCTCCAGAATTCCTGGAGCTGGCAACCTCTGCGTTCTTAAACTTTGGCTTTCAAGAGGAACTGGGTACCTGGGAGCCCAGGGCAGGCTGAGTGAGGAACTGAGTGAGGAGCTGGAAGTGTCAAATCCCCCAGACCGGTGCTTCAGCATCAGAGTCTTCTGGTGCTCTCCACTTGGAGGCTTCCGCCTTCTCTGACGCAGGCGGCTGAGCCTTGGCGGCTGGGGACTGCCTGCTGTGGAGTGGCAGGTGCCGTCCTCCTTGGAAGCCCTGAGCCCTTTGGGGAAGCAGGTTCCTCCTCCTCCTTCCCCGCAGCCCGAGGCACTCCTACCAGGGATTTGGCTAGCGAGGTAGTCGCCAGATGGCCGAGCATAGCAGGATCTGTGTAGGGAGACGTGGGCTTTTTATTTGTGTTGTTCTTCCACTGTTTGTGTGTAAACACAGAGTGCACAATGAGCTCTGGGAGGGCCAGGCTGGCTGAAAATGAGGGCGGAGGGGGGGGTACTATGAGTCATTTATGGCCGTATCTCCCCCAGGGTCCCCAGGCAGCCCCATCCCATCATCCCATCTTCAGACCTTCTAAACATCCTTCCCTAGTGTTTGTCTCTGGCGAGTTGGGTGAGTCTTTCACTTCTAGGTCACCAGTTCAAGGGATTTGGCGATGGCGTGCGCCACAGATGCACATGCAAAGTCGATAAATGCTGAATCCTGCCAATAGCGGGGTGTGTGGAGCCACCACTAGGGGGTGATAGTGTCTACCAAAGCCCTCAGGCTATGCTTTGGGTTGTGGGTCTAGAGTTGGTGGTGGTAAAATGTCCCTGGTGTTAAGGGGCGGTGAACAAACAAATAAAAGGTAGAGTTCCCATTCTACTCCAAGTCCAGTTGGGGAAGCTCAAAATTATTTTGCACACGCTGTCTACAATCCCTATTCACCAAAGTCACCGACATACCTGGCCTTCCCTCCCTCCCTTGTGCCTGCCTCTCTTGTTTGAATTATCGGCTCTATAATTGGTAGTGCCCAGACTTAAAAGACTTTTCTTCAGGTCTTTTCCTCTTCATGTTTCTAATCTTCCCTTCATGTTCCAGCCTGCTTTATGTAGGTGGCAATTTCCCTCAGAGGTGAAATGCCCCCCAAGTTTCTATGTCTGGGCCTCTTCTTTAGAATCTAAGTCAGTGGTCCTGATAAAGTGAATTTCCTTGAAATAGATCAAGGAATAGCAAATAGTTGTCGAATCCTTACTGTGCTGCTCAGAGCTTTACTCTTGCCTTTTATTATTTACTCACGTAAAATATATGAAGTGGGCACTGTTATAATTTATTCCCATTTTACAGGTAAGGAAACATTCTTTAGAGAGGTCAGGTGCCTAGTCCAAGGTCTCACTTTGAGTAAATGCAGACCTGGGACTGGAATCTCAGCGCATCAGACACCTACATTCTTGGTAATTGCTAAACAGCCATCTTGAGCCAAATATGCACTGGGGTGCTGGTTACGTTTATGGAGGGCATGGTGCAGGGTCCTGGAGAGGAAACATGATCAGCACAGCAAGAACCTTTCTCAGGGGAACTTTAGCTACATTGGTGCTGAAGTATGAGAGCGTGAGAGTGAGGCATGCGTTAAATGACCTTCAATGACCCTGCCAACGCAAAGTTCCATGACTCATGGGATGTCAGAGGGCATCCTATGTAGTGGTGCCAGTGAGTGATGGGTATGACACATTCTGTAACATCAGGGAGGGAGATATCTCTTTAGACTTAGAGAAAGCTGGGTACATTTCCTGGACAGGAAAAAAACAAAAGCAAAAACAAAAAACTGAGTGAGGTCGTGGAGGATGGGCTGGAGGAGAATTTGAATGCTCCAGTACAGCTTGGGGGCTTGATGTTGCTTAGGACCTGGAACTCTCAGCTGTGGCCTGCTCTGACCTTGAACAAGTCATTTACCCCGGATCTTCAGTTCTTTGTGCTATAATATGAGTGGGTAGCTGAGCCCTAAAATAATCCTTTGGTGCAAAGATTCTGTGAACTTGAAGTGCCCTGACCCACTCTGTAACTCTGACTAGCTGCTCTTGCTTCTCACTGTCTCCTTTCCTTTGCTGGTAACATGGGGGTGTTGGGGAGGACTGACGGAAAAGAAAGAATTTGAATGGGAGCAACTGTCCGTGCAGGGCTTCTGAGGTGAACCCGCACATCACCCAGTGTTCATCTGGCCCCAGGCAGCTCCAGAGTCTGCTTGTGGATTTAGCTTTCATGCCCACTGCTAGGGAAATGGCATCCTTCTTCCTGTGCTTGATAGTGGCCAGGCTGGACTGTTTACCATGAGCCTTGATTCAGCAAAAGGGGGAAAGGAGATAAAACTGAGTAACCACTCGTTGTCAACATCCATTACTAATTTACCTTGTCATACAAATCACACAGGTGAGGAGCGTGCTCTACATTTGGGGGAGGGTGTGTGGAGAAAGAAAAACCATCCAGTAGTATGTTTTTAAATGCATCTGCATGAGCAGATCTGGCAGTGTCCTCAAGACCTGTCCTGAAAAGATGCTGTTTGCAGGAAGCTGATTGGCCTGGGTGGAAGACGAAGATGCTCTGAAATGCCCACTTGGTCAGTCTGCAAAGCTTCCTTAAAATACAGGCAAAAATGGACACCAAAAGAGAAGAGCCCCCAGAAGGAGTGAGGGACCAGGCACAAGGTCAGAAAGGTTGCTAGAAGCAGGGAGTTTAGCCTAAGGACAGTCCACAAGGGCTGGAGAAGCTTTCTTCGAACATCAACAGGGAATGAGGCATGTGCTTTTTTTTCTGTCTGGTTCTAAAGAATGTCCTAAAGGTGCAAATACTAAGGGGATGGAGTACAACATGACAGGAGGATGTGTCCCTGGGAGCTGTCCAACAACCAAGCATTCTGACCTCTAATGATGACAGAGTCCACATGGGAGGAAGTCTTCAAGCAGGGACCACACCGCTATTTGGCAGGCATTTGGAGAAAGGACCAGAGGCATTGAGGCTATCTGCCCCTTTTGGTTTCTGCCTTGATTCTGAAGGCCGATGACAGTTATTAAGTGGGAGAAAAAAAACAGATACAAACAGTATAAGCTGGGTTTTCTGTAGGGATTTCTGACCACAGAATATTCATTAAAATCAATCCCAGTGTTTTTTCCAGAATGGGTAAGAGGGAGAGATTCTCGGGTGGGCGAGAGGGCAAATTTGATATCTTCAGAAAAAGCTTAAAAAATGTTATTTCCTCATTTGGGCTCCAGGTCCCTTATCACTAAAGCATTTCAGTAGCACTCAGACTCCAAGGTCCCGTCCTGCTCTGATGGTCCAGGTTTCTGGGATATTGTAAATATTTTCCCCCCTTTTCATTCACTTCCCTTACTCCATCCCCACCCTTTGCCAGTTCAGGTCTGATGAACTCTAGTAATTAGGGCAGAGACAGATATATTATCTGCCCTCAGAAAGTATAATTAGCCCTCCGTAGCCGTGGGTTCTACATCCCCAGATTCAACCAACCGTGGGCCGACTGCACTATTCCATTTTATATAAGGGACTGGCACATCCTTGGATCTTGGAAAGGGGTGGGATCCTGGAATCAATCTCCTGCAGATACCAAGGGACCATTATACTATGTTACTGAGAAGGTGATGGGGCAGGGTGAGAGGAGGATTCGTTTTAGCTGTTAGAGAGGCCAAGGTTGGGTCAAGGCCATCCAGAGTTGCTGTTTCTGGGGGTCAGGAACAATAGCCATTAAGACAGCACAGCTCTACGAGCTTTTGTGACCCAGAGCTTGCTCCTTATCCTGATTGGGGCCCTCAGGCTGCAAGATCATTCAATAATACTAATTTACAGCAAATGCAACAGTAGGTTTGCCTAGGCCCCCGGCAGGCAGAGCCTCCTGCTTCTTACCTCTTTGCTTAGCTGTAAACTAGGCGTTGGCTGCCATGGATGGTGTGAATACGTGTGCTGGGGGGAGAGAAGGACGGAGAGTGACAGTGACTTCTTTGGGTAAAGCCATAAAAGCTGTGACCATGACCATCAACCCTGATGGCCTTACAGCCTCACAGACTCTCAGAGCACATTGAATCTACCCCTTCCATTTAAATGGTAACGTGGGGTCCCAGACAAGGGAGGTAACCTACCTAAGGACCAGCTGTTCACACTTAAACCCAGTGGCCTTGAATCCCCCTCCACGCGTCTTTCCATCACACTGACTACCAACACGTGGCTCTGGGTTCAATATGTCTCAGGTCTGCAACTTGGTTGAACATCGTAAGGTGCACCAAGTCTCTCCTCCTCTCCCTGCAAAACAAACAAACAAAGAAACAAAAATCTAAGGAGAAAGATATCCCTGGGGAAGTTGAATTTGTTCTCCTGCCCAAGGTATCCAGCTGGTTGGCTCCAGTCTCTCCTGAGAGCCTGAGCCAATGGGTTTTGTGCTGGGGAGGAGGGAGCCTCATTGCTTTTTCACTCTAGCTGCCCTGAGGGTGAGAAGAAGCCTGCTCTTTTCCAGAAAAAGAAAGAAAGAGTCAGATTTAACCTTGAGGTGCAGCAGCATTACGGGGATGCTTTCTTTGTAGGACTGATACTTCCCCAAGTTCTCATACTGACCAGCTAGTGGCAACAGAAGATTAACTATAGCGAGAGAGAGCTGACTTTTCTTTCCTCCCAGCAGAGCTTGCAGTCTCTCGGCCCCAGAGAAGGCAGGCAGCGGTGCTTGGCGGGACTCGCTCTGCTCTCCTCTCACTGGCTCTTCACTGCCGTCTGCAGTTCTTTAGGACAACAGCCCCCAGGAAGACTTTTCCTTGGTTTGGAAGGGGGTCGGGTGGTGACTACCCAATGTAAGATTCAGGACTGGAAGATTTCTAGCTTCCTTATTGGCATACTGGAGCGTGCAGGCAGCCCTTCTGTGAGTCGAAAATTGACAAGGATGTTGTATGTCATAAACCATTAGGGTTTTCACCTGAGAAGGAACCCTTTCTCCATGCCCATTGTCACGGCCCCCGGCAGGGTCAGATGTCAACACTTCTCTCGACTACTATTTCAGCTGTCAACTCACTGGTATCTCCCTCTAGTCTTATTCTCTCTAGTCCATCGTCTGTACTTGCAGACAGAGGGAGTTCATTAAAAGCCCAAATCTGATCATGGCCATCCTCTCCTAAAGCACTTCACTGGCTCCCCATAATTCTTAGTATGAAGTTCAAGCTCCTTATTGAGCTACAAGGTCCATGATCAGACTCTGCCCAGACTGTCGTATGCTAAGAACCCTTCTTTCTTGTTCTGTAACTCTGCCCCAAAGGCCCTGGGAAAATTCCTTCTTACCTTTCAAGGCTGAATTCAACTATGAACTTACCTTTGAAGCCTTTCCTGACCTCTTGGCACTAAAGTTGGACACTCTGGGCCTTGGTACCCACTAGCGATATAAAGCCTGGTGTAACAGTGGCTGGTCCCTTAGAACTACTGAGCGCCTACAACATGCTAGGCACTGCTCCAGCCACTTAAGATGTATGGAGAACAAAAGACATAGATTCCTGTGTTCAGAGAGCTCACGTTCAGGAGTACGTGTATATATGCGTGTGTGTGTGCATGTGTATGCGTGTTGGGGAGAAAATGATAAATGTAATAGATAAGAAAATTATGTGGTATGTGAGAAGGTGATAGATTCTATAAAAAAAAGGGCAAAAAGAAAATGAACATTATTGAGGTGAGGAAATCAGTTTTAATATTAAATAGGGCCAAAGGATTGTTTATTGAGATTATAGGATTGGACCAAGACCTGAAGGCCATGAAGGCGTCACCAGGCAGATGTGTGGAAGAGTATTCCGGGCAGAGAACGGCTCCAGCAAAGACCTGACTCCAGAGCACACGTGGATCGTTCAAGGGCCAGCAAGAAGGCCAGTATGGCCGGAGTGGAGTGAGTGGGGGGTGGACAGGACAGGACAGGATTTAGGCTTTTACCGTGAGTGCCATGGCGAGCCAGGCAGGACGTTAAGCAAAAGAGTATCTGTAACTGACTTCTGTCTCAAAGGAATTACTCAGGCTGCTCTGTAGAGGAGCAAGGATGGGAGAGGAAGGTCTGCGGGAGTCTGTGCAGGTGAGAGATGATGGTGACTTGGGGCAGAGTGAGAGCAGAACTTAATGTGTTTCTCTGTCTTGTGGTACTTGCCTAAGAGCTCCACAGGCAGAGAACATCCCTCCTTTATCTCTGGGGCTGCAGTGATTCACCCTGTGCTTGGCACATCCTAGGTGTTCAGGGCATCTTAGATGACTAGAAACAGGTTTGCCAAGTCTCATCTCAGAATCCATACTGTGCAGAACTGGAGAGGTATTGCAATTCCACTCCTCTGTTAAGGCTGAGCTGGAATGCCACTTCTTCCATGAAACCTTCCCTCTTTTGAGCTTCCACAGCTACTGCCTCTACCCTCTCCTGCCTCCTTATTATTCTGGGGTGTTTGTAGGATGAGGAATGAGACCAGTTTGATTAGAGGAGAAAGAGTTGGGTTTAGGGAAGACCTTTTCTTGAGAATCATGGAAGCCAGATAAGGGATTAGCACCTTTGCATTGTGCCAGACAGAGAGGCACTGAATGTTTGGGGGGAGATGATCCATCCATGGTGTTGGGGTCATCACCTGCCATAAATGGTAAGAATTTAGGACATTTTCTAAATGAAACCCTTTTATATAAAGATGGAGAAGTCAAGGTCACCGTAGCAAGTCAGTGGTGGAGCAGGAACCAGATCCAACCTTTTGACTCCTGGTCTGGTGTACCTTCCTCCCACCTTAGTCCAGGCCACTGGGGGTGGGGGGAGCTGGTGTGCTGGACTTCCCCCTTCTGGTATGGGGTAGGCTATGAAAAAAGCAGCCATTCATTGAACGTTTACTATGCCCTGGATGCGGTGCTGGCACATGTTATTGCAGTTCCTTCTTTCCATAGTGCTGAAAGACAGGTAGGATTCATCCCATGTTATAGGTGAGCACGGAAGCTCGGAGGAGTTCAGAAACACACCCAAGATCACTACAGCTGAGCTGGGTCCTGTCGCAGGTGTGCCTGCTTCCAGGCTCTGTGCTCTCTCCGCCTTCCATACCGCACAGAACTAGGAGTGCCCTGGAGTTTTCACCTCTTTGACAACCTCTTGTACTTCTTATCTCTTCCTCCTCTCATTAGCAAGAAGTTGCAGACGTTTCTTATAGAGGAACTTCAGGTGTGACAGCCTCACAGGCCTGAGGGACTCAACACCTCATTTCTGGGCTGCCAGGAGCTGACTCAGCCTCTCCCCAGGCCCTGTCGCTCCTTGCTCGTTTGCCAGGAGAGCACCGGGCCTTGTCTCATCTGCTCTAGATGTCACTCGTTAGCCCTGGACTCCTTGACAAGCAGATTCCCATGCTGCCGTGGCTTCTTGATTTTCCTCCTTCCCTCCATCCTTCCTCCTTTCCCTTTCTTCTTCCCTTTCCACTTCCTTCTTCTCCCAGTGCTTAGGGAATTCCCACCTTCTGCTGGGCATACTGTTGTACTAGGGAACCTGTTACCTAGACCTTCCAGGAACTTAGAGAAGCTCTGCATTTCTTTTCTAGAAGTTGTCAAGCATCTGTTGTCTGAGATGCAGCCCCTGTTTGATTGGGTGAACTTCCTTGTCACTCCTCCCCTTCATCCCAAGTTGACTTTTGTCGCCTAGTGCTTCTTAGCAGCATTGTGCAGTTTTTATGCTCCTACCTTGAAAATGGAATTTATATTACATTATCTATACATATGGGATATATATAATAATAAATAATACATTATATATTATAATGCTGTAAAAGTCCTAATAAATAGTGTATAGTTCTCCTAGAGTATTAGAGCTGGGTAAAATAATGCCTTTGAGATCCAGCCCAACTCCCTCATTTACCTAGCAAAAAGAAGTGCATTTGTGGGCTTCCCTGGTGGCGCAGTGGTTGAGAGTTCGCCTGCCGATGCAGGGGGCACGGGTTCATGCCCCGGTCCGGGAGGATCCCACATGCCGCGGAGCGGCTGGGCCCGTGAGCCATGGCTGCTGAGCCTGCGCGTCCGGAGCCTGTGCTCCGCAACGGGAGAAGCCACAACAGTGAGAGGCCCACGTACAGCAAAATAAGTACATTTGCAAGGTCCCACAGCTAAGCCATGGCAAAATCCAGTCTGTAGCCCAGCTCCTCTGACTGGTGTGCCAGCTCTGAAGACCCAAAGCCCTGGGATAGAATCCCGGCTGCACTACTTCCTAACTGTAGACCTCTGTATGCCCATGAAGAAAGTGAAGGTAACACAGCAATCCCTTCTCTGGGTTGCTGCGATCATTATTTTTGGAGAGTCCTCCATCTTCAGCTCTAGTCCGTGTCCAACACTGTGCTCGATTTTTACTTACACTAAACCATATGATCCTTACGGAGGTAGTGTGTGCAAAGCACCTAGCACAGCATCTGGCACAGTTTGTGCTCCGTGCCTCTTAGCCACCTGGAATCCTTGTTATGGAAGGAGGTGGAGGTATGAATAACTAATGCATGCAAATTCCCTTTCCCTCCCCCTTCTTTCCACTCCAGCTTGCTGGCTTTGGCCTCTGCCCTCCCTCCCTCTCTCCCCACCAGGAGGAGAAAAAGGATGAAATTGACCATTGATCTCTGCTCCCTCTCCAAGAGCAGGGGGAAGCGGTGGGGGGGGGGGGCTCCCAGGGGGCTCCCGGGTTGTCTGAGGACAGTTTGGCCAGAGAAACTCGGAGAGGCTGAGTCTAAGGCAGGCGGGTCTTGGGGGAGGCAATCGGGGCAGAACGCTCTCCCTTCTGGTGGCTGCCGGCTGACAAAGCCTTGCTGTCAGGCACCGGGGAAGTCACGAATGGCTTTGCAAGCAGCCGCAAAGGGAAGGAACATTTCCATTAGCAGAATCAGCAGTAAAGAGATTTCCAGTCACAGTCATAGCTGCATTTGGGGGAATCATTTCGGTGGTGGCTGTGGGCTGAGGAGGGAAGGAGGCAGGGCGGCAAGGAGAGGCATGGAGACGTCTGTGTCCTTGCAGGAGCTGAGAGCTCCAATGAGAACCAGGTACCAGATACCTAGGGACTCTTGGGGAGCTGGGTGGATCCTTAGACAAACATTCTGGACCACCTACTTCCATCCAAATGGACAGAACCCCCTTCTCAGGAGTCCCCTTGGGAGGCTGCAGGCTTGTCCTCTGCCACCTTTGCTCTGATTACCTGGGTTACTCTTTTCAAGACTTCGCAGCCAGCAGCAACTTCCTAGGGTCCTGGGATTTATCACTGGGAAAGGTCCCAGATTATTTAGCCCGGTTTTTCCCAAAGTTAGCGACTCCTCAGAATCACCTTAGAGGCCAGGTTTTCCCTTCCAGATCAGTGGAAGCACCTGGGAGGGGCCTGGGAATCTGTAATTTAAGAAGTGTACCAAATCCTTGGTGTGTCCCTGGACACCCTGGGTGCACTGGTCCCTGGGTATCTCTTCGGCCTCACCTCCTGACATTCCCCGTGGCACTTGGGGCTCTAGCTTCACTGATTACTGGCAGATCTCTGGGGCGAACCAGGCACATTCTCCCTACCTGAGTCCTGAATAGAAACACTGTTTTCTCTGCTGATAATGCTTTTCTGGTCTCTCATTCACCTGGCCATCTCCTAGCCTTAGCTCAGCTATTACCTCTTCTGAGGAACCTTCCTTTCTCCTCCAAGGCTACCCCCCTAGTAGGATTGGCATATCTTGTGAACAAAAAATAAATGCAAAAAATAAAATGCCGGATGCCCAGTTGAATTTCAGACAATGAATACTTGCTTAGTATAACTATGTCCCATATGTCCCATGCAATATTTGGGATGTAGTTATGCTAAAAATGACTCTCTGATTATCAGGAATGCAAATTTAGCTGGACAGCCAGTATTTTTTCTGGCAACCTGCAGGGACCCTGTTTCTCTCTCTGCTGTCAGGAATCATATTACCAATGTGTGATTTGTCCCCCAAACCTGCTCTCCCCACATCCCTTCCATCTCAGGAAACCAGACTACCATTCACCCAGTTATTCAAGCAAAGGAATCATCTTTGATATCTCCCTTCCTTTGCCTCTCTCATTCTTTGAGCCAACCAGCCTTGTTGGTTTTACTTCTAAAATGACTGTCAAAATTCTTCACTTCTCATGATGTCCTACTGCCATCACCTTTGTCCAAGCTCACTTGGGCTGTTACCTCAGTCTCCTAACTGGTCTTCCTGCTGCCTCTCCATCCTCCTTATCCTTTCTTTATATTTTTTGATATATAGCACACGGGCCAAATCCAGCTTGCTGCCTGCTTTTGCGTGGCCTGTAAGTCTATTTTCTTGTTTAAATACTTGAAAAAATCAAAAACAGAATAATATTTCGTGATATGCGACAATTATATGAAATTCAAATATCAGTGTCCATAAATAAAAAAAGATTTATTGGAACACAGTCACACTCATACCCTTGTGTATGTATTGCCTGTGGTTGCTTTTGCTTTAAACAGCGGAGTTGAGTAGTAGCAACAATGAGTATCCAGCCTACCAAGCTTAATATATTTCCTAATTGTTCCTTTACAGAACAAGTTTGCCAGCCCTGCTGTATACAGTAACCAGAGTGATCTTTTTCAAAAAGCAAATTGGATCTTGCCGCTCTCTTGTTTAAAGCCTTTAAATGTTTCTCATTGCTCTTAAGATAAAATCTTAATTCCTTTTCACAGTCTAGAAACTTTAAAAAAGTTTGCCTTCTTCTCTGGGTTCATATTTCCTTTTCTCATAGGACTCAAGTCACCTCCTCCAAGAAGTCTTCCCTGACCAAAGCCTTCCCTGGTACACCATCCCCCTCATAGCTTTCTATCCCGTTTATTTAAAAAAAAAAAAAAAAAAAACCCAAAAAACTTTATCTGGCAGCTCCTTGATGGTAGGGAATGTGTCTTGTTCATTTTTTTTGCTCCTCTCAACTATATAATGCATTACACAACACATAGTAGGTGCTGAGTAGATGTTTCCTGACCAAATGAATGACACATGGGCAGCGGTAGGGGTGGTAGTTTGTGAACACCACCTTACAAGGTAGGGGCCTCATTGGGTTGTTCTGTTGCTTATCGGGAGATTGCTATCAGGATTCCAAGAGCTAAAGTTTGCAGAGCATGTAGACCAGTGCCCACCACTCAGCAAATGCCATCTAGGTGTCTGTTAAATAAACAAAGATAAACAGACCTATACTTTAATCCCTAGGACACATCCCCTCCCCACTTTATTTGCAGTTGGAGCATGTTTAGGGCAATTCATAGGAAGTCCTGTGAGTAAAGACCTCATGGAGCCAGGGGGCAGGGTCATCTGGTGGCTGGAACTAGGAGCCAGGGGTCCTGGGGTTTGGTCCCAGTTCTGCTGGTGTCTGTGGTCAAGTCCCTTCCACTTTCTGGGCTTCCTACCGTTTCTCATGTGATGAGATTAAAACAAGTGATATTTGAGGTTCTTCTCAACCCCCGCAGCTCAGCAGGAGCCCAGGAGGGAAAGAAAGATTCCCTTTAGGAGCTTCTGAGCCTGGAAGCTCTGCTGCAGCAGGATAAAGCCGACTCCCTCCCTTCCTTCCTCCATCTCTGCATCCTTTCTCGGGCGTCTGAAGATCAAACCCTCAGCTCTGAACCCAGGTGCAACTCAAATTTTTAAGCCCAGTCTCACACTAATTTGTTCAGGCACCTTCTTCAATTACTTTCTCTCTAGTCTTCCCCAGGGAGGGAGACTGGAAGAAGCTGACAGCCCAAAGTAACCAATTACCTGTCTGCCAATAGCAGGACTCCTACCGTCCCTCCCTCCCTCCCTCCCTTCTTTTCTTTCTCCACTTTATTCTCCTGGCCTGTAAACCATCTCCAAACTGCAGAACCCTCCAGGGAATGGCCCCAGTTCACCTCCCAGCTGGGGAAGAGAAGGCAACCCCTCCCCCAAGAGAGACAACAGGTGGGAAGGCTGGTGGCTGAGAAGGGGCAGCTGCGGATCTTGGAAAGCCAAGCAGGTTTTGCAAGCCTGCTAAATACCAAACTGTGCTAGATTGAGAGGCAAGTGCTTTGGGCTCTAGTCCTGTTTCTGCCATCTACTTGCTGTGGCCTCAAATAAATGACAGTTCCTTTTTGGGCCTCAGATAAGATTAAGTGAATATTGTCAGAGCCATCTCTCCTTCAGGTAGGTGGGGAAGATTGGACTGCATAAGATACTCCGTGAGAGAGGAGGAACCTTCCAGTCCTGTCCACTGCTGGAATCGCAGGTGTCTAGAGCTGTGCCTGTCACATAGTAGGCACTCAGTAACTATTAGTTGAATGAAGGAATGAATCAGTGGAAAATGTGTGTGATCAGACATTGCTAATCAACTTAATCACAGCTTCAGATGCCTCGTCAGTCACTAGGATCACTGGGGTTTGCATGGGTGATGAATTCTGTTCATGTTCCCTAGACTCAACCAGTTCACCCCAAACCTGTGGTTCACCTTAAGTTCCCCTTGCTTGATGCTAAGCCCCTTCAGTCATTATTCAGTCGTTCTTCCATCCGAGACATTGTGCTGAGTCCCTTGGGGGCACAGAAATGCAGGGAGTTCAAACTATTGGGATAATAACACTTGAACTTTTTGATTAAAAAAAAAAACCAAAAACCTCCCTTTCGTGGGTATTTTTAGCATCTCCATATTACGGATGAAGATGTGGCCATTCAAAGAGATCAAGTCAATTGCACAAGGTCACATAGTAAATGGGATTAGCTGTATTTATTTTTTAAAAGGAATCTTTGTATCACTCTCACAAATGGAACACCAGAATAACTTGCTATAAATGGAAGGTAGCCTGTAAAAGTTAGCGTAGTGTCCACGTGCCGTCTAAACTCATCTCTCATACCACAGTTTGGGAAACATGGATTTAACCCAACTGCTGAGATAAAGATATTCATTTAAAATTTAAATTTTGCCCACTTAATTGTGAGATTTCCCTTAACGTATACATTTAAATAATATCTTTCCTGCCTCATAACTCCTACCCGTATTTTAAGATCCAGCTTGAATGTGCCTTTGCTGCTTCCAAGGTGACTTCCCTGGCTCCCCCGAGAACAGCTATCTCGCAAGCACTTTGTATATTCACTGCAGTCCGTGTTTTCATGAAAATATGGTGATTGTTTAATTGTCTGTCTCTCTTGCTAGTCTTGTAAGCTTCCTGAGTTAAACATCATGTCTCTTTAATATCTGTAACTCCAGCAATGAGTGCATACATACTTAGTAAACTTTTAACCTTAATTTTAGGTTTCAACAAAAGGAATGCAAGCTTGTTGTAGTAACAAATTCAGACAATTCAGGAATATTATACGGGGAAAAAGTGAAAGTCTCTCCCCCGCCCAGTCTCATTCCCCAGAAGTGACCATGATGAAGAGCTTGCTGGGATCCTAGTGAAATGTAGAGTAAGTAGGTGCCTGACCAACCACCTTTGGTGATGGGACAGAGAGGAAGTGACTTGTCTGAGGTCATCCGGAACCATCTTTTGTTAGGGCATTGGTTTTTCAAACTGGGTTCCATGATAGATCTGGGGAGGATGAGTCGCTCTGGGCTTCAGCTAAAGAGACACTCCAATATTAAGCCAGCTCCGGGTCCCAGAATCTACTTGCATACTTGCAGATTCCTTCCAGACCACAGGCAGGGAGTCCTCTTCTTGACTGACCCTATGTGAATGTGTGTATGTGTATATATATATACACATACACACACACACATATATAATGTGTGTTTATATATGTATATATACAAATGTGTGTATGTATATACACACACACACATATATACACGTATGTGTGTACATACATATAGATACATATGAGAGATAGAGAATAGGACAATGATTCTTCTCTCTGCAGAACTAAAAGAAAAAACTGAAGCCAGCAGGGGAGGAGCCAGAAAGGAAACAATTATCACGAGCCTGGGGTGGGTGTCTCTTTCTGGCACAGTATTTGACATGATGGGTAAAGCAGTTCTTCTTTTCTTCCTCAAATTATTTTCTCACTTGAGCGGGGAGACAGACTATTCAGGAGAGGGTTACCTGGGCTTAGGTTGAGTTGTTTCCTTTAGAAGCCCTCATTTGTGAAGCTATGTAGATTGGCAGCTGGTCAGTTAATAGAAGAAGCCTATTAAAGCAAGGAATCATAAAAAAAATAATAATGCACATTAAACGTTTCCTTTTTAACTTAAAATTCGTAAATGTGTATACGTTTGCCAGTGATTTGATGTAGGCCCAGGGCCTCTTCTTCGAGTCTGGGTCAACTGATTGGAGTTCCATGTCATCTTTCTTGTATAAGCCATGCTCGTAATATTCCGAATAGGATCTCCAATGTTGGTCTCATTAAAGGGGACTGAGAACTTAAAGATGTTTGCCAAGTAATTCTTCTAGAGTTTTATGATTCCTTTCTAAATTTTTATAGTTGTCACACCTGACCTAACTCAATAGCAGTATTTAAGTGACTTTATTTTTATCGTAAGATCAGCTCAGTCCTCCTAAAAGCCACTTTCTTTTGATGCTCATAAATTTTTAATCTGCACAACATTTCATTAAATTTTAGAGTTATGAGAAACACAACAGGCATAAACAGGTTTGGGAAACTGGCTCTGTAAAAATGCAGCTGGCGGTCAGTGCAGAGAAGGCTAGCTGAAAGCTTTTTTTAAAAAGATAAATAATTAATTAATTTTTGGCTGAGTTCGGTCTTTGTTGATGTGTGTGGGCTTTCTCTAGTTGCGGCGAGCAGGGGCTACTCTTCATTGCGGTGCGCAGGCTTCTCATTGTGGTGGCTTCTCTTGTTGCAGAGCACGGGCCCTAGACGTGCGGGCCTCAGTAGTCGAGGCTCACGGGCTCTAGAGCGCAGGCTCAGTAGTTGTGGCGCACGGGCTTAGCTGCTCTGCGGCATGTGGGATCTTCCTGGACCAGGGCTCAAACCTGTGTCCCCTGCACTGGCAGGCGGATTCTTAACTGCTGTGCCACCAGGGAAGCCCACTGAAAGCTTTTGAAATTTATACATGTTTCAGGTTGACAGAGGCATTAATGTCACAGAAATTTTAGCGGTTGAGCCATTAGATAGCATTTTGCCCCAAACCCTTATTTAAAGAAGAAGAAAAGGGGACCCACTTGCACTTTTGGGGGGAATGTAAATCTTTGCAGCCACTATGGAAAACGGCATGGAAGTTCCTCAGAAAATTAAAAATAGAACTACTGTGTGATCCAGCAATTTCACTTTTGGCTGTTTATCTGAAGAAAATGAAAAACAGTAATTCGAAAAGGTATATGCACTCCTATGTTGATTGCAGCGTTATTTACAATAGCTGAGATATGAAAGCAACCTAAGTGTCCATCTCAGGATGAATGGATAAAGAGGATGTGGTTTATACATACAATAGAATATTATTCAGCCGTAAGAAAGAAGGAAATCCTTCCATTTGCAGCAATGTTGGATGGACCTCCAGGGCATTATGCTAAGTGAAATAAGTCAGACAGAAAAAGACAGATAGTACATGATATCACTGATATGTGGAATCTAAAAACGCCAAACTCATAGAAACAGAGACCAGCATGGTGGTTCCTGGGGGGTGGGAGAAATGGGGAGATGTTGATCGAAGAGTACGAATTTCCAGTTATAAGATGAATACATTCTGGGGATCTAATGTACAGCATGGTGGCCACAGTTCACAATACTGTATTATGTTCTTGAAAGTTGCTAAGAGAGTAGCTCTTAAATGTTCTCACCACAAAAACAAAATGGTAATTATGTGACGAGATGAAGGCGTTAGCAAGTGCTTTGGTGGTAATCATTTTGCAATATATAGTTGTATCAAATCAACAAATTGTATAGCTTAAACTTACACAGTGTTATGTGTCAGTTGTATCTCAGTAAAACTAGAAACTTTTTTTTTTTTTTTTTTAAAGATGGGAAAACTGAACCCCAGACCTGTGTCAGGAACTCAGGTCAATTAGACTCTTGGAGTTCACGGCCCCCCCCCGGGACTCCACAGCAATTGTCATGATGCCCCCTTCCTTTTGGGTGGCCTCTTAAAGGAGGCACCCCAACACTTCCGTTTTACAGATGAGGAAACTGTGGTTCAAATACTGAAGTGACCTAGCATGGGATGCAGAGCGTGATGGAGCTGCAGTTCAATTCCCAGAGCAGGCCAACTTCCTGCATGCCATGCCAAATATCCCTGTGCTCAAGGGTAGTTTTTCAATATCTTTTAAAATAATTAGGTCTTATCAACTATTTTTTTTTCCACCTATGGCCACACCTTATCTTTCCTTCACTTCAGGAGGGAATGAGAACAGGGATTCCACTTCAAGTCCCTTTGTCCTCACCCCAGATCTTTCTATAAAGGCACAGCTTTACAGGGGATCTTTGTTCATCCCTGAGCCCACATTGCAGGCCATCCAGATTCAGAACTCTCAGGGCCCTCAGGCCTATCCAGACCAGCCCTCTCATTGCACAGAGGGAGACCCAGGGCCAGAGGAGGCCAGTACCTTACTAACGTCAAGGGGCTGGGGCTGCTTCTGAGTGCAGACCCCAGTCCCTTCACCTCCACTGGCCTGCCTGCATGGCCCTGGGCCTCCCAGCGTGTCTACCTGCTGGGGAGGGTTGGTCAGGTAACGAGAGGGCAGTGTGTGTGCGTGCAGGCTGCCAGGAGTTTCCGTGCTTTATGAGGTGCACAGTATAATTCAGTATAAAAACCCATTTTGGGGATGTCTTGCCCCGTAAAATCTCCTCCAGCAGGAATGGCTGGAAATTTGTTTTGACTTCTCTAGCACATGTTTTTTTAAAAAGACCTTCTCCATCTCATTTTGCTCTTTGCTTCCTTTTTTTCCACCCAGTTCTCTTTGGATGATATGCCCGTAGTGGCTTATGAGGGGACACGGTGGGGATGACACTGGGGGAAGGGACCCTGCAGTATAGGTTAATGGGCTGGCAAATCGTTGTGAAAAAGCTCACCTTTCTTGAATGATTCTTCCTCTGCAAAGACTGTGGCTCAGGGCATGACTTCAGGGAACTGCCTTCAAGAATTATAATCAGACTTCTGAATGTCATTCTTTTTTTTTTTTTTTTAATTTATTTATTTTTAAAATTTTTGGCTGCGTTGGGTCTTTGTTGCTGCGCACGGGCTTTTCTCTAGTTGCGGCGAGCGGGGGCTACTCTTTGTTGTGGTGCGCGGGCTTCTCATTGGGTGGCTTCTCATGTTGCTGAGCACAGGTTCTAGGTGCGCAGGCTTCAGAGTTGTGGCACGTGGACTTTAGTAGTTGTGGCTCGCAGGCTCTAGAATGCAGGCTCAGTAGTTGTGGCGCACGGGCTTAGGTGCTCCGTGGCATGTGGAATCTTCCCGGAGCAGGGCTTGAACCTGTGTCGCCTGCATTGGCAGGCGGATTCTTAACCACTGCGCCACCAGGGAAGCCCCTAGATGTCATTCTTATTTGGGGCAAAATAAGGCTTCCGTACAACCCTCTCTCTTGTAATCCAGTAGCAGCTACTCCTCCCTCATTTCCCACCTTCTTCATGTCACATCATCTCTTTCCCAGTCTCTTGCAATACTGCTTCAGTTTCTTCCTTTGAGTAGATACTTCATATGCTGCCTGAAGGCTCATTCCCAAAGGTCATTTCTCCCTCACTTAGAATCCTCAGTGGCTCCCTACTGTTTACAGGATTAACAGCAAACTCCTTGGCATCTGAGCTCTCCACCTAAGGACCAAACCCACCTTAATTATCGTTCTCTCTCACCATTCCTCTGCCTACACTTCAGATAAACTGGGTTTTTTTTTTTATCGCTCTCAGAAAACAAGCTCTACTAAAGTCGCATTTCAGTGACTTTACTCAGGCTGGTCCTCTACCATGGATGGCCTGCTTCTCCTCCATTTCTGTTGGTGGAACCCTATCTACCCTTCTTAAACTGCTTTCTTTATGGAAACTTCCATCCTTATTCTTTCCTCCCTCCCCTAATTCAGATTGAATAACTTTATTCAGAAACGTTTTTTTGCATCTCTTAGGCCACCCACCTCACTTATAGTGACACGTTTATGCCCATGTCTCATCCTCTGCCTGTGTAGTACGGTACAGAAGTCACTAGCCACATGCGGCTATTGAGCCTTGAAATGTGGCTGAAGGACTCAATTTTAAATTTTACTTAATGGTAATTAGTTTGCACTTAAGTATTGATAATAGCCACATGTGGGTAGTGGCTATCCTCCTGAATAGCACAGATATAGAACATGCCCACCATTGCAGAAAATTCTGTTGGACAGAACTGCTTATGAGGTCTTTGAGGACAGGCATGGAGCCTTGTCTCTTCTGTACCCTGTTCCTAGTACAGGGCCTGTTATTGAATGAGTGTCAATAAATGTTGGTAGAACTGACATTCGGGCAAGACTGTGTAAGCACTGACCCCAAAGAGATTCGGTTTTTAAAAATAATTAATTAATTAATTGGCTATGTTGGGTCTCCATCGCTGCGCACAGGCTTTCTCTAGTTGTGGTGAGCAGGGACTACTCTTCGTTGCGGTGCGCGGGCTTCTCATTGCGGTGGCTTCTCTTGTTGCGGAGCACGGGCTCTAGTCATGCGGGCTTCAGTAGTTGTGGCTCGGGGGCTCTAGAGTGCAGGTTCAGCAGTTGTGGCGCATGGGCTTAGTTGATCCACGGCATGTGGGATCTTCCTGGACCAGGGCTCGAACCTGTGTCCCCTGCATTGGCAGGATTCTTAACCACTGCGCCACCAGGGAAGTCCCAAGATTCAGTTTTAAAGAAAGAAATTTACGGAAATTTACTTAAGTCCAAGGTTTGTTAATAAAAGTATTGCTTTGTAGGCTTTGCAAAGCCTGATACATCTTATAGTCTGGGATGTCTTAGGTTAATCCATTAATGACACTTACTGGTAGGAATTCCGGGTCCTTGATGGGTCATTTCTCAGCCGTGCCTTTTCTTCCCATCTTAATCCCCTCCCTCCCTTCCCAGAGCAGGTCCGTCCCATAGCTGGGACTTAGAAAGAGCAGTCCCAGGAGTTATCATTTCCTGGGAGACAGGTGTGGACAGACCTGTCTGACACGAATGCTCAGGTTTGCGCTTCTATTGTTGCTTCATGGAAGATTTACGAGTGTTTCTTCGAGAGAGAATTCCTGAAAACTCTGCCCTGTGACTGATGGGATGAGAATGGGATACAAGGGTCTCTCCCCTTTTTTCTCCTGCCCCATCCTTTTTCCTTCTTCTCTTTTCCTCCTAAGTTTCACTTCATGTCCACTTTCTCTCTTTAACCTCTTCTCTTCTCTCTTCTTTGTCTTTCTCTCCTTTTTTCTCTTTACTACTCTTAATGTCTCTTTCCTTTTTTCTCCCTACCATGCTGTGTGTGTGTGTGTCTTCCTCCTTGTATCTCCATGCCTCTCTTAACCTTTCTGTCTGCTCCCCATAGCCTTGATTTCTCGTAAGAATTCCTGAGCACAAGTCGCTCCTGTCTGCCTACCCTGATCAAACCCCTTGTTGACCAACATGGAGCCATGCACAGCTCAGAACTGGCTACCTCTGGTCTTCACCTCTGGCCCAGAATGGTATTTGGAGTGAAGGAGACCACAGGTGCGGGGGGTATTGCAGGGTGCAGGTCTACCTTGCTTCTAGTGTCAGGGCCTCCCTCCTCCTCACAGGGCTGCCTCCTTGCCTGGTCCTGTTGTCAAATGTGATTCCAAATGTCCTGAATGAGTTTAGAGGCCTCGATGACCATTTGGTCCATATTGGACACATTTGCCTGTGACCTTGATTTTCAGTGTGAGGTGAGTTTTTGAGAGCAGCTGGTACAAAGCATCTGAGTGTCTTAAAATTTCTGTTTTGCTAAATATTCAAAGCTCTTTCTCTGCAACTCTGGTGGGCTCCTTTTTCTCAACCCCCTCTGCTGCTCTAGCACTATCTTCATCAGCTCTCTTTTCCCTCAAGGCATTAGAAACATCTGCTGGAGAGTTTCAGAAGAAAAGTTGCAAGAACGATAAACCTTCTCTTTTTTTTTTTTTTTGCGATACGCGGGCCTCTCACTGTTGTGGCCTCTCCCGTTGCGGAGCACAGGCTCCGGGCGCGCAGGCTCAGCGGCCATGGCTCACGGGCCCAGCCGCTCCGCGGCATGTGGGATCTTCCCGGACCGGGGCACGAACCCGTGTCCCCTGTATCGGCAGGCGGACTTTCAACCACTGCGCCACCAGGGAAGCCCCTGATAAACCTTCTTAAGAGATCGTTTCTTCTGAAATGTCAGCCCTTGGCTGTAACAACAAAAGGCATCTGAGCCAAGTTACCTTATCCCCCAAATATCATATGCTCTTTTGAGATTGACCTTAAGGGCATATGCTCAATTATGAAACTTGCAAGAGTTTCTTAACTTTAAAATAGCAGTTGGTCCTGAGTCAACAGGATTTCTTGTTCCAAAAATACAAAGCAAACGAAAGAACAAAATAAAGAAAATGGTGAAGAAGAAGGACAGGAAGAGGAAGAAGAGGTGGAGGGAGAGAAGACAGAAAATAAAGTAGAGTCTAAGCCATCTCATGTGTCTATCCATAGGGTAGACTTAAATTTGCTGCTGGAGCAGGGGTGGAAGTATCTTTTGACAATCCTTGCATTTCTCTTTGTTTCCTCCCATTTCAGTACTTAACCTGTAACCACAGCTTATTAGTTTTTCCCCCAACATTTGTTTTGAACGC
This sequence comes from Delphinapterus leucas, assembly GCF_059928025.1. Lineage (NCBI taxonomy): Eukaryota > Metazoa > Chordata > Mammalia > Artiodactyla > Monodontidae > Delphinapterus > Delphinapterus leucas. Next base: position 108,278,669 of record NC_143134.1, on the reverse strand, counting down.
ATCCATTTCTTTCTGTCGTTATCCTGGTACAAGTTCCTTTCATCTCTGACCTGTAATTCAGTAGACTCCTATCCGGTCTCTCAGATTCATTCCTGCTTCTTACTCCCCTCCCAGCCCTTCCCAGTCCATTCTCAGACGCGACCAGAAGGACTTCGTCAATGTGTGCACCAGATCACACCTCTGCTCTGCTTAAATTCATAATGACTTCCCATTGTGCTTATAATGAAATGCATAGTCCCCAACCAAGGCCTACGTGATCTTCAACCATAGCTGCACGTTAGAACGCATGGGAAGCTTTTAAAAATGCCAGGGCCTGGAATCTACCCTAGACTAATTAAAGCAGTATAACTGGGAGTTAGACAGTTCAGCAGTTCCTTGCAAAACTAAACATGCTTTTACATATGACCCAGCAATTGCATTCCTTGGTGTTTACTCAGATGAGTTGAAAACTTACATCCATGTAAAACCCTGACTGCGAATGTTTATAGCAGCTTTATTCAAAACTGCCAGAACTTATAAGCAACCAAGATATCCATCAATAGGTGATAGATAAATAAACTATGGTATATCCAGACAGTGGAATATTATTTTGTTTGTTATCTTCCCAGGTGACTTAGGGGTTCTAATACACAGCTGGGGTTGACGGCCACGACCCAGGGGGACCCTGCCAACCTCTGCCTCCACCCATGCTGCTTCTCTCTTACTTGCCAAACGCCACAGAATCCCTCCCTGCCCACCCGATCTAAACTGTACTTGGCTATCTGTCCGTGTTTATTGTCTGTTGGCTTCTCTAGACTGCAGACATTTTGAGGACAGGGGCTGTGTTTAGCACTGTGCTTCTCAAAACATGTGTTTCATAGTTAGTCCTTAGTAAATGTTACTGAGCAAATGAACAGATGAATGGCTAGGTCTGAAAGTTTAATAGATCCCTCCTTGTTGCCCCCATAATGGCAAGCAGAGGAGACTATCAGGGAAAGCGGTGATATCTGGAGCTGGGTAAGATGAAATGTACACATACCCTCCTTCCACTCCTGAAGGGACCTACAGAACAGAATAATTTCTTTAACCACCCATGGGCATTCCCCTCTGCTCTTTTTGCCCTCCAGCTGATGGCCTGTGTCTCCCACGTTTAAGTTAGGGAATGGATGAGTTAAAGTTGTCTCTGTCATTTCCGTTTTCTTTCTCTGCAATAAAGTTAGTGATTGCTTGGTCAAACTGCAGTATAATGCAGTTAGGCTCGTGTGTTCCTATCTCCTTCAGGTGCCTTGGGAGTGACTTCTGCTACTGTAGGAAACAGCTCCATAGTCAGTGAGCAAGCTGAAAGAAGAAAACCCCAAAGCCCTACCCTTGGGCTTCCAGTGCCAGCCCCCTTTGCTGCTTCTTTCATATAAGGAAATTAAATTGCCTTTAGATTGTGAGCAAAGGGAAGAGTGATGTAGAAACAGGATATTCACAGGTACTTTCTGAAGCAGGGATAATTGCAAAGGATTCCTTTAATCCTTGCTTAGTTGGGAGAGAGACACACACATACCATTGGAGAAGCAGAGTCAGGAAGCAGTTAAGGATGTTTCTTGTCTCTGTTTGGCTTGAGTTCTAGCTCCCGGCATAATATCTGTACTTGTTTCCCTGCACATTCAGCAAATTATCTTCTAGCCAACGAGGAGTGACTGATGTCAGATTTATGGTGACGGACCCGGAGGGCAGGATAGCCTGTGAGCTCTTTTGAAGGATATAGAGAGGAAGGTAGGCAACTATATTTTTTATCCTCATGAGACTTAGGAAAAGAGGCTGGGAAGACAAGGCAGAATACTAGGAATTAAGGACCCAGTTAAAGGGGAGCTGCAAATAGTTACCAGCCCAGGGAGCCCCAGGCTGTGTGAAGAGCTCTGATTTCTAATCTTGGGTAAACTTCTAACCCTCTGAGTGCCCTGAGCAAGTCATCCATACAACCTCCAACTGTATTGGGGGGTGGCAAGCAACGGAAAGCAGCTCTGTTTACTTAAGCATAGAGACTTTATGGGATGACTCAGGAGGATGGAAGAGCTGAAGACACAGGCTCAGAAAGGACAGCTCTGGGGATCTTGAGAGCAGTAACCTATCCACAGCCTCATCCGAGCATCCGCACCAGGACAGAGGGGGCTCCAAGTGTTTGTCCATCCTTTCCTCTCTCACTTTGGCATCCATTGCCTCAAAGTGGCCTCGTATGTACCCCTCATCTAGGGAAGAAGAGGACATGCGGATTGACATTCCCTCCAGGCTGCACATGTTGGAGAGAGAGCTATATTTTGCAAGTGAGTCTAGGGGCTGATACCAATATGGTTTCTGGGTAGCAAAAAACAGCACATGTCCTCATCAGGGACCTCGGTATTCTCATCTGTAAGATGATTGTGGTTTTCCAAATCCTCTTTTAGCATCTGAAGCTTTCCTTCAGGTAGAACCTTGGGCAACCCACTGTAAACACCAGAGGAAAGCAGTATTGCTCGGTTGAAGTAGGGGTGAGGAGGCCCAAAGCCCTGCCCTTTAGGCTTTCTCTTCCTCCTCCCCTGAAGTGGTCCTTGAAATATCTATTTAGAACCTAGAGATCCATGAATTGCAGTTAGGTACCAGTGGACTATATGATCTCCAGGACCGTTTTCAGCCCTGGCCTTTGCAGCGAAACAGAGCATCTAAGTCAAGGGCTCTTTAAAGACTTGTGTAGAGGAGAGGGGGATTCAAGGAAGTAGTAACAGGGCTGAGCAGCCTCTGATTTGCCTGACAAAGATGATGACCTTCATGTGACCTGCTGCACTCATGCCCCAAAGCATGCCCAGAAGAGTCAGGACTTAGCATCTCTAGAGAGAAAGGCTTTGCCTTAGGGAAATGATGCTAGGCAGGAGGGGTGTGGACCTTCTGGTTCGAGCCCTGTCTACAACTTGCCAGTCTCCCTGTGTTCTCTGTTTCTCCATCTCTGCTGGGCTTCTTTCAATTCCTCTAATGTAACAATCCCCCTTCTGCCTCTGGGCCTTTGCACAGGCTGTTTCCGTTGCTTCTTTTGTCTGTCTGACTCCTACCAATTTTTCAGATCCTCAATTAATATCACTCCTTCAGAGAAGCCCTTCTGAATTCTCAGGTTAGAGCTGGTCTCCCTGTTTTATATATAAGCTTCTGTTATTGGTAGCACTTAGTCACAGATTTTAATTATACATTTATTTCTTTTTGATATTTATCTTTTCCAGTATAAGCTCAGTAAAGGCAGAATTCAAGCCTTATTAGATACCAAAAGATGTATGGGGAATGAAGAACTAAATATAGAGCATCATACGATTTTCAAAGTGTTGATTCAGTTCAGTATTTACTGAACTGAACACCTTCTATATACCAGGTCCTCCCATAGGTACTGGAATGGATCTCTAAATAAAGACATAGATCCAACCCCTGAGTTGCTCACTCTCTCGGTCAGGAAAATTTTGCTGTTTCTCATTTAATCCCCAGCCTACCCCCAGGAAGTCAAAAGGTATAGACTGTAAGGCCCAGAGAGGTCAAGTGACCCGACCAGTGTCACACAGTGAGTTGGTGGCTATGCCAGGATTGAAGCCTGAACTTCCTGACTCCTGGTCTGATGCTTCTCTGTTTCTCCCATTCTTACGGAGAATAATGTAATTAGTGGAAATGGACTTTTTAAAATTTAATTTTTATTTTATATTGAAGTATAGTTGATTTACAATGTTGTGTTTCAGGTGAAACAGCTAAGTGATTCAGTTATACAAATACATATATCCGGGCTTCCCTGGTGGCGCAGTGGTTGAGAGTCCGCCTGCCGTTGCAGGGGACACGGGTTCGTGTCCTGGTCCGGGAAAATACCACATGCCGCGGAGCGGCTGGGCCCGTGAGCCATGGCCGCTGAGCCTGCACGTCCGGCGCCTGTGCTCCGCAATGGGAGAGGCCACAACAGTGAGAGGCCCGCGTAACGAAAAAAACATATATCCATTCTTTTTCAGGTTCTTTTCCCATGTAGGTTATTACAGAATATTGAGTAGAGTTCCCTGTGCTATACAGTAGGTCCTTGTTCTTTTAGTTTTTGGGGTTTTTTTTGTTTTTTCTTTTTAAAAAAAATTTTATTGGAGTATAGTTGATCCACAATGTTGTGTCAGTTTCAGGTGTACAGCAAACTGAGTCAGTTATACATATTCATAGATCCACTCTTTAGGAGGTCCTTGTTGATTATCTATTTTATATATAGTAGTGTGTATGTTAATCCCAAATGCCTAATTTATCCCTCCCCGCCATATTTCCCCTTTGGTAACCGTAAGTTTGTTTTCAAAGTCTGTGAGTCTGTTTCTGTTTTGTAAATAAGTTCATTTGTATCATTTTTTTTTAGATTCCACATATAAGTGATATCATATGATATTTGTCTTTGTCTGACTTCACTTAGTATGATCTCTAGGCCCATCCATGTTGCTGAAAATGGCATTAATTAATTCATTTTTATGGCTGAGTAATATTCTGTTGTATATATACACCACATCTTCTTTATCCATACCTCTGTCAGTGGACATCTAGGTTGCTTCCATGTCTTGGCTATTGTAAATAGTGCTACAATGAACATTGGGGTGCATGTATCTTTTTGAATTATGGTCATCAAAAAGTCTCCAGACAATAAATGCTGGAGAGGGTGTGGAGAAAAGGGAACCTTCCCACACTGTTGGTGGGAATGAAAGTTGGTACAACCACTGTGAAGAGCAGTATAGAAGTTCCTTAAAAAACTAAAAATAGGGCTTCCCTGGTGGCGCAGTGGTTGAGAGTCCGCCTGCCGATGCAAGGGACACGGGTTCGTGCCCCTGTCCGTAAAGATCCCACATGCCTCGGAGTGGCTGGGCCCGTGAGCCATGGCCGCTGAGCCTGCACGTCCGGAGCCTGTGCTCCGCAACGGGAGAGGCCACAACGGTGAGAGGCCCGCGTACTAAAAAGAAAAAAAAAAAAAACCTAAAAATAGAATTACCATATGATCCAGCAACCCCACTCCTGGTCATACATCTGGAGAAAACCATAATTCGGAAATGGACTTCTTAGCAGACAACCGAAAGTGTTTTCCCCCAGGGAGAAAGTAGTCTTGGCTAGACAAGGATGAGGTGTGTGGGTGCAGAAAGAGGAAATAAGGGCAGGGGCTTAGCAAAGGAGGGTGCAGCAGCACATGTGGGTTTCTGCAGTCCAGATGCTCCCCGTGGTACCCAAGGCAGCTGAGGAATTGAGCTAGCATCTTAGAGTGCCATGCCCTCTGCTGTCAGAGAGAGAGAGAGACGTTCATTCTGTGGCCTCATGGAGCTTGCCTTCTCCTTTGCATCCCAGGTCCCTACCTGCTCCGCCTCACTTCCCCGTCTCTTTCCCAGCTCTCTCCTCCAGAAATGTACTCTGAAAGCAGCTCATGATCCATCATGGTCCCAGTAGTGTTGTCCCCAAAACAGTGGGTCCTGATGTGGTACAAAGGCTGCATGAGTTCATTTTAGCCCTGCTGGTCAAAAAGAGCACCATGTTTCTGGGTCATTGAGACTCACCAGATCACGGCAGCAAAATGGGTACAAATCCCCCTTCTTCTCGCCTCGCCTCTCTTACACCCCATTTAACCTTGCTGGAGGCTGTCAGCAGCTCCCTATTAATTGGAAATAGCTGCTCATTCCCAGCTCTCTCTAAGCTGGTGACAGAGGGTGGTCCTGGTGAAGGCAGAGTCTTCTTTGACTGCAGGCAGAGTTTCTATGATTGTGGAGCTAGTTGTATTATCTTCTTCTTGTCTAAGTGTATGAAATGTCTGCTTTCATTTTTTCCCCCCTTCCCTCTTGATCTTTGTCAAAGAGTGACAGCTTCTCTAATTAGGCTGTTGAGAAGGTAACCTTAGCAACTCAGAGCTGGCAGTGGAGAAAGAGACAGGGTTCCAGGTGCCCCCCTTGCCCAAGCACTGGGCGCTCTGCGCGAGGCACGATTGCTCCCTGCAGACATTAGCGAACTCCAGACCTTCCCCACCAGAGCTGTCTCCAGAGCTGCCTGGCCATTCTCTGCTGCCGCAGGAAATTCAGCCTCATCCTCGTCCTTTTTCAATCGAGGATTGAAACTCCTGGATGCAGGGAATTCCCTGTGTTTCCTAGGGCAGGCAGAAGACTAGAGATTTATGCACTCTCGGTTGGCACTTCCCTTGCTGAGCTCCTCCCAACACTCCAGGACACTCCTGCCCCCGTGGTCTTGATCAAGCAGTTGTCAGTATCCCCATCCTCTCACCCTTGCATCTCCCCAGTCTGCTCTGTGCTCATCCCCTGAACAACTGCTTTCCATCTTCCAACGCTCTTTCCTGGGAAATCTAGTTACCTGCACTCCCCGTTCACACATATTTCTCTCTGCCTAAAACTCCTTATTTAATGCTTATCGTCTGGACCGCATAATCTAGAAACAGTTTGTTTTAAAAAATTAATTCTTTTATTCTTTGCACGACTTGGTTTTCTGGAGCTGAGTTATGCTTTCCCGTAGGTGAAGGGCTCACATAGTCCCTTATATTCTTTTCACGGTAGCATGTTAATAGGCACCACGTGTGCTTATAACTCATGTGCTTACTGTGAAACAAAAGGAATGTTATGGTCTGTTTCCTGAAGAGGGGGCTTCAGAAAGCTTTGGAAATTACGAGAATTTATATAATGGGATTTATCACAGTGGGTACTCCGTGTACTGGGACTGAGCTATGGTAGTAAAGGAGGTGCTGAGATATTGTCTGTGGATGTCTTTCTTCCCATTTCTCTGTTCTCCAATATTCCCCAATTGCCTGTCATCCATTTTTCCATCTTGTCATCATACCACTGATTAATCCATCGGCCATCTACCCATCCACCCTTCTGCCTCTTCACCTACCATCCATCCATCCATTCTCTGTGCTAAGAATTATGGGATTAGTATCCGTAGGGAGCTTTCAGGGCAGGAGAGTTTGGGGTAGGAGGGATGACGTATGCTCAACTGTAATCCAAGGTGCAATCTAATGAGAGCAATGAGGTAAATGCCCTGAGTCTTCTGAGCAGGCAAGAGCAGAAGACTCCAAATATGGGAGGGTCTTTAGAGGTTTGTCACCTTCAGCCCTCTAAGTGTATAATGTGCCCAAGGTTCAGAGGAAGTGACTTGCTCAGCATCACCTGTCAAGTTGGAGAACCAAGGTTGAATGGAAAGAACTGTAGAGCTGAAATAGATTGCTGACTTTGCTCTTCCCTTCTCACAGATGGGGAAAACAAGGCTCAGAGGTGGGAAGGGACTGGTACCATATTACTAGTACCATTCATCTGGCAGCAAAACTGACATTTGAGCAGAAATCTCTTGACATGGTTAGGCTCAGTTGTGTGTTATGCTGAGAAAGGACCAGTGATTTGCTTAGGTGAAGGTTATACTGGGATTCACTTTTGTGTTTGAATCACCAGTCCACTTCAGTACTTGTGAACCACACCACTCTATCCCCAGATCTCCCAAGACACCTTGAGTTCTAGGTAAAACTAGACTCCACAATCCATCCCTTTTCATGCAACCCAGCCTTGTCCTGTGTGACCGCGCTGTCTGCTCACCTTGCAAGGACCACCATTTTTACCCAGTCCAGCCCTGCCTGGTGGCCCAATTTTACTACCCAGATGTGGACTCCTCTCCAGATATTCCCAGGCTTCCCTGAAGCTGGCAGCTGAAGCCAGGTCCCAGGTGCCGAGGAGACAAGGTTCTTGGCTGTCAACGGGAGGTAAGTGGAGACGTAAAAGGTGATTTTCTGGCCTGTGAGCCCCTGTTTGTGGATTTCATCTTTGAATGGAAGTGCAGTAAATAAAAGCCATTTTCACAATATGCCAAGCAACGGGTCAGAAACATCTGAGTCGCTGGAATTGATAGAAGGGAGCTGAGCGTAACAAATCTCCCCAAATTGCACCTAGCTCCCCTTGTATCAGCTTCCAGACCGCATCCCCCAGTTACTGTGCAAGGCAGTTACTTCTGAGCTGGAGCTTAAGGCATGTGGACGGGCGTATACTCACATTGCTTCTCGCCAAATAGAATTGTTCACCCCGTTTTTTGGTTAGTGTTTGAGCGCTGATTGAATCTTATCCCTACTCCCCTTCAACAGTTTCTTCCCCACCTTGGAAGCTGAATTCATTCTTCAAGCCTCATTCAAATGGCACCTCTTCCATGCAGCCACTTCCTACCCGTCCCCCCCACCCCCCCCACCCCTGCCCCAGTGTTTCAGTTCGAAGCAATAGTGTTAAATTGAAGCTAAATTTACATACAATGAAATGCTGAGCTGTCTGTGTACATTTCAGTGAGTTGTGACAAAGGTCTACATCCAGGTAACTAAGAACATTTCCATTGGGATTGACATACATACACTACTATGTATAAAATAGATCACTAATGAGAACATACTGTATAGCACAGGGAACTCTACTCAATGCTTTGTGGTGACCTAAATGGGAAGGAAATGCAAAAACGAGGGGACATATATATATGTACAGCTTATTCACTTTGTGGTACAGCAGATACTAACACAACACTGTAAAGCAATGATATTCCAATAAAAATTAAAAAAAATAAAAATAAAGAACATTTCCATCACTCTAGAAAGTTCCCTTGTGATCCCTTCCAGTCAGCCTTCATCCACCCATAGGCAGCTACTGGGCTAATACGTATCATTATTAGTTAATTTTGTCTGTTCTTGATCTCTTATAAATGGATACATATAATACAGGGAACAGAACACTATGGCCTATGGGCCAAATATAAGCCATCACTTCTTTTTTTGTTTGCTTGTTTTTTGCGGTACGCGGGCCTCCCACTGCTGTGGCCTCTCCCATTGCGGAGCACAGGCTCCGGACGCGCAGGCTCAGCATCCATGGCTCACGGGCCCAGCCGCTCCGCGGCATGTGGGATCTTCCCGGACCAGGGCACGAACCCATGTCCCTTGCATTGGCAGGCGGACTCTCAGCCACTGCGCCACCAGGGAAGCCCGATTACTTCTTTTTGTATGACTTATGAGTGAAATTTTTTTTTTTAGGGAATATAATAAACGTTTTTTTTTTTTTTTTTTGGCCCACAGCACAATATAATTTATGTAAATTAAAGTTAGTCATAGGAAGCAATTTGTGTTTGGCAAGAGCACAAATAAATGGAAGGAGCTACACTGTGATAGTTTCCTAGGGATGCTAGGAAATATCACAAACTAGGTGATTTAAAACAACAGAAATGTATTCTCTCACAGTTCTGGAGTCCAGAAGTTAAAATCAAAGAGTCAGCAAGGCTGATTTCTTCTGGAGGCTCTGAAGAAGAATCTGTTTTGTGACTCTCCAACTTCTGGTGGTTGCTGGCAATCCTTGGTGTTCCTTGGCTTGTAGACACATCACTCCGGACTCTGCCTCCGTCTTCCTTCTCTTTGTATCTGTGTCCAAATTTATTTCTTCTTTTTTTTTTAATCTTTTTTTTAAATTTATTTTTTATTGAAGTATAGTTGAATTACAATGTTGTGTTAATTACTGCAGTACAGCAAAGTGACTCTGTTATACATATATATATATATATATATATCACTACATTCTTTTTCATATTCTTTTCCATTATGGTTTACCACAGGATATTAAATCTAGTTCCCTGTAAGAATGGTTTTTACATTTTTAAATAGTTGGCAAGACAATCAAAAGAAGAATTATATTTAATGATACATAAAAAATATATACAATTCCAATTTTGGTGTTCATATATAGTTTTATTAGCACCAGCCATGCCCGTTGGTTTGTGTATTGTCTATAGCTGCTTTCAGGCTGCAATGGCAGGGTTGAGTGGTTGTGACAGATTATCTGGCCAAGGCCTAACCTGTTGATTATCTGACCCTTCACTCAAAAAGTTTCCCCTTGATCTATTATGCACTCCTTCCTGACACCTTTGCTCAAGTTACTGTTTTTGCGATTCATCTATTGTTGTGTATAAGGGTACTTTACCAGTGGCTATTTCTAATTCCTTTAGCTAGAATGTCGTGTCTTATTCTTTGAACTCCCAGAGCGGTAATGGCAAATACGGTGTGCTTTCACCTCTTTCTGTGCCCATGGCTTCGATTCCTGATCACTCATGGTCTGTTTTCCTGCTGGCCTGAATTTGGGATCAGAATTCATCTCAAGCCAGTGCTACAGGCAGTCACTGCGCAAAGATCAGAGTTGAGTATCTGTTGAAGGTCATTTGCCATCCTGCTCTAGGAGCATTATAGTGTTGAGCAAAGGTACAAAGAACTTTGGCATCAGACAAAACTGGATTTGAATTCCTGTGCCGCCACTTACCACTTCTTTGTATTTGGGCAACTTACTTAGCCTCTCTGAGCCTCAGCTCTCCTCCCTAAACAATGGGAGAATAATAAAACCAATCTCATTGGTTTCTTGCAAACATTAAAAGAAGTACAGATATAAAATGCCTTGTTCAGTTCTGACACATAGTAGACGTGTAGATGCTAACTAAATGTCTCTGTAGAACAGACTTGTTCTACTTGCCCAAACCTGCTATTCCTCCTGGTTGGTGAACTCAGAATCCTCCCCGTCATCCACTCGCAAAACATCAGACTCATAGCCTGTCCCCTCCATGTACACACGCCCACCCCCATCACCCTCTCTTGACCTGACACCTTCTCTTGCTTTGACCTGTGCAACTGGTCACCCTCTTCACCCTCCCTGTGACTCCCTCCAATTTATGCTGCCTAATACAGGCAAAGTGAATGTATGACACACATACAGCTCCCCACCAATAGCCCATTATTCTAAGGATAAAGACTAAGCTATTTAAAGTGGCCTAAAAGCACCCATGGTCAACCCCTGTCTACATTTCTAGTCTTAGGTACCATCATTCTCCCTTGCTCCCAACAGCCAGCCACATTGACCTTGACCAGTTCTCCTATGAACCACAGGACCACATCTCCCCTCCCACGGTGATCAATATATTTTCTCCCCTCTCTTGGGAATGATAATCACTCCCATCATTTGGGGTGATGAAATGTTCTAAAAGTTCAAAACAGCTGCACCACTTTACAATCCTACCAGCAGTCATGAGGGTTCTGAGTTCTCCACAGTCTTAACAAAACTTTTTAAAAAGTAATTAATTAATTAATTAATTTATTTATTTATTTTTGGCTGAGTTGGGTCTTTGTTGCTGTGCACGGGCTTTCTGTAGTTGCAGCGAGCGGGGGCTGTTCTTCGTTACAGTGCATGGGCTTCTCACTGCGGTGGCTTCTCTTGTTGCGGAGCACGGGCTCTAGGCGTGTGGGCTTCAGTAGTCGCGGCTCGCCGGCTCTGGAGTGTAGGCTCAGTAGTTGGGGCTCACAGGTTTAGTTGCTCCGCGGCATGTGGGATCTTCCCGGACCAGGGCTCAAACCCGTGTCCGCTGCGTTGGCAGGCGGATTCTTAACCACTGCGCCACCAAGGAAGCCCCCAAAACTTCTTATTGTTTGTCTTTTTGCTTATAGCCATCCTAGTGGGATGAAGGTGGTATTTTATTCACCTAGTTGTTTCTTCCTTGTCCTTATATCCAAATCAAATATCAACCCCTTAAGAAAGACTTCCCCCAATGGCATCACCCCTAACTAGAACAGGCCTTACTGTTCTTTCAGAGCTTCCTGTGACCTTTTCCTCCAGAATCCTTATCATGCTTTTTGAATTGTATATGTATTTTTATGATGTTGGATTATTCTGTGACCCCCACAGTCAACACTGAGCTCAAGGAGGGTAGAACTCATCTGTTGTATTTTGAGGGTCCCGCACACTGCCTTGCATGTAGTAAGTGTCCTACCCCCAAAAAGATCTGTTGAAAAAAACCATGAATTGATTCCTTCATCTTCTACTGTATACTCTCATGACCTGTGGTTTCTTGTTTTCTAAAATCTTTCACATTAACTTCTCATCTTTTTTTCGGCCCCTAGGCTTGCCATTTTTACCCATCATCCACAGAACTGTCAGATTGATCTTCGTAAAATACTTTAAAAAATCATGCCACTCGGAAAATATCCATGGCTACCTATTCTATTTCAAATAAAATACAAAATGTTGAGCCATTTTGATGAAAGCCCCCCAAGGTGATATGTACTATAGTTGAGCTCTTGATGAAATATACAGAAGAAAGGGCAGTTATGGAACTTTCTTTCTTCTTTACCTTATTTTTGAGTTTTCTCCCTTGTTTTAAGTTTGGTTGGCACACATCTTACTGCTCTAATGAGCTATAAGCTCCTGGAAGACAGGAAAGTATCCTATTCATCTTTGCGTGTCCCACTATGCCTCACAAGTGCCTGGTTTAAAGGAAGTGTCAGTAAATGCTTGTTCACTTGGATTAAATTTTATTATTCCTCCCAAGAGAAACATTTACATGCTAACAAAGCCCTTGGAAGATTTAACTGGAAGGATTAATGATGGAATTCCAGGCATCTAACGCAGGCTGGTTGGGGAGATATTCTTGGAGCCAGCCAATCACCACCACCTCATGTTGTCAAGGCCACGTCTTTACATGAACTTGAAGCTAGTTCTCCCTGAGTCAGGTTAGTGACTCTCCTTCTTGCAAGCTGCAGAGCCCTGGGTGCCTTTTTTTCCTCCAAGGGGTGTCTAGCCTCACATGCCCCTTCCTGTGCAGACCCTCTGGCTCCAGACCCCAGAGATGGAGAAGCACATGGAACCCTTTGTTCCTGATGACAGCATTTTGACCCCAAGACGTATTTATTTTTTCCTCCTGATAAGTAGGAAGGATCCAAAGGCATTCAGAGAATTGTGGGGTAGGGGGTGGAGATAGAGGTGCACACTAACATATAGAGAATGTTTTAATGCAGGAGAAAAGGGAACCCTCTTGTACTGTTGGTGGGAATGTAAATTGATACAGCCCCTATGGAGAACAGTATGGAGGTTCCTTAAAAAACTAAAAATAGAACTACCATACGAGCCAGCAATCCCACTACTGGGCATATACCCTGAGAAAACCATAATTCAAAAAGAGTCATGTACCACAATGTTCACTGCAGCTCTATTTACAATAGCCAGGACATGGAAGCAACCTAAGTGTCCATCGACAGATGAATGGATAAAGAAGATGTGGTGCATATATACAATGTAATATTACTCAGCCATAAAAGAAACGAAACCGAGTTATTTGTAGTGAGGTGGATGGACCTAGAGTCAGTCATACAGAGTGAAGTAAGTCAGAAAGAGAAAAACAAATACCGTATGCTAATGCATATATATGGAATCTAAGAAAAAAAAAACAAAAAAAAAAACAATGGTTCTGAAGAACCTAGGGGCAGGACAGGAGTAAACACGCAGACGTAGAGAATGGATTTGAAGACATGGGGAGGGGGAAGGGTAAGCTGAGACGAAGTGAGAGTGGCATGGACATATATACACTACCAAATGTAAAATAGATAGCTAGTGGGAAGCAGCCGCATAGCACAGGGAGATCAGCTCGGTGCTTTGTGACCACCTAGAGGGGTGGGATAGGGAGGGTGGCAGGGAGACGCAAGAGGGAGGAGATATGGGGATATATGTATATGTATAGCTGATTCACTTCGTTATAAAGCAGAAAATAACACAACGTTGTAGAGCAATTATACTCCAATAAAGATGTTTTAAAAAAAAAAAAAAGAAGGAGAATGTTTTAGACTTTCTCAGATGCTACCAGATGGGTCTACGGTGGAGCAGAAATTCAAACCCTGAGTTTTGAGACGCACTCAACCTAGTTGTCCCTGACCTTTTCCAGGAGAGATAGCTCTCTGATAAAAGAAGGGGAGGGGATGGGTGAAACTGTGCACCTTAGATTGGGACTCCAACCCAGCTTAAACCTAGATTGAGACTTGAACCGACAGTCTTTTAATTAGAATCACTCATCTGCTGTCTGGACTTACTGAGGCTCAGGTTCTTTCTGTCTCAGCGCAGAAGGGATTCAGCAAGAGGCAAAGTGATAGGCAAGAAGTAGATTTATTAATATAGGACACTTGTGAGAGATGTAAGTGGGCAGGTGAGTAGGCTCTGACTCGAGGATTAAGTGGGCTACAATTTTGTAATCAAAGGAAAGTGGGGCCATTCTGACTGGCGTGAGATGATACCTCATTGTAGTTTTGATTTGCGTTTCTCTAATGATTAATGATGTTGAGCATTCGTTCATGTGTTTGTCGGCAGTCTGTATATCTTCTTTGGAGAAATGTCTATTTAGGTCTTCTGCCCATTTTTGGATTGGGTTGTTTGTTTTTTGATACTGAGCTGCATGAGCTGCTTATAAATTTTGGAGATTAATCCTTTGTCAGCTGCTTCATTTGCAAATATTTTCTCCCATTCTGAGAGTTGTCCTTTGGTCTTGTTTATGGTTTCCTTTGCTGTGCAAAAGCTTTGAAGTTTCATTGGGTCCCATTTGTTTATTTTTGTTTTTATTTCCATTTCTCTAGGAGGTGGGTCAAAAAGGATCTTGCTGTGATTTATGTCATAGAGTGTTCTGCCTATGTTTTCCTCTAAGAGTTTGATAGTTTCTGGCCTTATATTTAGGTCTTTAATCCATTTTGAGCTTATTTTTGTGTATGGTGTTAGGGAGTGATCTAATCTCATACTTTTACATGTAGCTGTCCAGTTTTCCCAGCACCACTTATTGAAGAGGCTGTCCTTTCTCTATTGTACATTCCTGCCTCCTTTATCAAAGATAAGGTGACCATATGTGTGTGGGTTTATCTCCGGGATTTCTATCCTGTTCCATTGATCTGTCTTTCTGTTTTTGTGCCAGTACCATACTGTCTTGATTACTGTAGTTTTGTAGTATAGTCTGAAGTCAGGGAGCCTGATTCCTCCAGCTTCATTTTTCGTTCTCAAGATTGCTTTGGCTATTCGGGGTCTTTTGTGTTTCCATACAAACTGAAATTTTTTGTTCTAGTTCTGTGAAAAATGCCAGTGATAGTTTGATAGGGATTGAATTGAATCTGTAGATTGCTTTGGGTAGTAGAGTCATTTTCACAATGTTGATTCTTCCAATCCAAGAACATGGTATATCTCTTCATCTATTTGTATCATCTTTAATTTCTCTCATCGGTGTCTTATAATTTTCTGCATACAGGTCTTTTGTCTCCTTAGGTAGGTTTATTCCTAGATATTTTATTCTTGTTGTTGCAATGGTAAATGGGAGTGTTTTCTTGATTTCACTTTCAGATTTTTTATCGTTAGTGTATAGGAATGCCAGAGATTTCTGTGCATTAATTTTGTATCCTGCTACTTTACCAAATTCATTGATTAGCTCTAGTAGTTTTCTGGTAGCATCTTTAGGATTCTCTATGTATAGTATCATGTCGTCTGCAAACAGTGACAGCTTTACTTCTCCTTTTCCGATTTGGATTCCTTTTATTTCCTTTTCTTCTCTGATTGCTGTGGCTAAAACTTCCAAAACTATGTTGGATAATAGTGGTGAGAGTGGGCAGCCTTGTCTTGTTCCATCATCAAAAAATCTAGAAACAATAAATGCTGGAGAGGGTGTGGAGAAAAGGGAACCCTCTTGCACTGTTGGTGGGAATGTAAATTGATACAGCCACTGTGGAGAACAGTATGGAGGTTCCTTAAAAAACTAAAAATAGAATTACCATATGACCCAGGAATCCCACTACTGGGCATATACCCTGAGAAAACCATAATTCAAAAACAGTCATGTACCAAAATGTTCATTGCAGCTCTATTTACAATAGCCAGGACATGGAAGCAACCTAAGTGCCCATCACCGGATGAATGGATAAAGAAGATGTGGCACATATATACAATGGAATATTACTCAGCCATAAAAAGAAACGAAATTGAGCTATTTGTAATGAGGTGGATAGACCTAGAGTCTGTCAAGCAGAGTGAAGTAAGTCAGAAAGAGAAAGACAAATACCGTATGCTAACACATATATATGGAATTTAAGAAAAAAAAATGTCATGAAGAACCTAGTGGTAAGACAGGAATAAAAACACAGACCTACTAGAGAATGGACTTGAGGATATGGGGAGGGGGAAGGGTAAGCTGTGACAAAGCGAGAGAGAGGCATGGACATATATACACTACCAAATGTAAGGTAGATAGCTAGTGGGAAGCAGCCGCATAGCACAGGGAGATCAGCTCGGTGCTTTGTGACCGCCTGGAGGGGTGGGATAGGGAGGGTGGGAGGGAGGGAGACGCAAGAGGGAAGAGATATGGGAACATATATATATGTATAACTGATTCACTTTGTTATAAAGAAGAAACTAACACACCATTGTAAAGAAATTATACCCCAATAAAGATGTTAAAAAAAAAGAAAGGAAAGTGGGGGAGGGGGAAAGACCGCCTTCTTCCAGTAGACGTCAGGCTTAGGACACCAGCTCCTCCTTTGTATCAGGCATGAGAGTGTCTGATCCTATTAGGTCAAACTAGGACTGTCATAGCGCTTATTCAAATCAGTAGAAGGGTGGTAACATTTTTCTCTCACCTAATGAAGTGGGGCATATGTCGTGCTTTTATTTATGGCCTTATAGTTAAGCAAGGCCTCTTCGTTCCACGATGTTCTAATAACTTTTTTTTTTTTTCGGTACGCGGGCCTCTCACTGTTGTGGCCTCCCCCGTTGCGGAGCACAGGCTCCGGATGCGCAGGCCCAATGGCTATGGCTCACAGGCCCAGCCGCTCCGTGGCTTGTGGGATCTTCCTGGACCGGGGCACGAACCCGTGTCCCCCGCATCGGCAGGCGGACTCTCAACCACTGCGCCACCAGGGAAGCCCTCCAATAGCTTTCTTGAGCAATCATTAAATTACAGTGGTCTCCCAAAGTTTCCTTGGTTTCTCTCTCTCTCTGTAATCCCCTACTGGGACTTCTACAACTACCTGTATAACTCTCCTCTTCTGTCCCCGTCAGTGGCAGAGATAACATCCTGATTCAGGCCACTTACAGCACGCGTTCCCCGGGAGTCTCATAATAATTAAAGTTCTTCTGCTATCTAGTGGGAATGTTCCTTCATAACACGGATACCCAAGGAATCCAGACCTTGAAGGTGGTGGGAACAGCTCTGGATTGGGGTCCAGGAGGCCTGAGTCTACTCTCTGAACCCACCAAGTGACCTTGGACAGATCACTCCCTCAGTCTCTGTCTGCTCTCCCCATCCAAGAAATACAGGACTTGAATCCACCTGTCGAGCCTCTTCCCATTCTAATCAGCTATTGAAATGGGCTTCATTTTTTAAATTTACACTTTTCTAAATTACATAAATAATATATAAAGCCATTCTTTTTGTAAAAATATAAACAAAATAAAATCAAACGGAGTAAAAAGTAACAGTCTGCCCTTGGCATCCCCCATCTCCCTTCCTACCTAGAGATAATCACCGTTTGTTTGGTATATATCCATCCCAATTACTTTTCTCTTTATTTACATCCACATATGTGAGTAAGTTCAAGTATATGTTTGTGATTTTACCCATATGCAGGATTATGGCTCTTTTTTTCTGAGACTTGCCTGTGTGTGTTTTTCACTTAGAGATAATAGGAAATTTTTCAATATCAGAACATTTGGATCTACCTCATTTCTAATGACCTCATTTGGTAATATGGATATACTATAATTTATCCAATGCGTTTTCCTATTGATGGACATTTATGTTGTTTCTAATCTTTCACTATCAAAAGCATGCTACAGTGAACTCTTTGTATAGAAAGCTTTCTACTGTATGTGAGTATTTCTGTAGGTTAGATGCCTAGGACTGGTATTGCTAGGTCAAAGAATATGAGCATTTTCAATTTGAATAGATACTCCTGAATTGCCCTCCAAAATAGCTGTACCCATTCACAGTCAGACTGTCGAAGTGGAATTTTAAGGGCACCTTTGTGGGTCCAGGATGCTGTCCATCACCTTTCAAAACACCCTCTGCAAGCTATTAGTGATTCCGTTTACAGGTCAGGCGGGTCCTGCCCCGAGTGCCTTCTGTGTCTGGTTTCCTGCAATTCAGCGCTTGCATGGCTTTCAAACAGGGTTTTAGAAAAGGCTTTCCAGAATGGGGAGGTGGCTTGATTAACCTCCTGCCCAGCTCAGAGCCCTGCGTTTCCTGAGAAGGCCCCAGTGGATGGCCAAGGGCTGGCAAATAGCTGACTAATAGGGGCTGCGGCATCTGGCCTCGCTCAGAGATCGGCCAAGTCCTGAGGAGTTCAAAGGACCTCTCCAGCTCCCTCACCCCTTCCTGACAAAGGCCCACCACCCAATGCCCTGAATAATGCATTGTGTTCATCCTCTCTTGGTCAGATGGATGGCTGCATTCTTCCCTCCACCTGCCTGCTTTTCCTCCTTTGTCTGCCTTGTGTCTCTTAAGCCTTCATCCACGCCTGGAGCTCAGGCAAGAGGAAGGAGTGGCTGTTTTTTTAAAGATTACTTGCACAGCTAGCGGTCTTTCTTTGAACAAAGCCCACTTGTCTTTGTTTCTTACTCTGAATCCTGTCCTGAGTCAGGACAGAGAAAGAGAGAAAATTAAAATGCCCACGGTTATTCAACTCCTACTCTGTGTTCGATATAACATTGGGGAGGCACGTCATCAGCTCTTCCCAAGAAGACCTTGTTGTCCCTATTTTCAAACGAGGAAACTGAGCCCAGAGCCATGACATAACCTACTTATAGCTGGAGTCAGGAGCTGGGACTTGAACCTGCAGCTGTCTGACTGCCTAGCCCAGGTTTTTTTCCCCCACTGTGTGTGACTGCTGAGAGGAGGACTTTAAAAAAATATATTTATTTTAGTTTGTTTTATTTTATTTATTTTGTTACCTTTAGCTACAGGCATCAGCATTCAGCTAACCCCCAAACATGTATTTCTTGGTATTTCCAAAGATGCAAAGCATCAGATCTTCCACAGCCATTTCCTGCCAACCCAGAGAATCACTAAGTCTGTCTTGAAACCTTCCCTGATGATTATTCATTTGGATTTGGCTGCTTCTCTGTTTGACTGTGCCAAATGGTTTATCTAGCTTTGACATTTTCCTGGAGGCTGTGTCATGGGAAGGGGGGAAGAATGGACTTTGAAGTTGGACCGATCTGGGTTCAGACTTCCTTTACCTTTGCCACTTGCACACACGTCCCAAAAGCCTCGCTTTACCTCTGTGAACTCCGGTGTCTTCTTTAGGACAGTGGACTTACTATTTATAGTTTCTACTATAGTCATGTGTGTGTCTGCTGTCCTGTGGTGTGCTGAATAACTCCCCCTCCCAGGATGTCTACATCTGAATCTCCTGACCTATGAGTGTGGTATGGCCTATGGCAAAAGTGACTTTATATTAGATTGATTAACTCAAGAGCCTTGGGATGGGAAGATTATCCTGGATTATCAAGATGAGCCCAATATAATCCTTTTTTTTTTTTTTTTTTTTGCGGCACACCGGCCTCTCACTGTTGTGCCCTCTCGCGTTGCGGAGCACAGGCTCCGGATGCGCAGGCTCAGCGGCCATGGCTCACGGGCCCAGCCGCTCCGCGGCATGTGGGATCTTCTCGGACCGGGGCACGAACCCGTGTCCCCTGCATCGGCAGGCAGACTCTCAACCACTGCGCCACCAGGGGAGCCCCAATATAATCCTTTTAAGAGTGAAGCACTAGCCTGAGAGTCTGAGAAGGAGATGTGGAGGGAGAGGCAGAGAGAGACTTTTACGGGGGAGGAAGGAGCCAGGAGCCAAGGTATGCAGCTGTAGGAACTGGAAAAGGCAAGGAAGTGGGATTTTTCCTAGAGCCTCCAGAAAGGAAGGCACCCCTGCCAACACATTGATTTTGGCCCAGTGAAACCTATTTTGGACTTCTGACCTCCAGAACTGTAAAATCATAAATTTGTGTTGTTTTATGTCACAAGTTTGTGGTAATTTGTTACAGCAGTGATAGGAAACTGATACATATCCTCACTAAATGGTGAGCTTCTTACAGTCTATAAGGCAGACAAGACAAAATGCAGCTTGAATCTCTCACTTCTGTACTTACAAGCTGTGGGTGACTTTATGCACCTCGGAGCCTCCCTTTCCTCATGTGCAGTATGAGGTTAGTGATGACTCTTCATTAGGATTTGTGAAATTTGCATAAGACCATGTGCTAAGCAATACGCCTGGCACCAAACAGATGCTCAGTCATGAAGATTATTAATTTCCTTGACTTATAGCCATGAACTGGTGGTACAGATATCGGTGGTAGATGATTGTGGTGAGCTGTGTGGTAGAGTGGAGAATACTTGGGCTTTTGTGCCAAAGAGATTTGAATGCCAGCTCTAGTATTTGCCAACTCTGTGATCTTGGACAATATGCCTAAACCTCTATGAAGGACAATGAATCTTCTGAACCTAAATTCAAGCAAGGTTCAGTGAATACACTGTGCAAACCCTAGCTCAAACATCCTTGTCTAGCTTGAGCTTCTGGAAGGCGAGGCAAAGACTCCTGCCTTGTCCATCTCTCTATGATCTAATGCAGTGTGTGTCACATAATTGTTCATGGAGATTCTTGTTGCATAAACTGAACTGTGATGGGAGGGAGTTTGGTTTAGTATGATCAGAGTAAATCCCACACCTTACAGATGAGTCTGGGTAAGGACTAGAGCCCAGGGAGATCCATCAGCAAGAAGAATTGGTTCTAAATATCATCCTGCTGGTCAACTGGAAAGGGCAGGGTGGGGATCACAGTGGTTAGGCAGGACCTGACATAATGGGCCTCCAGTTCTGGGTTGATGGTATTTGGTACATCCAGATATTCAGGCTTCTGTCCCACCTAATTCCTCCTTTATGCCATGCCCGCAGCTCCTCTTTTGTAGATGCTAAAGGTGAGAAAGGAAACATCCTTATCTGGACCTTACTTCTTCTATTAACCCCAGGTCTCAAATGAGTCTCCGTTCAACAAGACTCCTTCACCCAGTCCTGCTGTGCATTACTAACCAGACAGGAGGATTCATAGAATGACATTGTGGGGGGCTCCGAGCTCCCCTGACTTAGTGCCTTCCCTTGTATTTGAATTACCTCCACCATTATCCTTTGTTTACTGCCTTTGAGCTAATTTTTGAGTCTTGCAGTTGTACAGCCTCTCCCAGTCCATTTGAATTAATTTTGCGAGAAATGTTTTTGAGTTATTGTGGTCCAGATTAAGTCATTTTGTGATCTTTTCATCCACTGTCTTCGTAATTCTGTTGAAAAGCTATCATGTTTATGGGCTGTGATGGGTGCTTTTTTGTTTTTTTTATAACCCCGGCCTTATGCAGTCTCATAATTCCTTTGTTTCCGAACTGGGCTGTGTCCAATTTGTTAATCCTTGGTGTAGAAGGGCAATAAAAATGGTAAGACATGGGCCCTGCCAGAGCAAGGCAGAGACTGGGGTTGAATTCCAGCTCAGGCAGGGACAAGCGGCTGCCCTTGGGCAATTTGCTTCCGCCTTTTGAGGTCTGGTTTCCTGGTCTGGAAGATGGGAAGACCCCAAACCTGGCTTGCAAGTGGATGATTGAATGAGATGCTCTGTCTGACAATGCCTGTCACATACCGGCTGGAGGTATTTCCCTCTTCTCTTAGTTCTTAAAGCTCCTACTTCATGTATTTTTCCCTTCTGCCTAAAAGATCAACATGATATTTGATATTTTTAAAAAAATCAGTGTATGTTCTGTTGCTCTTCTACAGTGACTTTTCAGAAATAATTGTTAAGTGCTTCACTAACTATACTAGCTCTTCTCTGGAACACGTTAAGATACATGCTGTCCAACCTGCTGATTTGTGTTCTCCCCCAAATCGCTAAGTATCCCCTTAACTGCGTTCTGTCATAGCTGTTTCTCTGAGAACCTAATTACTTCCTAATTGTCCACATTTCTTCTCTTTCCTTTTTTTTTTTTTTTTTTTTCTTTTTCTGGCAAAAGACAGATTATCAAAGACGGGTTCAGGATCTTTGCCACCTTAGAGTCATCGTTAATTTCCTTTCTTCCTCATTATGAAGGCAGGGATATGTTCCAGTTCGCTTTCTGATACCTGGATTCCTTCTAAGAACTCTTGATAATCTCAGCCTCTGTGAAATCACATTTCCCCTTCAAAAGAGACCTTTCTGAGCAGATGCTTCTCACACTGTACCAGCACATTTCACTGGTCTGCATCCCATCCTTTGACCTTATGGTTTTTCACTGCAATGGACAATAATTTACTCATGTCTATTAAATGCAAGGCACCATGTGAGATACCAGGGAGGCAGAAGTGAAGATAGCTCTGTCCTTGGTTTGAGCACCTCGTGTAGATAAACACATGCTCAAATAACAAACAGTAAAATGTTAAAGATCGCATTAGCAGCTAAGGGAATGCAAGCCAGACTGACAGTTTGAGCAAGTGGACATCAGAGAAGACTACAGAAGTGAGAGTTTAACCAGGTATTTTATAAGATGTAAATTTCCGCATCTATAAAATGGAATGATTAACACTAACTGTCCAGTTTGCACGTAAAACCGGGTAAATTTTTAAATGCATTACTTATGCTTAGCATTCGATAATTATGAATATGCTCCTTCACTAATAATAATAATAATAACAATAATAACAATGCTAGTGACAGCAACAAAAATGTGTATATCACCTTTTCCCACACTCATTTTATGGTGGCAGATCAGGAAATGCCATCATCCCCAGTAGAGAGATGAGGAAACTGAGTCTCAGAGAAATTCAGTGACTTACCAGACATAATGCTACAACTTAGAAGTGTTAGAACCATGGGAACTGAGTGGAAATCTGTCTCTACATTCAAATTTTCACTTTATGCTTCTACCTTCCAGTGTGCTTGCAGACAGGAACCTGCCAGATGAATTTGCAAAGTATTCCTCCAGACAGCCAACATCAGCCAGGAGATAGCAGGGAAGGGGTGGTGAGCTGCAAAACCTTGGGATTTTGAGCATACATTAGCCAGAATGTATTTTTAAAACATATTTTTAATAATACCTACTATATTACCTACTATATATCAGGTATTGTGCTGTGTGTTTTGCATTTATCATCTCATGTAATTCTTGCAGTCTTTTGAAGTAGATACTACTGTTCTTCCCAGTTTTCAGATGGAAAGACTGAGGCTTAGTGAGATAAAGTGAGTTGCCTACATTTCATGGCTAACAAGCGGCAGCACTAAGGATTTGCACCCTCCAAATCCAGGATCCTAGTTTGCGACTGTGGAAACACCCCTCAACTCTCAAATGTCCATATGAATGGGGTTCGTGTGACAGCCTTTGCACTGGAAGCCTTGGTGAGGGTTGCTAACTAGTACCAGTGTTTGATCAGCCACTCAGAAGCTCTCCCCTCCCCTCCTCACCCCCTAGGGGGACAGAGTCAATGAGCCATGAAATGACCAAGGGGCATCTGAAAGAGAGAGGAAAAGCCAGGCACATGGCTAATCCACCAAGGACATAATCAGCCTTCGAGTCATTGCATTGGCTGGAAGTTAATGTGCCCACACTGGCCCTGGGGACTGCAGTCTGGCCTCGTGCAGCTCTTGGATCGAGGGTGTTCAACAAGACGTTGGAAATATCAGGAGCTGCTTTGCCAAACAGCATTAAGGATTCCCTGAAAACTCTACTCAGCCAAGGCCAGCCCACCACTTCTCACAAGCAAGAGAGGGAAGCTCTTTGCAGGCGAGCAGTCCTGTGGGAATAGGAGACTTTGAGAAAAGTGTGCATTTGCAGCAAAAGACCCCCATCTGGGCACAGGAAGCCATCACTGGTTCTCTGAGTGTTCTGGTGCTGAGGTGGGAGGAGGGGCTTCCTCTCTTCCAAACCTCAGTTTTCTCCTCTGCAGAATAAGCAAAGTAGACTAGAAGACTCTGCAAGGGCCTCCCTGACTTTGCACCCTATGGTGCATCAGCGCTTTGACATCTAGCGATGATAATAACAAAATTTTATGAAACGCTTTCCATCTTCCAGACACTGGCTAAGTGCTTCAGGTATTATCTCATTAATCCTTACAACTCCGTGGGGTGAGGTGCACTGTGATGCTGGTTTCCGGATCGAGAAACTGGGGCACAAGGGGGTCACAGGTCTTGCTCAACGCCATACAGCTATTCAGGGTGAACTGGGATTTGAATTCACATCATCTGGCTACTGAGTTTGCATTTTTAACCACTGTGCCTTTTGCTGCCTTTCAGTCAATCCTCCTTGGAAACATGGCTCCCCACCTCCCTGTCTGCAGGTGACAGGACACTTTTACGGGAATGGTACTAAGGGAACTTAAAGCATTGCTATTTTTGTTCAAGTTTTGCTTGGATGGGACAGGCAAGGCAGGGGGTGACATTACCATATTAAAATATACATAGGCCCTTTTAGTTCCTCTGCTGGGATGAGCTTGCATTGGAATAAACAGAATACCCCCAGTTGGGCATGTGGCACTTCCAACTGGATTTAGTCTTGGCTCTCCCTTGGGTCATGAGGGCCATTTGCTAATGTGGAGTTTAAGAGTTTGGCCTGCGGGGTTCAAGGGACCTGGGTTCATATCCCAGCCACTTGGTAGTTGTTTGATATTGAGCACATTACTTAATTATTCCCGTTCCATTTCTTATTTATAAAGTAGGAATTCTAGTAGCACCTACTTCCAAAGGTGTTTGTGAGAATCAAGTGACCGAATGTAGTTAAAATGGTTTCTAAACTGTAGAGGTTCCTTCGGATGGTTGAACATGGACCGGACTGCAGTTAACCTTTTGTGTTTTTTTTGTTTTTTTGTTTTTGCGGTACGTGGGCCTCTCACTGTTGTGGCCTCTCCCGTTGCGGAGCACAGGCTCCGGACGCGCAGGCTCAGCGGCCATGGCTCACGGGCCCAGCCGCTCCGTGGCATGTGAGTTCCTCCCGGACCGGGGCACGAACCCGTGTCTCCTGCATCGGCAGGCGGACTCTCAACCACTGCGCCACCAGGGAAGCCCTGCAGTTAACCCTTTGTGGGTCTGTTTCCCATCCTGTTCCTTCTCTCTCCCACTGCTGCCACCCTGAGGACAGGGGCCCTGGGCCTTTGGTGTTCACCGAGGCATTGCTGGGGCCCAGGAGAAAGAGTGTGATTGATTTGCTTTGCATTGACTGCGCAGGCTGAAAAGTGTTGTTGTTTTTTTTTTTTCCTTCTCCTTTCTTCTTTAGTCCTGGGAATTCTGTTTTTCTTAGAGTGTTTTTAATGGAAAGCACTGAACCAAATTCCCTCAAATTGAATTTGGCTGCCTAAACTGTCAGCTCTCCATCTACTACCCTCTGCATCCTCATCCACCCCCAAGCAGGAGCCTCCACGTTTATACCCACAATCGCTCGTGGGCTTCCAACCTGGGCTGAGAGAGAGATGGGGGTGTGGAGGGAGGTGGACAGTATACCTAGGCTTACGGCTGGCCTGCAGCTCCTGCCTACTGCTTGTCAACCAATGTGTCAGGACACAGCAAATAGACATGTTTTTGATGCTGTCAGGTGGCAGCCTGGCCCTACGGATGGCCTATCACACCAAGAGTCAGAGGATTGAGGGTGGGGTCCTGGCACCAAGCACTTAACAGCTCTGTGCCCTTGGGGAAGTCGCTTCACCTCTTAAGAGTTTCAACATCCCTGTTTATTAACAGAGAACATATCAAGTAATCTCCTTGCCTCAGAAGAGATGTAAGAATTCACTCATTTGCTCATGTGTTCATTCATTCTTTTAGCAAATATTGGTCACGTGCCTACAGTGTTCCAAGCTTTGTGCTAGGTAATGATGTTAGGACTCTGAATAAGATACGTTTCCTGCCTTCCAAGAGTGTCTAGTCTAAAAGGATGACAGATAATAGTTAACAAGTAACTTGCAGGTCACATGAAATGCCATATTTAGAGTGAAAATGGCCTGGATCTTGGGGTCAGGCAGGCTGGAGTTTCAGTCCCATCTCAGCCACTTATGAGCTGTGTCATCTTAGGCTGGTTATTTGACCTCTAAGGGCCTTGGTTTCCTCTCATATAGAACTAGTGTTACAACCTCCTTGTAGGGTTATTGTAAAGATTAGAGATATTGTGTTTACTGTTCACTGAACAGTGCCTGGACCCTAAAACGCTCACAATAAATGGTAGCTATTATTAGTAGTAATGATAATACTAATAATGGATGGGAAAGTGCTTTCCAAGCTGCAAAACCGTACACAAATATAATGAATCATTATAATCACGTTACATAGAGACTCATTTCCCAAGGGATTCCAAGAGCAATCAGGATCACTGGTGCCTAGAAAAATAAAATAATATTATTAACAAGAAGAAGAATGCTTTATGTTTGAATAGCACTCTTCCAGTTTTAACAAATAGACGTGGCAGGGAAGAACACTTAGAGAATTCATTAATCCCAGCTGGCGTCTACTTTTGTTGGCAAGTATTATCCTGTGTGTGTTGTAAGATTTTCTGTCTTCGTGAGCAGCACTTTTGTTTCCCCCTAAGTAAACGATGGTTTATATAGATTTGCCCCATTTTACTTGACCTAAATTCAGCCAGGACTATTCTGTGCCGACACCTGCCATCACGGTTTGGGGCATTTCTTAAGCCTACAACTGAGTATGCTTCCCCCCGTGCTAAATGCACAGTAATCCTTGGAGACTTGGCTGACTGTGGCTTTGTGATAATGGGATTTTATATTTATAAAGCAACATGTTAAAAACTTGCGTTATTTTTATGTACAAGTTTTTCAGATCAGAACTCTTAAACAGCACATGACAATCATTATGGCCCCTGGGGAACCAAACAGTTCTATGGATTAGTGTAGACAAAAGAGAGCTGTTTACTTTCCTTTTCAGCAGAGGGTTAGGATACTATCTCCCACCCACTTATGCCCTTAACCCAGTGATCATTTGAAAACCTTATCTGTTACATACATTGGGAAGATTAATAAGGGAGATGGAAGGTATAATCATATACTTTCCCTTCCAAAATACGTGGCATTAGTTTAGTCTAAACCCTCTGGAATGAGGTTCAGGCTCCATAATGGAAACCATGTATGAGAATCTCCTTTGGCGGTTCTCACCACCAGCTGAAAAGAGGTCATTATTTAGTATATTGGCTACTTTTAGCAGGTTAAAAAAAAAACTCCTATGACTCTTGTTTTGTTTTTGTTTCAATGGATGCCTTCTTTAGTTTGTATCGGGTGTGATATTCATAACTGTGAATGCGCGTGTGTTTGTGTGTGCATACGCTTATGGTATATTTCCCCAAACCCCTAAGAAGAATTCTAAATCTCTCAGATTTATTCTTGTCAATTCTTGTACTTTTCCAAAGTCAATGAAGAGTTACTACATAAATATTACACTACTTGTGTGAATTCCTGATCCTTAGTTTCTGCTTAAGCCATGTCCATTCCCAGATGGTTAGCTACAGGAAAGCCATTTTTGATTCATTTTTCTTGTGGTCAGGTTGCTATCTGTTTTACAAGTGAGAAACTGAAGAGTTACAAGTGGAAGTTGTTTGTTAAAAGAGCACACACTGCACGCTGTGTAGAGGGATACTGTACAGAGTTCATCGTATGGAAATAAGACAGGGCATTTTGTAGAGATGACTTTTGCAAGTGGATGGGGCTGGCTTAGAGTCCTTTCTTCCTCAAGGTTTCTGTGATTCTAACTGAACCTAAAAATAACATTAGGTGAAAGCTAGCCAAGTTCTATGTGTCTGAGAAGCAAAAGTGTCAGTGACTTGATAGGTAAATATCTATGTGCACTCAATCAAGTCCCATAATCATTTCAAGAGTTGATAAGCAGTGACCATAACCCAGGCACTGTGTTACATTCTGGGGAATCGGCTGTGAACAAGCAGAGAGGACTTCAGACTTTAGGAACTTCCCATCTAGAGGGAAGGCAGACAGGAGGAAATGATTCACGCACTCATTGTTTATCGTGAGCAGGGCCTGTGCAAGAGCTTCATATGCATCCTCTCGTTTATCTTTACAGCAACCCGAAGAGGATGGGGAAAATGCCCCTCCTTTTGCAGAGAAGGAATTTGAGACTTAGAGGTGTCAGCGAGGAGCTGAAGGTCACAGGGCTCGTAAGTGGCAAAGCCAGATCTAGAACCAGATCCAGCTGACTCGTAGGCCTCAGGCTCACAAATCGTCACCAGACCGCCTTTCCCATTGCTTAATGTCTACAAACCTCATCGATGAAATGGGTGGCCCTGCTTCATCGAAAGCACTCTTCCAGGAGATGGTCCAGAGAAGCCTGTACAGTAATATGACTTGTTTTTATTGTAGTTGCTTTGTGTTTATCATTGTTGCTCTGAAACACACAAAATGGAGAGGTAGTGAAGTCTGTGTAAGCCCGAGCCTCCATTCTGCTCTGATAATGTCCCCACTAATTACAGAACTCACGGAAGAAGATGTAGTTGATGCTATTTGTAGTTCAGAGCAGGTGTTCCCAGAGAGCGGGGGTTGCTGGAGCAGGAAGGCAAAGCCAGCGGCTGTGGTGGGGGCAGGGAATTCACACACCAAGATCAAGGCCAAGGTCATAAGGATGGCTCAGGTGTCTAATCTGCACGATGCAGGGAAAGACTGAGTCCACTTATAACAGTAAGGGCTTATTCCCTTGTTATGGGAGGAGTTAGGGAGAGGAGAAAAATTCTTAAGGAAAGATCATGGGCAAAGAGTGCCCAGCTCTAGGTTAACGAGCTAGATGACCTTGGGGAAAGTCCCATTCCCTCTTGGGAACCTCAGTTTCCTCATCTTTAAGATGCTGATGACAGTTTCTGCTCTGCTTTCCGCACAGGGTTAATGAAAACATCAAAAGAGAGAATAAAGGTGAAAAGGATCTGTAAATTGGAAAGCGCTCCATACATGTTATTTTCTTCTTAATGTTTATCATTAATATTATTAGCTGATCACTGACATCGTCAGTATTATCATTGTATGCATTCGTTGGGACATCCACAGAGTTGGCTGGGCTGAGTCCTGGAAGTCATTGTTTTTTGGAAATTTTAATCTGTTCGTTTATTAAACAAACATGCGGTGAGCGCCTCCAGTATGCAAAGAAGTATGCTAGGTTTTGCAAGATGAGTCAGACAAGGCCTCTGCCCTCAAGGAGTTTACAAGGGGAAATGAGCAGAGGCCTGGGATAACTGCAGAACAGGGCTAAGTTATGTAACGCATCAGGAGCACAGAGCAAACAGAATGCCGTGTTAACTTGTCACATCCCGCCAAGGTGACTCTGTGTGCTGGGAGAGCGCTGAGAAGGAGCTCAGAGAGCATCACACACGCGCAGCAGGGAGGGGATACCTACCAACTCCCAGGCTGGTGCCTTCCGCCACGGATTCAAGCTGCCTTCTCCCTTTGCTAGAAAGCTCAGAGGCTTGCTCAGCCTCGCATGTCATCAGGACATGGCAGGCTTCCTGGGAGGTTCTGTTGGCCAGACTCTGAGTACTGTTTTGTCAAGGCTTTCCGATGTTTCTCCTTTCTGAGTTCTTGCTAGGCTTGCCTGTCCTCCTGGCTTACTGTTCTTTGCAAGTCTCCAATAACTACATTGTGAGTAGAAGTGATCGGTGCCACTTATGGGCCAGAGCCCATTTTACCTGCCAGGGGAAGCCCTGCAGAGATCCCTTTCCTTCTCACGTGGAGATTGGCAACATTTGACCTGGTGGCTGCCCGCTCCGCCTGGGTCATTGAGAGACTAGTGAGTGGAGGTCCCCTGTTGACATGGGATGGATGTATAGTATAGCATGAGTAGAACATCCACCGCGATCCTTTAAGCCCCTGAGGTTTGGGGCTGAAACAGGCTGTAGCTAATGTTAACTGGTATAGGTTTGGGGCTGAAACAGGCTGTAGCTAGTGTTAACTGGTATAGGAGCAATGTCGTAACAGAGGTGGGGAGAGTCCAGTGATGCCGGTTTTCTTATTTATCGAGCCTCTTCACAGGGTCCTTGATGCTGCGGTGTGGGGACTCAGAGTTCCTGATGCACCTTGTAATCCAAGTTTGAGCCCGGCCGCGTCTATTAGTCTAGGGTGATTTTCTTGCGCTTCTTCAACTAGCATTTTTTTTTCTTCTTCGAAGCTGCCAGAACTTCATTCCCTGAGGCTTCACTGCCTCCTGTTCTGCAGCCATATTTTACACCCCATCCCCTGGCTGTTTATCTTCTGTAGTCTTTTAGGAGGTACCTCATCAACAGCGTTTGGAAAAACTAAGTAAATCATCCTGCCTTTTATTCCGCACTTGATTAAACTTGTCGGAGAATTCAAACAAGTTTATAAGGCTCGTGTTTTCCTCTGCTCACAGAAAGGAAGACCCACCTGATCTGTTTCTTGGTTTAACCTCCCATGTGTGATAGCAGATAGGAGTCAGCAAACTGTGCCCTGTGGCCTGCAACACAAGCCCTTGGGGATGAATTTTTGATGGTTGTTGTCATATATTTTTTATTGATTAACTTATTTTTAAATTATATATGTATATATTATTGAATGAAAGTCTTTAAATTCTATAGTGCTTTACAGTTTTCAGAAGTTTCACACTCATGATTTCATATAATCCTGTAATAACCCTTTTTTTCCCTTATCCCTGTATTGCCCCTCCTCCCTTCCCTCTCCTCACTGGTAAACTCTAGTTTGTTCTCTATATATGGAAGTTGGCTTCTTTTTGTTTTATTCATTAGTTTGTTGTATTCTTTTAGATTCCACATGTAAGTGATATCATACAGTATTTGTCTTTCTCTGTGTGACTTACTTCACTTAGCATACTGCGCTCCAAGTCCATTCATGTTGCTGCAAATGGCAAAATTTGATTCTTTTTTATGACTGAGTAGTATTCCATTGTGTGTGTGTGTCTGTCTATATCTATATCTATACCACCTCCTTTATCCATTCATCTGTTGCTGGTCATTTAGGCAATTATAAATAATGCTGCAGTGGACACTGGGGTGCATGTTTTTTTTTAAATGAGTGCTTTTGTTTTTTTTTTGGATATATACCCAGAAGTGGAATCGCTGATCCACTTCTGGACCAATATATATGGTAACTCAAGTTTTAGTTTTTCGAGAAATCTCCATACTGTTTTCCACAGTGGCTGCTGTAAGGCCATCTGCCCCTCAGACCCAGTGTAACTTGTACAAGTAGGTGATGAACGGATGCTTGATGAATGAACGTGCTCCTGGACCCTCAGTGTTATTTATTTATTTTATTTACTTTTGCTGCATCAGGTCTTAGTTGCGGCATGCAGGATCTTCGTTGAGGCATGCGGGATCTTTCCTTGCGGCACGCGGGCTTCTCTCTAGTTGTGGCGTGCAGGCGCCAGAGCACCTGGGCTCTGTAGTTTGTGTGCAAGCTCAGTAGTTGTGGCACGTGGGCTTAGTTGCCCCGCAGCATGTGGGATCTTAGTTTCCCGACCAGGGATCGAACCCGTGTCCCCTGCGTTGGAAGGCGGATTCTTTACCACTGGACCACCAGGGAAGTCCCTGGACCTTCGGTGTTACATCATTCAGGGCCCAGGAAGGAAACAGACAGCTCCCTTCTGAACACACTCAGAAGAGGGTAGAGCGTTTCATGGAGGGTGTGGCACGGGTAAGGGGACTGACCCGGGGTCATGAGGCATTCTAGATTAGCATCTGGGGTGCCTCGGTCTCCTGGCAAAAGCAGGAGGGATTCCCACCCAAATCTGGTGTAGGTGTTGAGTCCGATGATCTCACACACACACACACACACACACACACACACACACACAGACACACACACACACACACACACACAGTATGAAAGGGTTGATCATTCACATAACTGAAGTCCTTGTGGTGAGCCAGGTAGGCCTCTCAACAGGTCCAAATGGCGTGCAAGCCAGCAAAAGGGACTGGCCTCAGTTTTGATTGTGGTTCAAGGTGGGGCTGGGGTGAGAGATCCCATGCATGGGCAGAGGCTTGCAGAGTTTGAATCTCCAGCCAGTGCCAAAAGGAGGGAGCATTCAGGCGTTCTTATGAGCTTGTTCAGATATAAAGCACAGAGGCGAGATGGGAAGGTGAGGCTTAAAAACTGTCTGTGGTCAAACATCAAAAATAGGAGCCAGACTGCTCTTTTCAAGGGGAAAGATCCTGCCGCCCCAAAGGAGCCAGCAGAGGAAACAGTGATGCCAGGAAGAGGGACCCCGCTTACAGGGACCGGCCGTATGGGATCCGCACTCACTGTGTTGAGAACACAGTTCAGCAGGGAGGGAGTGAGGGTGATTAATACTCTGACCTGCTGCTCACCGATCTCCTGCCAGTGCGTCTCCTGAGCAGAACCCACCTGGAAGCAGAAGGCAAGAGAACCTGGGTGATATGGTCTGGAGAGGTCAGTCAGCATCCTGGGGTTAAGGGCATCACAGAAAATGGTTTGGGGATGGGGCAGAGCACATGGAGGATACCCAGCAGATAGGGATCAAATAGAAACCAGTGAGATTCTGAATCTTTGCTAGCCACCATTTACTACGCACACTTCATGTGCCAGGTGTCATACTTGATATGCAACATCTTTTTTTTTTTTTTTTTTTGCGGTACGCGGGCCTCTCACTGTTGTGGCCTCTCCCGTTGCGGAGCAACAGGCTCCGGACGTGCAGGCTCAGCGGCCATGGCTCACGGGCACAGCCGCTCCGCGGCATGTGGGATCTTCCCGGACCGGGGCACGAACCCATGTCCCCTGCATCGGCAGGCAGACTCTCAACCACTGTGCCACCAGGGAAGCCCATGCGGCATCTTTTTCAATCCTCACAATCTTAAGTAGATACTATTTTTCACAGATGAGGAATCTGAGGCTCAGAGGGGTTAGAGTCTTAAAGATGGGTGGAGCTAAAATTTACACCCAACACTGTGTAACTCCATTGCCGGTATGCTTTACGCTGGACTGGGCTGTCCCTTCTCTCCTTGGGCGCTGGAGAAGTCCGCACGTGAGGTGTCTGGCACCAGAGAGCTGGGAGCCACAGACACTTCCTGCCAGCTTTCCACAGAGCCCTACTTTGCTTTAGCTTCAGCTACTCTTCATTGTGCAGCTTCGTTTTACCCTTACGGTGATTCCTTGAGGAAATGATAGTGGCTTCACTTTCCAGCAGGGGAAACCAAGTCTCAGAGCAAATGAAATCACTGGCCTGAAATCACACAGCTTTGAATGGGGTAGGGCTCCAGGTCAGCTCTGCATGGCCCCAGGTTTTGGGAATTCCTGCTCTGCCTGGCTTTGCTGGCTCCTTCCTTTTGAGAATGAGAAACAGAGATCCAAAATTCAGTTCCCTCAATATGCTGGGGGCCTTTGAGATGTATCCCGAGGGAAGCTGTTTCTTTTGTCTGTTTGCAAATGCCCTACTTTACGTGTCTTTCTTTCCTTTTTTTTTTTTTTTTTTGTTAAGTGTCCTGCTTGCCTCCAGCCTGACTTGGTACAACATTTTCCTTGGGGCCGTGGAGGAGCCAGATCCCTGATGGAGGTCACAGGAGTGGCAGCCCCCGTTTATCTCCATGCCCCTGGGATTGAGAATTTATTTATGATGGCAGGCCAGGGCAAGATTTAGAATAATTGAGGGATTTAAGTCCTGAGGATATGAGAAATAAATAATGTCACCCATTCCACATAAAGGGGCCTAATGTAGAAGAAGAAGAAAAAAAAAACAACTATGATTCTATGAGAAGTAAAGAACAAATCCTAAAAATCGCTAAGTCATTCTGGAGCATAGAATTTTCAGTGTAGAAAGGTATAGATGGTGGTCTGGAATAGTCTTCTCTTTTAAAGATGGGGTGAGTGTGGCCATAGAGGGGAGTGCCTTGTTCATGGTCACACAAAGGCTACTAATAAAGCCAAGCCTTGAAATAAGGTTGGCTGCTTGGTCTCAGTGTCCACTGCATTATACCCTGCCCACCGTGGATGCAGAGTCATGAAGTGGGAAGGAACTTTGTGTGATTCCGGTTGTTTGTGCAGCTCAGACTACACTCTGTCCACTAGACTGGCAGTGCCATGAGGGCAGGAATCACATCTTACTTAACTGTGTGTCTCCAGCATGCTTGCTGTTTCCTTTCTCTGGTATAGTTTCCACTCTTCTTTAACTGACTACCGTTGATTCATCCTTCGGTTCTAACTTGCACAGTGTTTCAAATGGGAAATGCTCCCTGACTTCTGGCTAGGTTAGATGCCCCCTGTTGTATATTCCCATATTCCCTGGACTCTTTCCTGATTTCTACATTATGCTTCATTTTCATTACCTGTTTAATTCTCTTACCCACTAGACCAGAAGCTTTGTGAGAGCAGGGATTATTTACTCGTATTCATTTCAGTAGGTATGCTTAGCACAGGGCCAGACATACTCCATAAATGTTTGACAGATACGTGAAGGATGAAATTAAGAGGGTCCTAACCTCAGAGTGTAATCCAAGGATCTCCAAGTGCTGGACAACTACCCACATGTCCTGAGACTCAATGAGTCATAAAGACACTCATCAGTTTCTACTACTTCGTGTTTAGCAATCAGTAGGAGCCAATGGGTTTGCATCCACTTTCTCTTTTCCCCTAGTTTATCCCTGCTGAGAAAAGCTGCTGTCCACCCTTATTGACTTCCTAACTCCTGCTTCTATATTTTGTTCTTCATCAAGTTGCCCTTGGTTTATATAGTCATTGCATCCTTCCCTCCTGACTTTCAGGGAAACTGAGGCTCAGAGAAGTAAAGTTACTTATACAGGCTCATATCAAGACAGGGAGGCCAGGTCAGAATTGAGTCTGTAATCCCTGAGTTCACTCCTCTCTCCTGCCTCTGATAGTTTAGGTCTAAGTTCCTGTCTTCCTTTTTCAACTTATTTTGCTCTCATCAGAGAACCTGGCCCAAATCTGTACTGCCGTACTGTAGTTTCTGTTAAATATTCATGCAGTAATTTCACAGACACTGACTACATCCTGACGGTGTGCTGGCTGTTAACCAAAAGACTCCCGCTCTCCAGACAGGGACCCGTAGCTTTTAAGAACCATATGATTCAACAGTGTTAAGCCATATAGGCCAATTCTTTGTATGGCGTTTTGATGGGTGTATAGGTATTTAATGGTTATCTTTTAACGCATAGTTGAATGACTAAACCCGTATCTCAGCATATAATAGGTACAACTGGAAGACAGCGTTTGCCTTTCTTGAGTCACAGAAAAGGGAGGAATATCGGCTTTGTTACTTTCTTTAACACACCGGTTGTTCCTTTTGGAGTGGTAGTAATATCATTCCTGGCATTTTTATTGCATTATCATTGCCTACAATCATATTTTGCTTTCTTTTCAAAACAACCCATCAAGGTTTAAGCACTTTCTTCTCATTTTACAGATGGGGAATCTGAGGCTCAGTAGCAGGAAGGGGCTTGACCAAGGGCACAGCATTAGGAAGGGGCAGAACTGGAACAATAACCAAGGGGTCCAGAATATAAGATTGATCCTCTTACAGTAGCCAGTGTTTATCATTGAATCTGTGCCTTGCGTTACGTGGAAAAAAGGGCTCTGAACGACCTCAGGGACCAACCAGGGTTTACTCATAGAGTAACTGTATTTGGGTTGAACTCAAAGCATGCTTAACTCCCCACTCCCCTCCCAGTTCACAGGTAGTGGAAATTGACTTGTCAGGAGCAGAGGAGTGGGAGGTGAGTTGGGGTAGGCAGGTTCTTGGAGAAAAGTGGGATTTATGAAGGGAAGTTCTGAAGGATGGGTAGAACTTCAACAGCAGGTATAGAGAGAGGCATGACAGGATGAGGGAAGCAGAGGAAAGAGATCCGTTTGAGGAGTTTGGGGGGAGGCTGTTGAAGTGTTGGATGCAACTGGAGGAGATTACGTTTCTCCAGCAGCCCCAGAGCTTTCTGCATTCCCCTGCTCTTGGGACTACTAGAGAACAGATGCTGAAAAGTCCCTTTCAGGCACCTCCTGTTGTAAATTACATGATAATTTCCGCACTCCGTGTCAGTGCCGCAGGAGGCTGGTGGTCCACAAGTTTGTGATTAGAGGTGGTGCCCAGGGTGATGTAAAGACAATTGCCCCCAGTTTAATGTTGGCCCCTTTCTCATTCAAATGATGGGAAAGGAAATGAAAGTTCTTATTCAGCTGTCATGCCCAGAAGGAGAGTTTTCAACTCTGCGTTGGAGGTATTTGTAATATGACAACTCAAGCAGGGGGGTATAGCCATGCCCGCACCCCTATACTGTCCCCAGGTCTTGAACCTTGCATTGACCCTGATTTACTCTGTGTGTGTGTGTGTGTGTGTGTGTACATGTGTGTATGTATTTGAATGTGTGTATGTGTATTACCTAATCTGTCTGACCTTTACTGTCTCTCTGCAAATTCTTAGAAATGATACTGTCTGTGCAGAAACTAACAGGCATATCCTGACTTTTGGACAAACTAGATAGAAGAAGGCTTCTTAAACACCAAACATGATAGATCCTCACTATAACACTGATTTTACTATAAGTGGATCTGTGATAGGATCATCCATAATATCCTAAATGGTCAGTGTTAAAAGGTCTTTCAAATTTATATATGCCTGTAACTCTCCTTTTTCTGATAGGGGAAACCAAGGCCCAGCAGGGGAAGTGACTTGCCCAGGTCACACACCCATTTACGACGGAACTGTTACTACAGTCTGTGTCTTCTCACTGCCATTCAAGTGTTCTGCCATTCAAGTGTTCTGTCCATTCAAGAGGTTATATACTCAAGCTTCCAGAAGGACATTATTAGAAGGAAATCCTTGCAACAATGCCAGGAAAGCAACACTTGCAGATTTTCACTCTTAAAAAGCAAAATTAAGGACTGTAGCTAGAATAGGCAGGGTTTGGGTTAGGCATCAAAGGCCTTCTTAGCCATTGATTGGGTATTGGTTTCAACCTCCAGAATCCCATTAGGTTCCAAGGACCCATAATAAGTGTGATTCTTGAAATGGAGAAAATGATAAAGCCAAAGGTAACTTTAATTTAGCCTTCTCAGCTTGGCATAGCCAAAGGGGAAGTGCCAACATGAACCTAGGAGCCCAATTCCAATTCTCTTGATAATGCTAGAACCTCAGCTCTGCCCATGATAATTCCATGCAAGTGTCCATCAGAACGTAGCTGAAAACACTCTTCCCCAATCCCATGAATCCTCATCAGCTCAGTTTGGCTCCACATTCAATGGCCAAGGTTATATAGTAACAAAGTCAGCCTACAGGCAGCTTTATGACATTTGAGGGACTAGGCACTTTTGCCTTTGGGGGCTGTTCTTCTATAACATTTTAAAAAATTATCTTATTATTATCATTTACTTTAAAAATTGTACAATTGTGTTTGTATAAAGATGAGGATATTAATATCACAAATGGAGACATTTTCTTTGAACTAAACATTATTTTTGCTTCTGGTTTCAAGAAAAGTTAAAACATTTTTGTTTGTTCCTAAAAGGTCTGTAGGCTCCAGGCACAGTGCCTGATGGATAATCCAGCCCTGCCAGGACATGCTTCATATTCAATTCTTTATCTTTGCTGAGATATGATATGAAGAGGGTTTTTTTTTTTACCTTCTTTCATCTTTTCTCTAAATGCCCCTTTCCTAACCACTCTTGACATACTTCAACTTTGTTTTATTTTTTTGAGCAACCATACTTACATGAAGCCCATAAAAATGGGAAATCAGATTGAACAGACATGGTACCACCATTTCACTGTACTGTAGAGCCAGTCCCGGCATGTTTCTTGAGAAAAGGTAAAGCAGCTGGCTTCCTGCATTGCTGTTGCTCCTCATATTCTCAGAGTGAAATCTAAAGACCTTGGTGTGTCTTAACTGCTGGCCCTGCCCCTTGCAGTAAATGGCTTCGCCTCTCAGAACCTCACTCAGTTTCATCATATCAAATATGAAATAGTAGTCTCGTCCGCACAGGTTGTAAGTGATGGCCCATATGGAGTGCCTGCTGGCACCTAGTAGGTATACAAGAAGAATCAGATCCATGATCATCTTCCTGGGAAAATCCAACCCCTCTCAGTATTTAAAAATTTTGACTTTACGTTGGAGACTCGTGATTTGGATTGATCACAGGGTACTTGGAGACAGACTAGGGCAGACTTGTAACTCTTGTCTCAGCCTTACCTTTATACCCTATAGCTCTGAGCATGACATTTCCCCTCTACCAGCCTAGGTGTGTGCATCTATAAAGTGGGCATTATAACACTGATTTCAGTAGGGTTTGGGGGACGACCTAATGAGACTAGAAGTTACATTACTTTGGAACCTGTTGCACACTCTGCAGTTGTAAGGGGTTGTTTCCATTACTCCTCTGTCCCCTGACCCCCAGGACAGGCTGCTCCCCTTCTCTGGGTTCTTGGGGGAAGCATTTTTTATTAGCAATGCTGTGAACGGGTAAATCTGTCATCCACCACTTTAGCTGTAGCCTGAAGCTGTGGTGCTCCTGTGTCCCCCAGCCTGTCCCCCAGCAGCAGGCCAGCCTCTGCCTCCAAATTTCCAATTCCAGCTGCTCAGAGGTAGCCAGAGGGTGTTTGATTGCCCACAGACTCTGGCATTACAGCACAGTCCAATCAACTCTCTTTCAGAGAAGAATCCCCCTCAGATTGTAATCAGGGTCCATTCTGTCTCTCCCCATCTGGCTCTGGTCCCCAGGAATCAAGAGGGCTCATTTGCTTCTCTGTCATGGCAGCTTCTCAGCCTGGGTTCTCACCCTGGGAGCCAGCAGCCTGGCATCTGGTTGGCGCCTCACTCACTACGTTATACGTGGCAGGTCAGGTTCTCTCTGTGAACTCCATTACCCATTTCTAGATGTGGGTTTCTATCACCCAACACTGACATTACTGAAAGAATAAGGTGAGAGAGCATGCTTGAAAAATATTTGGTGAATGAAAAGAACTGTTGTCGTCATACTCGTAACATTATTTTTGCATATACACTTGCAGTGGCATCTTCAGTCAGAAATGCGAATGGTGCTGAATGGTTTCTACCATGAAGGAATGGAATAATTCATTTATGCAAGGATTTCTGAGCTTCTCATTCATTCGTTCATGCAACAAATACTGAATTTGCTGACCACTCATTCTGTGTCAGAGACTGTCCTAGACCCTAGAGATAAAAGAAATAGAGTCATTTTACAAATAATAATTATCACCCACCCGGACCCTAGAGGGGTCTCTGGAGGATAGAGAAATGAATCCATTTATTCACATATATACTGGTAATGTCTGATATGGCAGGAACCATGGGTACAACTGTGGGGGGAAGAAAAAGAAGGACAACAGGGTAAGAAGCTTAAAGCCTGAAGAAGGAGATAAGAATTAAACAAATTTAAAAAAAATTTTTTATATATATTTTTTTCGGTATGCGGGCCTCTCCCGTTGCGGAACACAGGCTCCGGACGCGCAGGCTCAGCGGCCATGGCTCACGGGCCCAGCCGCTCCGCGGTATGTGGAATCTTCCCGGATCGGGGCACGAACCCGTGTCCGCTGCATCGGCAGGCAGACTCTCAACCACTGTGCCACTAGGGAAGCCCTAAACAAATATTTTTATAAGTAATTATTGAGACACATTTTTAGTAAATGTCTTGAAGGAGAAAGCATTGAATATTCTGAGAATGTATAACTGGGTTGTTTATTTTAGGCTGGGAAATCAGGGAAGGCTTCCTCAAGAGGTGGAGTCTGAGGTCAGTTTGCTGAGGTTTAGCTGGGGAGTGGGTTCCAAGCAGAGGGAAGAGAGCCAGCAGCCAGAGGAGTTCTGGTGTTCTAGGATGGTGAGAAGGCCAGTGCTTGGCTGGAGGGAGGGAGGCGTGATGGGGCCTTAAGAGATTGCCTGGGGCCAGGTCATGCAAGATCTGGCGGGGAGGAATAAGACCTATGCTGGAGCAACTGAGAGGTTGTTAAAAGAGAATATCAGTAACAAAGCAAGGATAAAAACTGTGATATTTATTCATTGCATGACTAGCAAAGGAAGGGGGTGTTAACTTAGTTTTCATGGCTCAGCAAGGTATTCAAAGAGAGGGATTCTGGTTTTTAAAAGATATGAGGGAGTCTACCAAGCAGCTCTAGTAGAGAGATGAGGAACATTCAACTCTGAGGGAATAGCATGTGCGAACATGGTCTGCAGGAGAAGTCGCTGGTGAGTTTAGGGAACTGGCACGTGGCGTGAATCTCCAGAGCAATGAGAAAGGGACTGGAGGAGAGGCAGGAGCCAGATGATGAGTGAATTTTAACGGTATTTTACCTTTCAGTGGTTTTTTTCTTAATTGACTTTACTTTTTAGAATAGTTTTAGGTTCATAGCAAAACTGAGCAGAAAGTACAGAGTTCCATTGACCCCCTGCCCCCACTCCCAGGATCTCCCACTAGCAACTCCCCCCACGAGAGCAGTACATTTGCAACTGAGGAACCTGCACTGACACACCATTATCACCCAATGTCCATAGTGTACATTAAGATTCACTCTTGGTCTTGTAAGTTCTGTGGCTTTTGACAAAACATGTATCAACCATTATTATTCATACAGAGTAGTTTTACTGCCCTAAAAGTCCTCTGTGTTCTACCTATTCATCCCTCCCTCCTTCCCTGAACCCTTGGTAACCACTGATCTTTTTACTGTCTCCATAGTTTTGCCTTTTCCAGAATGTCATGTAGTTGGAATCATACAGTATGTAGCCTTTTCAGATTGGCTTCTTTCACTTAGTATATGTGTTGAAGGTTCCAATTTAGTGCAGAGTTTAGAAAGCAGATGACATGGTCGGGTCTGCTATTATTAAGGCTGCTTTTCCTGATGGATTGGAGGTAGAGGTGAACCAAAATCAAGGAGACAGGTTGGAGGCTGTGCTGGTTATCTTTGGAGCTTAAGTGGCTAGTATTTAAATTAATTAAATTAAATTAAGGTTTTAGTTGCTAAGGACATTAGCCACATTCCAAGTACTCAGTAACCGTATGTGGTCAGTGAGCACCGTATTAGATAGTGCAGATGCAGAACATTTCATTGTGGAAGAAAGTGCTGGATTAAATGGATTAAAGCAGCAATGGATTAAATCTTTGAGGACCTCTTTATGGTTTTCTGGAAAGATTACAGACTTCAGAATCATAATAGGTTTTGAGTTGTCAAAACATTTAGTAGTGATGCAGTTTTTTAAATCAGTGTATGTATATGTACATATATAACATAAAATTTGCCATTTTAACCATTTTTTCAGTGTACAGTTAATTAAGTGGCATTAATTGCATTCACATTGTTATGCAACCATCACCATTACCTGTTTCCAAAATCTTTTCATCACCCCAGACAGACACTCTGCAGCCACGAAGCAGTAACTCCCCATCTCTCTCTCTCTCTCAGCCACCACCCCACCCCGCCCAACCCCTGCTATTCTCAGTCCACTTTCTGTCTCTATGAATTTGCCTCTTCTGGACATTTAATATAAGTAGAACCATTCAATATCTGACCTTTCATGTCTGGTTTCTTTAATGTAGCATAATGTCTGTAAACTTCATCCAAGTTGTAGCATGTATGAGAACTTAATACCTTTATGGCTGAATGGTATTCCATTTTATGGATATACCATGTTTTGTTTACCCACTCATCTACTGATGGACCTTTGGATTGTTTCCACCTTTTGGTTCAGTGATGGGATTTTGAATAGTCTACTTAATTTCTGAGCTTCATTTCAATAAAGTGGGTATATTAATACTTAAATCCTAGGATTATGCTGAGGATCAGAAGACTCGCCAAAGATACAGCACTTGGGATGAGGTTTCCTGTTCGGCAGTGTTAATTTTCTTGCCCCTTTTCCTTCATCTCCGTCAACCACCCTCTCGGTGCCCGGATCCTTGTGCGTTAGAAGCTCAGCAACTGTTTGCCAGCTTTTGATTCTCTCTGGGCCCATTAGCTCAGCTCTGATTCTTGGACTGTGGAATGTGAGCAGAATCTTTTATTTGACCTCTGCCTGTTTAATGTGTGGGAGGTTCCAGGTCGGTGGAGATAATGCCTCTCAAGTGTCGCAACTCCTAGGATGCAGACGACGGTCTGTGTTCCTCATTAAACTAATAATTCCTCTCGGGAAGTGTGGCGAAAATCAGCACTTGACATTTAAAAGTAGATGAAGTCATAAGGAGATTATGACTTGGCCTTGGATAGCATATCTTGGGCCAGATTAGAAATTCACATGAGAGAGTAATTGTTTTCTGGGGTCATACTCTGTGTTCTCTCCTTCCAGGGCTGGAGGCATAGATTCTGAGTCGCAAGGGACTGTTTCTCTCTGAAGGAGGTACATTGAGAAGTCCGGGTTTTCCTCTTAAAGGGACTCAAATGATAGGGAATTCTCACATTCAGTTCAATTAAAAAGATATTAGTCAGTGTCTTACTTAGGATACTTTTACCTGTATCCCAGAGGCTTAGACAGTGAGGACATTTAATCATCTCATGTGACAAAAAGTTTGTAGATTGGTGACTTTGCAGCTGAAGACTGCAGTACCCAGGGTTGGAATCTCTCTGTCGTAGCCTTCTCCTTGGGGTTCCCAGTTCCCAGGTGGCTTTAGAGCCCCAAGATTCATGAACTAACATATAATCTAAAGCAGGGATGAGGGTAGGGCAGGCAGAAAGCAGCTTTCCTTGCGAGCTTTTTCCTTTATTAGAAGAAAAGCCTTTTCCAGAAGTGCCTTCAAAGGTTTCACCTTATGGTTCATTAGCCAAAAGTGAGTCACATGGCCACCTCCATTTGCAGTGAAGTCTGGGAAAGTGAGCTTTTTCATTCTTTACAGAGAGAAGACGTGGCTAGGAATTGAGCACTGGGTAGCCAACCAACACTGTTTACCTAAACACCTGTGTGCAAGGTGCAATGGAAATATAGATACTGATAAGGTATGGACATGCATGCTCCCAGCAAACCAAAACCATAGTAAATGGAATACAACCTAAAACAGATACATAAGAAAGCTGGGATGTAGAAAATTGAAGGGAGGAACAGTCTATACTGTCTGTGTGGTCAGGGAAGCCTTCATGGATGCAGTGACATGTGCATGAAGTATTAGGATCTGGACTCAAGGCAGCTCAGGCTGAGAGAACAACTTACACAAACGTACAAGAATTGGAAATTTAAGTTTTTATTTTTGTAGGATGTAGAGTTGAAATATCTGTAGTAAAGCAACAAGGAAGAAAGTGAGATATAAAGGTAGTTTATTGCAAATATAATAGGTGTTGAATGCCAGGCTTAGGTGTTTGGACTTTACTCTGGAGACATTAGGTAGCTATTAAGGTTTTTGAGTTGGGTTTGCCATGATCAGTTTCACCAAAGCCTACTACTTCTTCATTATCTAGTGATAGATTTGCCATCGTGACTTTATCTTAATGTTTGTGACTCCATTTCTCAGTTGTATCCAGTTACCCATATCCTTCCCCCAATTCTCTGA
Organism: Delphinapterus leucas; assembly: GCF_059928025.1. NCBI lineage: Eukaryota > Metazoa > Chordata > Mammalia > Artiodactyla > Monodontidae > Delphinapterus > Delphinapterus leucas. Next base: position 108,235,400 of record NC_143134.1, on the reverse strand, counting down.
GTAGCAGTGTAGACATGGGTGTTGCAAGCAGAACAAACAGGCTTCCACGTTCGTGGTCTTTATGCTTTCAAGTCAAAAGCATGAAAAACATTTCACTTTCTCCCATCTGCCACTCAACATAGAAGTCACATCAGAGCAGGGCCCACATAGGATGGCTTCATTGTGATTTTATTATACTTGCTGTTTTCCCCATTTTGCTGCTTCCATATTAAACAGGACTTGCTGGTTGTCTTTGCCAACTCTTCTGACTTCTAGACACTTTGTTCCTATCTGACAGACTTTCTCTGCTCTAAAACATTCATCGACTCACTAACATCCTTCACCTAAATTAGTAGATTCTTTGTGCTGTTGTCTCTGATACTCAGTCTCTTTCCCTCTGCCCAGCAAGCCCTCCTGCCATAGCAGGTACACAAAGTGCTCTGAACACGTCATCATGCTGTACACGTTTCCCTCTGATGACAGTGTCTTCCTATGGTTTTTATTTCTCCCTCCCCCAGACTGCTTTACAGGAGTAATTAATCTCTCAAAACCCTTCTTAAGCACCATATCTTTTTATCTTCTTATATATATATTTTTTTAAATTTTGGAATAGTTTTCTAAATATATAGAAAATGGGCACAGACAGCACAGAGATGTTCCACATACCCTTTACCCAGCTTCCCCTAAAGTTGACATCTTACATTTGTACATGTACAAATGTAAGATGTCAACCTTTGGTATATTTGTCAAAATAAGAGATCAAGACTCCCTCTCGCAAGAGCACCAGAATCACAACTAACTACTGAACAGTCATCGACAGGAAGATACTGGAACTCACCAAAAAAGATAGCCCACATCCAAAGACAAAGGAGAAGCCGCCTACCAGTGAGATTGTGGTAGGGGCGCAATCACAATAAAATGAAGTCGCATTACCACTGGGTGGGTGACTCACAAACTGGAGAACAGTTATATCACAGAAGTCCACCCACTGGAGTGGAGGTTCTGAGCCCCATGTCAGGCTTCCCAACCTAGGGGTCCGGCAATGGGAGGAGGAATTCCCAGAGGATCAGACTTTGAAGGCTAGTGGGATTTGATTGCAGGACTTAGACAGGACTGGGGGAAACAGAGACTCCACTTTTGGAGGGCACACACAAAGTAGTGTGCACATCGGGACCCAGGGCAAGGAGCAGTGACCCCAGGGGAGACTGAACCAGACCTACCTGATAATGTTGGAGGGTCTCCTGCAGAGGCGGGGGGTGGCTGTGGCTTACTGCAGGGACAAGGACACTGACAGCAGAAGTTGTGGGAAGTACTCCCTGGCGTGAGCCCTCCAGGAGTCTGCCATTAGCCCCACCGAAGAGCCTGTAGGCTCCAGTGCTGGGTTGCCTGAGGCCAAACAACCAAAGAGAGGGAACTCAGCCCCATCAGCAGACAAGCGACTAAAGTTTTATTAAGCTCTGCCCACCAGAGCAACAGCCAGCTCTACCCACCACCACTTCCTCCCATCAGGAAGCTTGCACAAGCCTCTTAGATAGCTTCATCCACCAGAGGACAGACAGAAGAAGCAAAAAGAACTACAGTCCTGCAGCCTGTGGAATGAAAACCACATTCACAGAAAGATAGACAAAATGAAAAGGCAGAGGACTATGTACCAGATGAAGGAACAAGATGAAACAGCAGAAAAACAACTAAATGAAGTGGAGATAGGAAACCTTCCAGAAATAGAATTCAGAATAATGATACTGAAAATGATCCAGGACCTTGGAAAAAGAATGGAGGCAAAGATCGAGAAGATGCAAGAAATGTTTAACAAAGACCTAGAAGAATTAAAGAAAAAAAATAGAGATGAACAATACGATAACTGAAATGAAAAATGCACTAGAAAGAATCAATAGCAGAATAACTGAGGCAGAAGAACAGATAAGTGACCTGGAAGACAGAATGGTGGAAATCACTGCCAGGGAACAGAATAAAGAAAAAGGAATGAAAAGAAATGAAGACAGCCTAAGAGACATCTGGGACAACATTAAACACATCAACATTCGCATTATAGGGGTCCCAGAAGGAGAAGAGAAAAAGAAAGGGTCTGAGAAAATATTTGAAGAGATTATAGTCGAAAACTTCCTTAATATGGGAAAGGAAATAGTCAAGCAAGTCCAGGAAATGCAAAGAGTCCCAGGCGCAGGATAAACCCAAGGAGAAACACGCCAAGACACATAGTAATCAAAGTAACAAAAAGACAAAGAAAAATTATTAAAAGCAAGAAGGGAGAAACGACAAATAACGTACAAGGGAACTCCCATAAGGTTAACAGCTGATTTCTCAGCAGAAACTCTACAAGCCAAAAGGGAGTGGCATGATATATTTAAAGTGATGAAAGGGAAGAACCTGTAACCAAGATTACTCTACCCGGCAAGGATCTCATTCAGATTTGAGGTAGAAATCAAAAGCTTTACAGACAAGCAAAAGCTAAGAGAGTTCAGCACCACCAAACCAGCTCTACAACAAATGCTAAAGGAACTTCTCTAAGTGCGAAACACAAGAGAAGAAAACGACCTACAAAAACAAACCCAAAACAATTAAGAAAATGGTGATAGTAAGATACATATCAATAATTACCTTAAATGTGAATGGATTAACAACCAAAAAGACCCAGGCTCGCTGAATGGATACAAAAACAAGACCCATATGTATGCTGTCTACAGGAGACCCACTTCAGACCTAGGGACACATTCAGACTGAAAGTGAGGGGATGGAAAAAGATATTCCATGCAAAAGGAAATCAAACGAAAGCTGGAGTTTCACTACTCATAGCAGATAAAATAGACTTTAAAATAAATAATGTTGCAAGAGACAAGGAAGAACACTACATAATGATCAAGGGATCAATCTGAGAAGAAGATATAACAATTATAAATATACATGCACCCAACATAGGAGCACCTCAGTACATAAGGTAAATGCTAACAGCTGTGAAAGAGGAAATCGACAGTAACACAGTAATAGTGGGGAACTTTAACACCTCACTTACACCAATGGACAGATCATCCAGTCAGAAAGTTAATAAGGAAACACAAGCTTTAAATGACACAATAGACCAGATAGATTTAATTGATATTTATAAGACATTCCATCTGAAAACAGATTACACTATCTTCTCAAGTGCACACGGAATATTCTCCAGAATAGATCACATCTTGAGTCACAAGTCAAGCCTTGGTAGACTTAAGAAAATTAAAATCATATCAAACATCTTTCTAACTACAGTGCTATGAGATCAGATATCGGTTACAGGGAAAAAAAAAAACGTAAAAAACACAAATACATGGAGGCTAAACAATACGTTACTAAATAACCAAGAGATCACTGAAGAAATCAAAGGGGAAATAAAAGAAAACCTAGAGATAAATGACAATGAAAACGCGACAATCCAAAACCTATGGGATGCAGCAAAAGCAGTTCTAAAAGGGAAGTTAATAGCAATACAATCCTACCTCAAGAAACAAGAAAAATCTTAAACAAACAACCTAACCTTACACCTAAAGTAACCAGAAAAAGAAGAACAAAAAACCCAAAGTTAGTAGAAGGAAAGAAATCATAAAGATAGAGCAGAAATAAATGAAATAGAAACAAAGAAAACAATAGCAAAGATCAATAAAACTAAAAGCTGGTTCTTTGAGAAGATAAAAAAAATTGATAAACCTTTAGCTAGACTAATCAAGAAAATGAGGGAGATGACTCAAATCAGTAAAATTAGAAATGAAAAAGGAGAAGTTACAGCAGACACCGCAGAAATACAAAGCATCGTAAAAGACTACTGCAAGCAACTCTGTGCCAATAAAATGGACAACCTGGAAGAAATGGACAAATTGGTAGAAAGGTATAACCTTCCAAGACTGAACCAGGAAGAAATAGAAAATATGAACAGACCAATCACAAGTAATGAAATTGAAACTGTGATTAGAAATCTTCCAATAAACAAAAGTCCAGGACCAGATGGCTTCACAGGCGAATTCTATCAAACATTTAGAGAAGAGCTAACACCCATCCTTCTCAAACTCTTCCAAAAAATTGTGGAGGAAGGAACACTCCCAAACTCATTCTGTGAGGCCACCATCACCCTGATACCAAAACCAGACAAAGATACTACCAAAAAAGAAAATGACACACCAATATCACTGATGAATATAGATGCAAAAATCCTCCACAAAATACTAGCAAACAAAATCCAACAACACATTAAAAGGATCATACACCATGATCAAGTGGGTTTTATTCCAGGCATACAAGGCTTCTTCAGTATAGTCAAATCAATCAATGTGATACACCATATTAACATGGAAGAATAAAATCCATATGATCATCTCAATAGATGGAGAAAAAGCTTTTGACAAAATTCAACACCGCTTTATGATAAAAACTCACCAGAAAGTGGGCATAGAGGGAACATACCTCAATATAATAAAGGCCATATATGACAAACCCACAGCAAACATCATTTCCAATGATGGAAAACTGAAACCATTTCCTCTAAGATGAGGAACAAGACAAGCATGTCCACTCTTGCCACTATTATTCAACATAGTTTTTGAAGTTCTAGCCACTGCAATCAGAGAAGAAAAAGAAATAAAAGAAGTACAAACTGGAAAAGAAGAAGTAAAACTGTCCTTGTTTGCAGACGACATGATACTGTACATAGATAATCCTAAAGATGCCACCAGAAAACTACTAGAACTAATCAATGAATTTGGGAAATTTTCAGGATACAAAATTAATGCACAGAAATATCTTGCATTCCTGTACACTAACAATGAAAGATCAGAAAGAGAAATTAAGGAAACAATCCCATTCATCATTGCAACAAAAAGAATAAAATACCTAAGAATAAACCTACCTCAGGAGGTAAAAAACCTGTACTCAGAAAACTATAAGATGAAAGAAATCAAAGATGACACAAAGGGGGCTTCCCTGGTGGCGCAGTGGTTGAGAGTCCGCCTGCCGATGCAGGGGACACGGGTTTGTGCCCCGGTCCGGGAAGATCCCACATGCCGCGGAGCGGCTGGGCCCGTGAGCCATGGCCGCTGAGCCTGTGCGTCCGGAGCCTGTGCTCTGCAACGGGAGAGGCCACAACAGTGAGAGGTTCGCGTATCGCAAAAAAAAAAAAAAGATGACACAAAGAGGTGGAGAGTTATACCATGTTCTCGGATTGGCAGAATCAATATTGTGAAAATGACTATACTACCCAAAGCGATCTGCAGATTCAGTGCAATCCCTATCAAGTTACCAATGGCATTTTTTATAGAACTAGAATAAAAAATCTTAAAATTTGTATGAAGCCACAAAAGTCCCTGAATAGCCCAGGCAATCTTGAGAAAGAAAAATGGAGCTGGAGGAATCAGACTCCCTGACTTCAGACTATACTGCAAAGCTAGTAATCAAGACAATGTGGTACTGGCACAAAAACAGAAATATACATCAGTGGAACAGGATAGAAAGCCCAGAGATAAACCCATGCACCTGTGGTCAACTAATCTATGACAAAGGAGCCAAGGACATACAATGGATAAAAGACCAGTCTCTTCAATAAGTGGTGCTGGGAAAACTGGACAGCTACATGTAAAGTATGAAACTAGAACATTCCCTAACACAATACACAAAAATAAACTCAAAATGGATTGAACCCTAAATGTAAGACCATACACTATAAAACTCTTAGAGGAAAACAGAGGAAGAACACTCTTTGACATAAATCACAGCAAGATCTTTCTTGACCCACCTCCTAGAGTAATGGAAATAAAACCAAAAATAAACAAATTGGTACCTAATGAAACTTAAAAGCTTTTGCACAGCAGAGGAAACTATAGTAAGACGAAAAGGCAGCCCTCAGAATGGGAGAAAATATTTGCAAATGAATCAACGGACAAAGGATTAAAATCCAAAATATATAAACAGCTCATGCAGCTCAATATTAAGAAAATAAACAACCCAATCCAAAAATGGACAGAACACCGAAATTGATGTTTCTCCAAAGAAGACATACAGATGGCAAGAGGCACATGAAAAGCTGCTCAGCATCACTAATTATTAGAGAAATGCAAATCAAAAGTACAATGAGGTATCCCCTCACACCAGTTAGAATGGGCATCATCAGAAAATCTACAAAGAACAATTGTCTGAGAGGATGTGGAGAAAAGGGAACCCTCTTGCACTGTTGGTGGGAATGTAAATTTATACAGCCACTATGGAGAACAGTATGGAGGTTCCTTAAAAAGCTAAAAGTAGAATTAGCATATGACCCACAATCCCACTACTGGGCATATACCCTGAGAAAACCATAATTCAAAAAGAGTCATGTACCACAATGTTCACTGCAGCTCTATTTACAATAGCCAGGACATGGAAGCAACCTACGTGTCCATCGGCAGATGAATGGATAAAGAAGTTGTGGTACATATATACAATGGAATATTACTCAGTCATAAAAAGGAACGAAATTGGGTCATTTGTAGAGATGTGGATGGACCTAGGGACTGTCATACAGAGTGAAGTAAGTCAGAAGGAGAAAAAGAAATATCATATATTAACACATACATGTGGAATCTAGAAAAATGGTACAGATGAACTGGTTTGCAGGGCGGAAATAGAGACACAGATGTAGAGAACAAAAGTATGGACACCAAGCGGGGAGAGGGGGTGGGGGGTGGTGGTGCGATGAATTGAGAGATTGGGATTGACATGTATACGCTAATATGTATATAATAGATAACTAATAAAAAATACGTCTCAAAAAAGAAAAAAAAGAAAAACTAAGAAATCAACCGTTGTACATTACCATTAACTAAACTTACAGACATTATTCAGATTTCACGTGATTTCCACTAATGTCCTTTTTTCGCTCCCAGGACCCAATTCATGTTTCCGTGTTGCTTTTAATCATTGTGTCTCCTTGGTTTCCTCTGATATGTGATAGTCTCTTAGTTTTCCCTCCCTTCCTCCCTTCCTTCCTTCCTTCCTTCTTTCCATTCTTTCATTCTTCTTCTTTTTTTTTTTTTTAATTATCTTAACAGTTGTTCAAGAAACTGGTCACGTATTTTATAGAATGTCCCGCATTTTGGGTTTGGTATGTTCTTTCATGATCAGACAGAGGTCCTGTGGGTATGGAGAAGCACACTGCAGAGGTCATCGTATCATACCAGAGAGTATATGATCTCAACCTGATGTTACCCTGATCACCTGGTTAAGGTGGTATCCGCCAGGTTTCTCCACTGCAAAGTTACTCTTTTTCATATTCTTTATTCTGTTCCTTAGAAGCAAGTCATTAAGTGCGGTCTACATTGAGGGAGAGGGGAATCAACCTCTACCTCCTGTAGGGGGGCATAACCACCTCCTTTTTTGAGCCTTCCTAGCCCCTTAAGAACCAGGGAGCTATTTCCTTTCAGTACTTCTTCTGATCCATTGGCAGTCACTTGTCTGCCATCCCTCCCCCCACCCTCCATTAAGCAGTGGACTGCTGAAGCCAGGGGTCATGTCTCATTTGTCTGTCTCTTCAGAATTTAGTCCATGACAGATGCTCAGCAATAAATATGACCCCAAGTTAACTTCTCCCAAATTGGGTGCTTTTACTCTGCTGTAACCTTGGAGACCTCTTCATGGGAGGGGCTAGCGAGGGCGGGACGGAGTCTCTGCCAGTGCCCTTAGCCCCTGTCTGCTGCATCTGTGTTTGAGCTTGCCATTTAGATTTGAGGACAGAAGATAAAATCCTTTTTGACCCATGCGCCTGATGATCAATGGCCTTCCCGACGTGCTTCACTGCCCCCGCCTAGCTCTCTGTGGCACCAGTTGTCACTCGATAAATCCATAAAGAGACAACTCAATTGTTTTAACTTTCGTCCACCTTTTCCACTGATTCTTCTTTTCCAAGTTAATGGGGCAGAGGGAGGGGAGGCAAACGATTAGAAGCTACACACACTTTCTTTTTTGGCAGAGACAAATGCCTCTATATGCTGACAGGATCATAAAACATGAATTAAGAAATCAGTTATTAATGAAATACTCCAACCTAATATCATAGCAATGAAGCCCTTGGCTTTACACAAAGTGTCTGGCACTTGTAACGTAAAAGCTTAGAGTTCTTTTCCTTGCCTCTCTTTTTTCCACAGTAGAATACAGCTGGAACAATTGAAACCAGAATTTTCAAGCTCTGGTCTAGGATAAGTGTGGGCAAATGGCTCTCTACACCCAAACACACACATATACAGACACATTAGAGATTCATAGTACAAATCAGTGTATCAAGGAAGTCCGCTCTGAGCAGCTTTACAGGAAATAGATGCATTTCTCTTTGCTTGTCTCAGTATTTCCTAAGTTTATTTGACCATAGAAGACTCTATTTCCTATTAATGTCTAACAAATGTAGGGTTCCACAGAACATATTTTGAGAAACAAGAATGTAAGTGACATTGCCCAGCACTCCTGGATCACATGGACGCAGAAGAGTGGTGAATTGAAATAAGAATGTGTAGAGTTAAAAGGGAGATACAGCAAATCACCAATATTTTTTGTGTTCAGTTGTGTTGCTTCTTCAGTCAGAGTGAGAAATTTTAGATTGAAGTGGCTGGAAAATTGCCTTGAATCCCTGCTTCATTTTTCCTTTGGCCAAATTGTTTAATCTTCCCCATCCTGGGAGCAGGGTTGACCTGAACTCTCAGGCCCAGGCTGAGCAGGTCCCCCCAATTACCTACCTACTTACTTATAAATAGATTGTGCTCCTTCCTGATTTTAAGCTTGGTGCAGTGTTGGTTAGAAACATTAAAAATAATGAGAATGTAGGTTAAGTGTAATCTTCTGATCTGGTAATAGACTCTCTGATTAGCATTTTTTCATTTCCTCTAGATTCCAGCTAAACAGCACGCACAGGGCTTTGGAATCTAAATGACTATGACAGTTTAGTTTTCAGAAAGCTGGACATGTAGCACCCAGGTCCCTGGGCCTTCTCTGCCCTTGTCATCTGGTGCTGAGTGCTTTGCCCAAGAGGCGTGAGGTCAAATGCACCTTTTTGTTCCCTTTTAGCAATTCACACTTTCTCTGGCCTTGAGAACCTGCTTCTGTCTTTGTGTGGTTATAGCCATCATCTTCTCACTTTTTGTTTATTACCTATTTTTTTATTATTTCCAGAAAGACACATGTATATATGAAGGACAGAGCATTGAGTGTAGTGGAAAAAGGGAATTGCACTACACAAAGCAGAAGACCTTACTAAATAGCTGTGTGATTCTGAGCAAATTGTTAACCTCTCTGAACCATGGTTTTCTCATTGATACAATCTTGGATAACAGGGACAACCTCCCAGGGTGGTGGTGAGAGCAAATGAGATACTGAACTAGGAAGTGCCTCTCTGATTACTGAGAGCCATTTACAAGTGAGCTCTCAGTATAATGTGTTTAGGTAGTGATTTCTAAAGTGTCACACTCAAAAAAATTCACCTCTCCCTGAAGTCTGTTAGTCATTGTAGAGAATGCTTCCTAACTGGGAGCCCCTTAATGATTTTGGAGCCATGTTGCATGTGCCTTTTCTTCTTGACAGCACCTCCATTAAATATTCCACAATTTCCACTCCAAAATCTGCTCCTCGGATGTCCATGGGTACCAGATATACCAGGTCACCCTGCCTCAGGTAACACACACCACTGAAGCAGCAGGATACCCTTCAGGTTGTAGGTTGGTGGTAGACGAGTAAGCGCCGACCAGTTTGATGATACTTACCTGCATCTCTGACTCTGGTCAGTTACCTTGCATTTCATTTTCCCCAAATGTTAAAGGGAATGCATCTGTATTGAGCACACATTATTTGTCACCATCATGTCCAGTTCTTCTCATGACTCCCCATCCCAACCTTAAATATGTAGGTGTGAGTGTCCCCATTTTACAGACAATGAAAGTTAAGCTCAGAGAAATTAAGTAAATTGGTCAGAGCCGGCAGTGATAGAGTTTGAACCCAAATCTGTGTGATTTCAATACTGATTAGTATGTACATCGCCTTGAGAATACAGAGATGGCTTCGGGCAGATTCATTCACATCACTGGCAAGAGAAGGAGGTGGAGGAGAAAATCTAAGGCACTTATATTCCTCCTTAACATATGAGGGCAGTTTAATTGTTTATTTCTGCTTAATGATTTATCAGTAAACTGAGCTTCTATTCTTGGCTTGGTTTCAGTTTCTGTGTCTGCAAAATGAGAGAATTGGGCAACCCTTCCTGCACTAAGATAATAGGATTCTAGAGGGTGAGTGCAGGTGAACGTGTTAGTTGGGTTGATTGGTAGACAAATGCTGTGTAAATAGGCGGTCAAGTTCAGAGCTTGGTAGGATGTGCAGTTTTGGGCTCTACCTGAGAAACTAATAAATGCTATATTGGTCATACTCAGTTTCCTAGTTTTCTGTGCTGTGCCTTGATTTGATATCTGCAAATGCTTTTGAAAAGTAACCAGAACACTGGTGGAATAGCGTACTGCACTGGACAGAGAATCAGTGCACACAAGGTTAGTCTTGACTGACACCCACGCGCCATGTAGCTTTGGGCAAATGTCATAACGCCCCTGAGTCTCCACAGGGGATTAGACAAGATAAAATCTAGAAGATGCCTGGTGTCATCATGCCCTCTCCTCCTTTCCTTTCTCTGCCCATCAGATTGCCTAACTGCGAAGTGAAGATTAAAATATAGGCCAGAGTGGGAGCCACAAGAAGACTTGCATAGTGGGTGCAGGGAACTAATTAATGGGACTAGGAAGGTGTTAGAGGGGAGAGAGAAAACTACAGAATGGAGAATGTTAGTAATGGAGGAGCCAGAGTACAGGGATAGGGTAGAAGAGAGAAGGAAGAAGAGATAAAAGAGAATGGGCTAAGGAAGGGTGTGTGTTTTCTTGAAATCAGCTTCTTTCCTGCTTTCCTCATGGCCAGTTTCTTCTCATCTGTCACCTCCTTCGGTTTCAATGTCACCTCCTCTGAGAAGCCCTCCCTGACTGTCCTGTCTAAAAAGGTATCTGCCTCAGTTATTCTCTGTTGTTGCAGGCTGTTCATTTAACTCTGGCACTTAACACCGATTGTAACCATACACTTAAAAAAGTTATTTTTAATTTTTAAATTTTTATTGAAGTTTAGTTGATTTACAACATTTCATGTGTACAGCAAAGTGATTCAGTTATACGTATATATGTATATACTTTTTCAGATTCTTTTTCATTATAGATTATTACAAGATATTGAATATAGTTCCAGGTGTTGTGCAGTAGGTCCTTGTTTTGTTTTGTTGTGATTTTTGGATAAAGGCCAGACTGCTTGGGTTTGAAAACCCAGCTCTGCCACGTCCCAGCTGTGCGACCTTAGGCAAGTTCATAGTCTGTGAGTCACATTTTCCTCATCTCCCATCCAGGGATTTTGTAAGGATGAAATGATTTACTACGTCTTAAGCACTTAGAATTGTGCGAGGTGCATGGAGAGCTCTCATAAAGCAGCTGTGGCTGTGATTCACACTTGGTTATGTTCTACATACATCCATAAGGGCAAGGATTTTGTCTGTTTCTTCTCCACTGAACACCCAGAACCTAGTCTATGTCTGACACATATTAGGTACTCAGCATATACTGGTTGCATGACTAAAATTAATGTAAAATATAATAATAACTGAAAAAAAAAAGATAAAAGAGTGAGCATTAAGGGCAAGCCCTATAGGCTGGGGGATTCACCAGACACAGGCTTGGTTCCAGGCACTCCCTGCCTGGGCTCCTTTGTGCTGCGGCAAACACAGTTCCAAGGCAGAACATTGGGGTGGCTTCTTTTATTCTGATGGATCCTCCCACCTGTCACCCTGGCTCCCTTAGGATCCTGGGTCTCTTCATTCAGCCACAACCTGTCCGTGCCCTGGGAGGGGAGGTGATGGGGAACGTCCTCCACTCTTGTGCAGGCTGCATGTGTCAGCATTGCTTTCCACATTCTGGAGAAAAAAATAAATAAGTAAAAGTTATTTATGTTTGGGTGAAAAATGCATTGGGGCCCTTAGGAGAAATGAGCGATGGGAGGGCAGCGCTGGCATTAGTATTGCTCACAATACTTCCGCCGGCTGTTCCCCTCCCCACCACTCTTGCCTCACGCTTTTCATTACTCTTAGGTCTAGAGTTGAAACCCATGTTCATTCTTTCCTCTTCCCTTAGCTTCAGGCTGGGGGGATGAAGAAATGAAAACAAAATAAATCATCAAGAAATAGGGGGAACTGCAAGAAGGAAACAGGGCTTCGAAGCAGGGAGAGGTGTTACCTGTGTGTCTGTGTCACTCTGCGGGGTGTGTGAGCCTAGGGTGTGTGTACACACAAATTAATATGGCCACCCCTGGGCACTGCTGTGCTCCAGAATCCAGATAGCTTCCCCAGATGTCTGTGGTGCTCAGAGTTAACATGGCCCTTTTCCTCTGGGGACTCCCGGGGTCCTGGGGGTGAACGAAGCTGGGGAGGGACAGGGTCTCTGGGGTTCGGGGCTCATTAAGGCTTCGGCATCTCCACTCTGCCTCTGCTTTCGTCACCCTCAGCACATGGCGCCCTAGCTCCCAACCTGCCTGAAGGGTTCATTTCCGTATGCAGAGGGCTTTGAAGCCTTATTAGCTGTGCCATGGTGTAGGGTTTAATTTTCTCTTGTTAATGTTGCTTTTGGGGATGGGTGTTCCCTCCACGTGTTTGGGTAGACGGTTGTGTAGTTCCTCTGGCTTCTTTTCTCAGTCGTGCTATGCTGGAGCTCTGTCTCCTCTCTCTGTCTCTGTCTCTGTCTCTCTTTCTCTCTCTCTGCCCCTCCTTCTCTTCCTCCCTTTCCCCCTCTTTCCGTATGTCTCTCTACTAGAACTAATGGTGGGGCCACCTTGGGAGTTGGCTTCTCCTGCTTCAGGAATTTTTGGAGTAACATCTAAGTGGCAGACTCTCCGGGTGATACTTTCTGAGTAGTTCTGGCCCTTCACCCCTCTTCCTTCCCTTTTCTCTTCTCCTATTCTTCATACCTTCCTTGATCTCTTCTTCCTTAATTTTCTTTTATTTATTTTTCCCTTATTCATTTATTCATGGCACCAAGGATTAGGCCAGTGGCAGGAAGGGTACAAATCTGCAGAAAGTGCTAGCTCAGCCTTTAAGAAAGGCACGGTTTAGGAGGAAAGAGAAAGTTGGTAGAGAACTAATTAATGTGGGGTAGAATGAGCTTGGGAGGTGGGCAGTGAGCAGGGAGTAGACAGTCTAGATTGTGTTGAGAGCTGTGATTCTGGAACCATACATGTGGGTGGGGCTGGAATCTCTTTCCACCCCTGGTTGGTTAATCCATCTTGGGCAAGTTAAGTTACTTAACCTCTCCAAGTCTCAGTGTTCCCATCTCTGTAAATGGGGATGGAAATAAGAAGATCTACCTCACAGGGTATTTGTGAGGATGCAATGATGGTATTCATTGAAGCATCAGCCCTATGCCTGAGTTTCACCACCAAAAAAAAAAAAAAAAAATTGCATCCTAATCCCTGGAACCTGTGAATGCCACCTTATAAGGAAGAAAGGTCTTTGCGAATGTGATTAAGTTGGTGCTCTTGAGATGGAGAGATTATACTGTATTATCCAAGTGGGACCTAAAAGTAATCACAAACATCCTGATAAGAGGGAGGCAGGAGGAGATTTGACTTTAGACAGAAGTGGAGAAGGCAGAGATTGGAGTGACGTGGCCATAAGCCAAGGAATGCCGGCAGCCACCAGAAGCTGGAAGACACGAGGAACAGATTCTCCCCTAGAGCCTCCAGAGGGTGCACAGCCTTCCTGACACCTTGCTTTTTTGGCCCAGTTAAACTGATGTTGGATTTTTTGGCCTCCAGAAATGTGAGACAATAAATTCCTGTTGGCTTTAGCCATCAAATTTGTGGTAATGTGTTACAGCAGTCAGAGGAAACAAATACAAACAATAATGATATTTGCATGTGTTTCCAGCCCAGCACGGGGATGGCCTCTTAGTATGCTGTCCCTGTGTGGGAATGAAATGGCAGTGGACAGGATTCCTTTTGGCTGCCTCTTCTTTCCTAAAGCTTTGCTTCTCTTATCAGCTCTCCCTGTCTTGGTTTTTTTTTTTTTTGGTGATGAGGGTGAAAGAGCAAGCATGACCAGTAGCCCTCCTGATCAGAAGCCAGCTTTGGAAGCTGGTCAGGAAAGAGCTGTCCAGCAAACCAAGCTCCTGAAATTCCCACAGCACCTGTCCTCTGTGATCTCACAGAATGTCCTTAGGACCGCAGAGTCATATGCTACTGAAGGTGGGCAGGGGCAGGGGTATAAGTGGGGCTCGTGGCCCCCATGCCCACGAAAATATCCACTCTCATTTGCTAGGCATGTTTTGCTTGTACTTCTGTATAAAGCTGTGTTTGAAGAAATGATTCTGTTCTAAAAACACAGTTTGAAAATTGCTAAATTACATGTCAAGTCCACCCCCCTCATTTTATATGTGAAGAAACAGGGACTCAACCAGGGGAGACAAATGACCAAATGTTCCTGGTGAATCAGCGACAGCGCAAGGAGTTAAACAGGAGGTCCCCGAGCTCCTCTTCTGGCACTGAAAATCCAACTCTAAGTCCACATAGTGGAGGGGGATCCAGAGATAGCACTCAGTTTGGGAAGCTCCAATTCACTGCAAACTAGCCTTTCCCAAATTCTCTATGCTTCCCACAGACTTTCTGCCGTCCTTGCCACGTTAAGTTGAATTATCTCGCCCAGCACGTATCTTTTTGTTTTAGTTTTCACCTGATAATACTGAGTTTCAGGAGGACTAAGTGACTTGCCAACAGTCAAGCAGCTAGAGGTGGCAGGAGGGGGGGATTCAGACTCCTGACCATCTGGCACTTTAGCTTATGCGTTCTTGCCGCTCTGAATCTGATTGTGCCATTCACAGAATGGAGATGCCTTGGTGGGTGTGGACCTTTCAGGGATCTTTCTGTGTTTGGTTAACGACAGTTAATGAATAGCTCTGTGCTGCTTTGTAATAGATGCCGTGAAATGGAGATGTTAAAGATTACCTCTTCAGCCATGGGGAGAGGTGATGTTTGACCAGGTGTCCACCTAGCCAACCATAGCAGAAAATAGCCATGGCTATCACTGCAAACTCGGGTCCACACTTCCACTTGAGTCAAACAGCTCCTATATTCTTGTTTCCCTAAATGAAGGATGCACTCAAGCAATTGAAAACAACTTCTGGGACAATCTTGTTCCATTATGTCTAATGGAATTGAGTGTCTGTGGCGCACAGTGTGTGCTATTTTGCAGACACAAGGCGGGATTTTCCCATTACTCTCAGGATGGATGAGACGTGAAATGAACTCCTCAGAGACCTCTCACTTTGTCACAATAGAGCTAGTGAGTCACATTAGGAGATTTGGGGAACAGAATGCATTTTTGGTTCCTGCGTTGTATCCTCCTCTACGCTCTGTGCCTTCTTTCCCGTGCATTTCTCTTTGTGCTAATAAATTGGGTGGCAAGAGACCCATATGAAAAAGGCCTATATAAAAGGGTTCATCTTGCTGTTTAAA